>NC_051326.1:55046297-55352991 GCF_015220235.1 Choloepus didactylus
AAAGAAATTGGGCACTCTTGGTTTTTTAACCATTGTCTCTTGAAACATGGAATTAAAGATTAGATATTTTTGAATGGAAGAGGACTTTAATACTCATCTCCTGTAATCTTTCCTTTATGAAATTTACTGTAATAAATGATTAAGTAACATACGGGTGTGTTTTGGGTTGTTTGTGTGCCTTTTTATCGGCACAGGCCATTCAGAGCTGATTTGTGCTGAGCTCAGTGACTTGTCTTCTTGGCTCCTCCCCTGAGTTATTGAATGCTGGTGTGTGCTTCTGATGGCTACACAGCTGCCTTAGGTTTCTGGAGGGTATGATGAGGCTCAGGAGAACTCTCTGTCCTTGGGTGTTGGTGTGACAGTTTGAATGTATTACGTCCCCCAAAATGCCATTATCTTTGATGTAATCTTGTGCAGGCAGATGTATCAGTGTTGATTAGACTGTAATTCTTTGGGTGTTTCCATGGAGATACGACCCACCCAACTGTGGGTGTGACTCTGGATTCTTTCCATGGAGGTGTGGCCCTGCCCATTCAGCCTGGGCCTTGATTAGTTTACTGGAGCACTATATAAGCTCAGACAGAAGGAGTGAGCTTGCTACAGCCAAGATGGACACTTTGAAGAATGCACAGAAACTGAGAGTAGCTGCAGATGAGAGACAGTTTGAAGATGGTTGTTGAAAGCAGACTCTTGCTCTGGAGAAGCTGAGAGGGGACAAGCACCCCAAGGGCAACTGAGAGTGACATTTTTAAGGAACTGCAGCCTAGGGAGGAACGTCCTGGGAGAAAGCCATTTTGAAACCCAAACTTTGGAGCAGACACCAGCCACGTGCCTTCCCAGGTAACAAAGGTTTTCTGGATGCGATTGTCGATCCTCCAGCAAAGGTACCCGATTGTTGATGCGTTACCTTGGACACTTTATAGCCTTAAGACTATAACTGTGTAACCAAATAAACCCCCTTTATAAAAAAAAAAAAAAAAAAAAAAGGGATATTTTATCACAGACATGGTTTAGAGTTTCCAGCATGGGTTGATAATGAAAAGAAGTCCGACTGTTAGTCAGTTTTACTAATGCGTTTAAAAATTCTACAGACAATGCCTGTATTGTCTTACTACCTGCTCTTGCTGCCCCACCTTGGCATACCATCCCCAACCAAGAGAAGATAGAATCACAAAACAATTAATGCTGGGCAGAGTGAAATGAAAGTTACTGCCATCTTTAAAACTGGGGGCTTTGGAGAACCAGGGAATTTCCTGGATATGTCCCCAGAGGAGACATGAGCCTGTCTTGATCCCCATTTTTCTTTGTGGCCGTGTCTTCCCATCCCATGTGACTGGTCTGTCTGAGATCAAAACTCACAAATAGCTGACACACCTTTGAGGACATTTCCTGAAGAAGTGGATCAACAGATGGCCACAGGGTGCCACTGGGTCCTGCTGCCGTTCAATTCCTAGGGGACAAATGAAGTTTTGGAATGGTCCACATTAATCTCATCATTAGGGACCTTATGAAAATTCTTTAAGGCTAAATGTCAATAATAGGCGGATATAAGGGAGGGGTAGGATTTTTATTTTTTCTTTTCAGAAGAAATGGGTATGTTCTCATATTGATTGTGATGGTGAGTGCATAACTATGTGATTATACCAAAAGCCATTGATTGTGCATTTAGGATGGATTATATGGTGTGTGAATAAAACTGTTTAAAATTTTTTTTAATAAATAGTAATTCTTTAAGGGGCTTTGTTTTGTTCCATGTACTTAGGGATACTCCAAAAAATATTTAGTAATAATGATAATATACAGCCGGTCAACATCACAATTTGAACCCATTTGAACAAAATACATGATGACAGTGTCGCTATGCATTGTTCTGCTTGCTTCATATATTGCCACATTTTTATATCCCCAGTAACCCTATGAAGCAACCCCATTTACAGGGGAGAAAATGGAAGCACAGAGAGACAACATGATGTGTGCAAACTCGTACGGCCAGTAAATAACATAGTCAGAAACCCAAGTATCGTCAAACTCTTACAAAATGGAAATTGTATTTGCAGTTTAAGTACTGCAAATACATAAGTATTATTACATATAAATAAATAAGTATTATTTATTTATTTGCGGTGTCTGGTTTAAAGTCCCCATTAGCTGTGTGTATTTGTTCTCCCAATGAGATTTCATCTATAGGAATGAATGACATTACTGAGAATTAACCGAGTGTACAATATTTGGCCAGGAGATTCACAGATGTCTTTGCATTTCATTATAATAACAATTTTGTAAGGCAGGTATCTTGAAGCCCCCCTCCCCCCTTTATTTAATTAGAAAGGCAAAAGCACTTAAAAAGGGTGATTTGCACAAGGTTCTCTAGGTAATAAAAAAATAGCAATATAAATTGAAGTCTGGTGTTTCTGGCAAAGACTCTAAGTGGTTTTCGTATCATCTCATGGCTTTGGAGTTAGAAGACAAATAGTCTGGAGTCTCCACTGCTTGTGATCCTCATTTATCTCCGAAATCTAGCAGCTGAAGCCACCCCACCCACAGCCTCCTTTAAAAGAAAGCATCAGGCTACGATTTTTAAAGACAAAACTTCTGGTTGGGCCATGGTTGAAAGGTTCTGCCTTGGGGACTCCCAGGTACATGGTGGCAGGTGACCCTTGTCACCAACAGAAAGGGCTTCCCGCTCAGTGCTGGAGTAATGAGTTAAGCCAACCAGATGGGAACTCGCTGGAATATGAACTGGAGAATACAGATGGGATTGGCCAATTCATAGCAAAAGGCAAATGCTGCACCCAGGGAGGTAAGGAAACAAGCCAAAAGAGTGGCAGCCAGTGGGCCGGGGGAGAAAATCCAGAGAGAACAGCCTGTGCCCAGGCTGCCTAGAAGCTAGAAGGTTTTCCATTTCCTAATCCCATCTGCAGGTATGCATAGAATTCTCTTCCTTATTCTATGCACTTATAATGATTTTTTAAAATTAGGACAATAACACATTTATGGTAACTTAGTTAACATTGTTATGTATCTGTACAAAGTGTTTACTTAAAATGTATGCTAATTAGTTTTTAAATCAGAATATATCTCTAAAACAATTTTTATTCTTGTAACCTTAGTTATAGAATGTTACCACAGGCTTAAGACTATGTGTTACAATTGAAAATCACTGTATTTCAAATACGAAAACCCAGAATTCAGGTATCATCTCTGTAACTTCCATTACTTAAGCTTACTTAAGAAAATACATATTTTCTGAACTTTAGTTTCTTAAAAAAAAATGTGAAAATATATGTGAAACTTCTTTTATAAGTGCTAAAATGTACCACGATAAAAGTTGGTTTTACTATCTGCAAAAAACAAAAGAATAATCATACAGAACAATATGGGAAAACGATAAGGTCTAGGGAATAGGGAGGGCTGCCCTGATCAAGTAAATTTTGACGTGACATAAGAAGGAAAAATATCCAAGCAAAAAGAGGTGAGAAAAGAATTCCAGACCTATGGAACAGCTTATTCACAAGCCCTGTGTTGGAGCAAGGATGTGCTAAAGTCAGATGTGACTGGTTTGCAAGAGTCAATTGTTAAATTTTCAAGAATTTTGTAAGCCGGTTGTTAAAAGCCATGTTTAAGAATTGAATTACAGAAACTTACAATTATGCAAAATATATTAAAAACAAAGGCAATGAATACTCAAAAATCATCATTTCCCAATTATTTTTCTTTATTTTGCTGTTATTTATGATATTGAGATTTTTTAAGCCAGGTATATTTGCCTGATGGCAATGCTATATAATGTTGTGCTACAATGTCTGCATCTCTTCCCAAAATAGCATTCGGTGGTGTCACATTGGCAGCTGGAAATAAGCCGTGGTGGAAGGAGTATTTATACCCTGAAAAGGAGCAAACTTTACAAATCAGACCTTGATGTAAACTGTGTAGATTTAAGAAAGTGATGGGGAGAATCTTCATAATGCTGATCAAACTTAAAAGGTTCCGTGTCTGTAGCTGTTACATTGTGAGTAGCACAAGGAAATGGAGGCAACATCCCTCCAGTAATTGAAATCTCTTATCTGATTCAGCAAAGAATTTACTCATATCATTGGAAAGTGAGTGAAGTCCCAATGAGCATTTTTGTTATTTCGCTTTTGTCTCACTGGTTAACATAAATGAAAATACCAACCAAAATTCATGTTGGAACCACATTCATCTGTTAATGATGTGAGCAACTCTTCTACTGAGTCAGATAGTAATCAAGCATTCATTTGTTGTTTGGTTTTGTCAATTCGTGCTTTCATTTACTACAATAGGTTGGTGATGGATACCGGAGTTTGATGAAAATCAATGAAAGCACTCTGGGAGAATCAGCTGGAAAAATGGGATTTACAATAAAGAATATTACATATGTAATTATTTTGTTTTAAGACTATTCCAGTTATAATTGGGAAATGAATTGGAGAACAAAGAGTATGAATAAAGATCAGTTCATCTGGAATTTCGATCATCCAAATGAGAGATTATGGTAGCAATGACTGGGTGGTGGCAGAAAAATATAATCTGTATTAGTCAGGTATGTAACACTCAGATGCTATAACAATGAATTCCAAAGTATTCAGTGGCGTATTAAAATAAAGTAAATAAAAGCTTATTGCTCACTCATATCAGTGAGTTTGGAATCATTCCATGTGATGATTCAAGGATGAGATTTCTTATGTCAAGTCACTTTAGTGATCATAGTATCCATAGTATCTTCTTGCCTTCTTCATAATCTAGACTGGTAAAAAGGAAAGAAAGACAGTGGAGGATAAAAACAACATGGCTAGAAGTGGTCAACATTCCACTGCCAAAACTTATCTCATACTTCCACATGGATTCATGGCAACTGGGGAATGTAGCCTTTCTCTGTGCCCTGAAGAAAAATTAAATATTTCCTCTCTGGTTGGCTTCACTTTGCAAGCGTCTCATTTCCTGACAATTGAGACACTCAAAAATTGTTGAGGAAATCCATAAACATTGCTGAGTAATCTTTTAACTTCCTCACTCTAGCAGACACCAGTGAAACAGGAAAACTAGTCCCAGGAAAAGTTTACAGTAGAAAGCAGACAACTTAGGTTTGGGTTTGATTTGGGCTCTGCTGTTTAACCTTTCTGTGACATTTGACAACACCCCAACCCCCCACTCCCTACGTGGGCCTCAGTTTCAAACCTATAAAATGGGGGAAATACTAACCTCTCTACTTTGGGAAGATCTAATGAAACCAAGTAAGTATAAATGTTGGCAAAGCTACATTTTGTGAGGTGTCAGCACTCTTACAAGGACATAAAATTTCAAAAGAGAATATCTTAAAGGTAACCCTAAACATTCTGATAAGACTATAGCATGTGATTCTAATAATGTAACAATAGCACAAAATTTGATTGGGAAATATCCTTCTTGCTCTGCTGACAGAGCAGGAAAAAAGCTGTTACTTAGCTTGCCTGATGGGAGTGTGATGCAAAGAGGGCCTGCTCAGCACAGTTTGCATTTTCTGCCAGCTGTAGGCCTCTGGGCTCAATAGTTACCTAAGTGATGCATATTACCAATAGGATTTTTGCAATTTCACTGAAATCAGAAAATACATTTATATATATCTTAGTGTTTGTAGATTCCCGGGGGATGAGGGTAGAGTTTTCTCTGTTCAATTAAATAGTAAAATAAATAAATAAACCAATGAATACAGGCTTTATTTTTAAGTTTCTTCTAAGCAACCAGTTGGCAGCTGGTCTTTATCCAACTGGGAGGAAGAAAAACAACAACAACAAAAAGAAAAACAAGCATTGATTGTTTAAAAAAAAAATCAGCCATCAGCAATGAGTGTAACAAGACTTTTGCTTATTATACATATAGCATTTTGTGAAAAGGATAGGAAAATTTAGGATTTTCTCAACACCCCTGTTACAGTTTGCTAATGCTGCTAGGATGCAAAATACCAGACATGGATTGGCTTTTATAAAAGGGGGTTTATTGGGTTCAAAGTTACAGTTTAAGGCCATAAAGTGTCCAAGGTAAGGCATCAATGATAGGGTACCTTCACTGGAGGATGGCCAAGGGTGCCCGGAAAACCTCTGTTAGCTGGGAAGGCATGTGGCTGGCATCTGCTCCAGAGTTCTGGTTTCAAAATGGCTTTCTCCCAGGACGTTCCTCTGTAGGCTGCAGTCCCTCAAAAATGTCACTCATAGTTGTTCTTGGGGCATTTTTTCCTCTCTTAGCTTCTCTGGGACAAAAGTCTGCTTTCAACAGCCATCTTCAGACTGTCTCTCATCTGCAGCTCCTCTCTCAGCTCCTGTGTGTTCTTCAAAGTGTCCCTCTTGGCTGTAGCAAGCTCACTTCTTCTGTCCAAGCTTATATAGTGCTCTAGTAAACTAATCAAGGCCCACACTGAATGGGCTGGGCCACACCTCCATGGAAATTATCTAATCAGAATTATCACCTACAGTTGGGTGGGTTGCATCTCCATGGAAACACTCAGTCAATGAACTACAATCTAATCAACACTAATATGTCTGCCCACACAAGATTACATCAAAGATAATGGCATTTTGGGGGACATAATACATTCAAACTGGCACAACCCCCTACCCCCCAAAAAATAAATATGCATTTCATTTTTTCCTCTCTAAATCCTTTACAAATTCCTTTCTTATGTGCCTGGATTATTTCCATCATTCCCCTTCTCCAAATATATGTAGCTACTGGTGGTTTCTTTAATGGGGAAGCCATGTGCACACTTCCGTACCACTGCATTTTACTTTCCTTCTGTTTAGCTGCCGGGTAAGGGACAAGCTCTTGCTCTACTTTCCAAGGCTCAGTTCAAGTTTCTGAACTCCTCACAGATTTCTCCAGGCTGGAGAACCTTCTTCACCTACTGCACCCACATATGCCTCCATTACTATATATTTAATTTTTAAGTGCATATCTGACACTACTGAACTGAGGGTGCTTATATTCCTGGGTGTCTTTTTATCCCTGGACCTTTGACTTCTGTCACATGCCTGGCACATAGGAGGTGTTTCATGAATGTCCATGGCAAGAAGGAAGACCTTACAACTGGGGGATTAAGCTTTGATCTTTGGCCCACCCACTGTAAAAGCTCCTCTACAGTGTTGCACACCAGGTCTGAAATTCCCCTACAATGCAGGGGTCAGCTAGCATCTATCCTCTGGTGCCCACGTTTGTGGCAGCTGTCTGTTTTCATGCTCTTCCAAACCACACATAGAATTCAGCCCCTTTGTGTTTGCTAAAAAGAGCCAACATACAAAATTTAGCAAGGAGTGTAGACTTTATAATTACAATTGTGGAGGGATGATAGAAGAGAGGGTTGACATTGAAAATCTCTAAAAAACAACATAAAACACAAAAAACACCCAAAATTCCCCATTAGCCAATTTCTATTTCCTCAAACCTCTTCTGCAGAGGTACCATCAAATGATGCTTTGCTCTCCTCCTCCAGAATTACCTTCCCAATTATGCATGTTCCAAGGAATGTTACAGTTGTCCTCTCCTCTTAGGTTGGGCCGGCTTTTAAGGTGATCACTCATCCTGATTTGCATGGGACTGAGGGTTTTCCCAAAATGTGGGACTTGCAGTGATAAAACTGGGGCAGGATCAGGCAATCTGGGATGTCTGGTCAGCCTACCTGGCCTCTGTGAAGCAGATGCCAAGATGGGAATAAATACGCAAAGATTTTATAATAAGGAAAACACATGGAGGAGAGGTGGGATGGGGGTGGGGAAGGAGGGAAGCTGGAAAGTTTGGGAGAGTCACAGTGATCACATCTGACCCTGAGAGAAGTAGAAAGGGAAGGGAGGTGGGGTGAAAGCATCCTAGTCAGCTGTGCAGCCCAAGGAGGATTCTCAAAATGCAGTGGGGAGTCCTCTGGCCCAACGTCAGTGTCAATCTCACGTCTCCCAGGAACAGGCCTCCCGAGCACAGTCATTGACTGGGAGGAGCCCTTGCACGGATGGGTTTCAAGGGAAGACCTTGCTCAGTTAAGCTCCCTGTAGTTGGAGGCCATCTGAGGCACAGTCTAATGGCTGCCACACAATTTGGGTCCTCCCCAATTGCAACTCCCCCTTTACCACAAAGCCCACCACTACAGGGTCTCCCTCTAGTTGAATGGATGTAGTCTTAACATAATCAGACTGATGAGCACATGCTCTCAGCTGAGCATGGTCTTTGGGGTTCTCATTCCACCAAGAGTACTAGTGAGTGAACTCACCCCCCAGTAATTACATCATTAGAAATCCACTCCCTTGGATTCCTCTCAAACCATACCCCTTGAAGATTCAGTGACTTGACTTTGCTCAGACTAGAGGATCGGTTCTTTTGCGTACACCAGCTCTCTGAAGAATTCTCTGGAAGTCCCCAGTCTTGCCATTTGGAAGTGTCCACACAGGCATGTGACTTAGGGAGGCCCCAAATAATGTTAGCAAGATTTTGGTATCCCTTACAATCTCCTGTTTAAGGAATGGGCTCAGTAATTAACAAAGGGTGTAAACATGAGGAAGTATTTTTATTGCTTTTTGTTTTCTTTCTCTCTCCCTTCTCTCCTTTCCTTCCTTCCTTCTTTCCTGCCTTCCTTCCAACACATTTCCTATCATAGACTCATTCATTTTTGTTTGTTTGTTTGCTTGATCCTTGTAACAGACTAACAATCCTACCAGGTTGTAATGATCATTCCAATTTCTAGGTAGGGAAAGAAACTCTCAGAAAGTAAAATGCAACTAACAAAGGATCCCAAAACACAGGACTGTTTGCTCCCTGAGGGGAAGGACTACCTCTTTGATATCTGCATAGTCAACACTGTAGGGGATAGGAATTCTTGAGCTCAGAGTTGCCTGATGAATGGTTTTGGAAAGAAGGGAGGTAGGGGATAAAGGACAGATTACAGGTTTTACAACGACAGATCCTCCTTCTTTCTACTATACTCTGCCCTATCTCTTTTACTCTTCATTAAATGAAGTCAGACCAGAAGAACTGGGAATATCAAACAAAATCTTGCTGCAGTTTAGCCTTGTCCTCTAGCCCCTGTTTTAAGAGACAAGCTCTTCCTTCAGGTCAGGATAAAGACCAGATTTCCACCCACAATTCAAGTCATGAGTAGATTGTTTGGTGTAACTGGGCAAGAAAGACAGGGTTGGATGGAAAAGAATCTCTTTTCCAGAAAATTCTCCAACAAAAAGTGCTTCCGAGTCCTTTTCAGCTTCCAGAGTAGCAAACCTGGGGATTCTTGAAAGGCAGATCTGGAGACTTCTTTTGCTCACTTGCACAAAAAAGAAGAGACCACAGATGGACAGATTAGTTTTGGTTATTGAAGTCCAAGAACATCCAATTATTACCACCATGCTGAAGAAATTATTCATTTAAAAAGTGAATTAAATTTATGGCCAAAGTATTTGATACCTTTTAGAGAACTGTTACTGTTTCTGAAGTTACTATTTCTTGGCCTATACGAGGACAACATACACATCTGGTTTAAAAACATGATACTCATTTGCATATTATGCCATGAAAATATTCATGAGATGATACATTTAAGCCCGCCTCCAAACAGTTAGTAAGATTAATCTTCAGAGAATCTTAAATATTAAAACTGAAAAGAATTTTGAGAAGCCACTGATGCAGCCTCCTCTGCCTATGCCAGTTAAAAGACATAAACATTTCACTTCTGAGATTACAGCTTGTCAAGTCCCAACATCCCACAGCTAGTAATGTAGTAATGAGGGACCAAGATCTGAAATTTGGCACTGTTGTTCTGTTGGAAGAGTATGGAATGTCCCCATCTCTCTACAAGTAACAGAATTCATCTGGCCTTATTTAATTAGAAGGACTTATTTCCCAGTGAGATTTCTGTACAGCCGTAGAGAATCCAGTTGGACCCATTCAACTCGAGTCACAAAACACAGCTATTGATTATCAGCTGTGATCAATCTTTGATATGGGATTCAAGTTATCACAGCATTATCCATGTGGCCAAGCTGAAATCATCTCCCTTTTCAAATAGAACTTTAACAGCAGCAAATGAACTCCATGTGGAAAATCCCCTGCTTAGACCACAGTAATGTTACATCTCATTAGTGTTTTTTTCCTCCTAATTATTTGACAAAAACTCTTAGAGACCATCAAAAATTCAAAACTCTGATTACATAATTACAGCAATAAATTTGAGATGCAAGTCTATTTCCCCTGTGTGGTTTGCCATTTTAAATGATTCCATGGTGTCACTTCCAAAGTGAACTTCAGACAGCTGAAATCTTGGTCTGCTAAGGAATGTTCCTCAGAAATTGACCTCCAATTCCCCTAATATTGTCCAATAAGCCATGCACTCACAATTTTGTGGATGATGTTTTGCATCCTTGGGAATGACAAAAATTCTTTCAACTGGCAAATCCTTTCTCCACATAGGTACATCGCCCTTCACTCTATGCTATCCATGGCCAACTTTGGGAAAGATTGGAGGCTGCCTCTGTCTGAGAGCATGCTGCATCATCTCCTCACTTGTATAATAATATTGTGAAGTTTCCACATCCTTTGTCATTAAAGAAACATTACACCCTCTAACTGTGTCTGTTGGCCTCTTTCCATCAAGCATATCACCATCCAAATATGACAACCACACGGTTGATGCCATGGGGGACTGTTAACCAAATATTTCTAAAGAGCTGTAGTTGAGTGGTTTTGAGGAAATTCTGACAGGCAGATGTTTGATTCACTGTCATTGTGCTTGTTTCACCTGTAAGTCAATCTTGTCAGCAATTGGCATTTTCACTGTAAGATTCAGATCATTCATTTCTTCTGTCAGCCACTGTAAGTTATTTTACGTTTCTTAACTTTTTGCAGATATTATCTCTGTTTTTCTGGGAAGTGTTAAAACCAGTGGCTAGTGATGCATAAAAGATATGCTCTCCCATGTCCAGTGATGTATAAAGACATGCTGAGAAGGCAAAAGCAAATTGAATGTAAATGAGACATCAGGCCAGGCAAAGTGAACACCATCTCATCCACACCAAAATCCAATGAAGAAGTGGAGACACCGGCCAACCATATCAGTTTCATCTTGAGCATGGCCCTGACATTATTGAAAAGTAGGTCTGGTACAGTGGAAGGTGCCCTAGACTCGCCATCATAAAATCTAGCTATGGAGACCTTTTAAATGCACAAAGTTCATCTCAGTTTTCTCATCTACATAATGGAAACAACACCACCAAACTTATAGAATTGTCACAAGGAACCAAGCAAAGCTTTTTGCCTAATGCCATGTTCATCTAATATGGCAGCTTATTATTTTTGCTACTGTTGAAAAAGCTATTCACAATAATCTCAAATCTGCCACATGATGTTAATTTCCTACTTAAAATGTCCTTTCCCTCTGCCTGTTCTTTTATCCCAAGACACAACAGTCCAAGAATTCCTGTCACAAACACTCAGGAGAAGCATGCCCTTTCCCTGATATGGAGAAATAAAGAATATGAGCCTATTTTCCATCTGTAAGAATGGCTTTCTGAAGATTATGGATTTTTTAAGGCAGTTTCCCAAGGAAAGTCTGGATGTGTGAAAGAGAGGCCTGAAGTACCTGAAATCTCTCCTCTGTCATAGGGAAGCTTAGAGAAAGTTTGAAATAGAAATCCATGAAGCTGGGTAAAATGTTGAAAGATACCAAAAGAAAATACTATAAGCATAAGAAAAATGGAGAAACCTAACCTTTTTTGAAGCAGTCCAAGGCCCTTTCAGATGGAAAGAGGAGCTTAATATCAACTATCATCTATTTTTCCTATTTCTTTTCCTTCCTTCCTCCCTTTCTCCTTTCTTCTCTGCTTTCCCACCTACCCTCTTTCCCTCTCAGCCTCCTTCTTTCCCTCCTTTCTTTTTTTATAATCCAGAATTCATTATTTCTACATTTTCAAGTCACTGAGTTCTCTCAGTCAGGTTGAAATTTCGTCTGTTAGGAAAATGGTGATGAAGTAGGAAAAACTCTACAAATGAATAACTCAGCAGACTCATGAATAACTCATGACATGAACTTTGAACTTGAGTGATATGATCTGGAGGCCTACTCAGGACTGTGGCTAATGGCTGTTAAACAGAAGAAAGGGCCTCTCAAATATCTCAAGGAAAAGAAGTTTCACAGTAAGGACTTCAGGATCACACAGGAATTGAGCAAGAACTTCAATACAATGGAGCTGTATGGAAAATAAAACTATATCTGTTCTGGATGGAAGTTGTTGTCCTTGGATATAAATTGAAATCCCTTCAAGAGTCAGGCAGACAATGCAATTGAAGTGCCAAGGTATAAGACAGCAGAGAACAGTAAGGCTGTGATGAAGTAGAGAATGTCAGTTTTACCTAAAACATTAATATCACATGTTTAAAACAAATACAGAACTGACCAAAAAATATGTATCCACCTTTATGAGACTTTTGCCAAAGTAATTACTAAAGGAATTCTCTCTCTTGAGGCCAGTATGGTCTCTACTTCTCTTTGTGGTTCTTTTCTATTCTCCTCTATCCAAAAATCTGCCTCCTCTTTTTCAATTACAATTTCCAATCCTTCATAACTTTTATTTGTATTTGCTTATGGCTTATCATTGATTCTCTTCTCCTACATCAGGGCATTTCTTAGTGTATTTTTGTTTGCAACTTCTACCCCCACTGTAACTACATTATTCTCTCAATTTCCAAAAGAGAAATTTAATAGAATAGTAAATCATTTTGTGAACCCATGCATTAGTTGAACATCTTATTGCCCTAGATTGCACTAGGGTGAGGGTGCTCATCTCTTGATACTTTCAACTACAGTGAGAGTTCTTGAGTTATATGACACAGAACATGATTACCTAAGAAACAAACATGGAAGACTGGAATCAGAACCTCCATGTGTGACAGCACAGTTGCATACGTTGCATACTGCACAATGGGGACACCACTGAAACGCATTACCCTGTAAATGGCATACCTGAGGTATGCTACGAGCTGAACCACAATTTGCAGTCAGCCTGGAAGAGTCCCTTCCAGGTTTGGGGGGATAATGCCTATGATGGTCATTTCCAGTGACCATCACCAAACTCAGTTGGGATTTGATTCTGGATCTGTTAGTATTCACATCTCTAGGTCTTGTTTCCTTCTGCAGTAAAAATAATGCAGGGGGTGTAGGGGTAGATGTTTGACAATAACATTTCCAGTGCCAGCATTCTATTTTACTGTGAGATTACCAAGTCCCATTAAACATAGGAATTTGAGAGAACTACTACACAGGCATATAGATTATGCAAAAAGACTCGAAGAGCAAAATAATAGAAAAAAATACACATTAACAAAAGTAATTGTTATAATAGGCATTAACACGTGATAGGAATATATTGCCAAGAATAGCAAAAACTATATAGGATTGGCCAAAATTGTGCAAAATAATTTATCCATCCACTAAGTATGAATTATTTTCACAGACGTTAATGAAAATAAATGACACTATTATCCCACATTGAGGATTCAGATATAACATAGCCCTTGCAACAATCAAAGCATATGCTTTCTTTGTGAAAATTGCATTAATATGTGTTCAGTTAGGATTTTTCTATTTTGTGGGACATTCAGAGAATAAATAATCTATACTGGAACCACAGCACAGGTTGACATACATTTATTGAATACCCGCTATGTAACCAAAATTGTTCTAAATACTCGAGCATCAGAAATTAATGAATATAGTGTCTGGCCTAGTTTTGAGCTCAAAGGGCATTCCAATCTAGTTGCAAGTTGATAATTTTGTCTTCCACTTTATCCTGTAGAAACAATTGATGGGCCACCAAATATTTTTTGGTACCTACCACACATAAATTACCGGGTTGGGCATTCTTGAAATACATGATGTGTTTATGATATGGATTCAACTATTAAGAAACTTATGATCAAGTTAGGTAGATAAAACCAGTACATGAAAATTTAAGAAACAAGAGGAACATGAATACATAGCATTAAGATATAACAATAGATTAAATAAGGTCAATCACCAAGTAAGAAATTTAGACAACAGATGCAGGCTATTTGATTTACATATGAATTGATCCATGATGGCTGACTCCTTCAACATTTTATCTGTGGGATATCTCCAAGATATAATTTTTCATGTCTCCTTGTCACTCTAGCCATTCTTAAGATATGTTATATATCCAAGAAATGCTATTATATGATCACAGACTTGCCTGTTGCACAGCACAAATATATATTTAAAGCTCTAATACTATAAATGACATTCTATAAATAATTTTAAATACCCTAAAGTGTTTTCAATCAGGATAAAATACACTTCTGCAATGAGAAAGATTTTCTAAATTACCAATCAGAAAATAGAACCATGCTAATTTAAGATTAGTATTCAAATGAAAGAAATAACCAGCACAAGACTAAATTTAAGTCGATATGTATCATCTTTCAAAGTCTGTTACAAAAAAGCAAGCTTATTTGATATTCTTAGAAACTATGTACTGTAGTATGTTCATTATGACTAGTTTTTTAATTGAATTTGGCAGATATAACCAGCATATTTTCCTTTAAAATTTTAATGAAAAAAACTAACAAAGAGAATTTGGAGTCCAAACACATGATCATTCTTTAAGCTTGATGATGAACCCATGAAATTGTGCAGATAACAGAATCTTTAAATTTGTGCTATAAACTGGATTATAGACTTCTGATTTTGGAATGTGGCTTTTTCAATTTTTGAAAATCACTGAATATTACTACCAGACAAACAATACCAAAATAAAAAAGAAGGAAATTCATGTTCACAACATAGGGTAATTATAATAGCCATTACTATGTATTACATTTTTTGGGAATGTAACACAACTCCTTACTCCTTAAGGGAGCTCAAATGTAAATGCATAAAAAGTAATGATAAAACTATGGCTTTGTACATTCAATGTACCAAGACATGATTTGTAACAAGTACAAAGATTAGGTGGTATTAACAGCAATGAATTATGTATTTGAATGTCGTAAAAGGGGAAATTTTATGTTGTATATGTGTTACTAGAATAAAAATTAAAAAGAAATTCCTGGAATATATAACACGAACAGAGAACCCTAAAGTAAACAATAGCTATAGTTAAACTATTAACCATAGTTAATAGTACAGTTATAAAAATATACTTTCATCAATTATAATTTTAAAAATTATAATTTTTTATAATTATAATCTCAAAATTTGTGAGTCAAAAACCCCTATTATATACTGCAAAGGGGGACAATGCAACAAGAAGACACAACAATTATAAATGCACCTAATAGCAGATCCCCAAAATATATGAAGCAAATATTGAAGATTTGAAAGAAGAAATAAACTACTATAATTAATAGTAAGAAATTTTAATAATAATGATTTAATATATCTATTTCAGTAACGGAAAGAACATCTGGACAGTGTATCAATAAGGAAGTAGAAGACTGGGACATAATTTCCGAATTTCTTTTTATTTATTTTTTTTAATTTTTAAGCAGCTTTATTGAGATCTATTCACGTATCATGCAAAGTGCACAGTGATTCACAATATAATGACATAGTTGTGCATTCATCACCACAATCAATTTTTTTAACTTTATTTATCCAAAATTTAAAACAGGCATACAAACCAACAAACAACAACAAAAAACACACAATACTTCAAACAAAACAAAGGAAGAAAAAAAAATAACCTAAAATAACTACTTTACTTCCAACACATTCCTACCATACCCCAAGAAAATTGATAAATGATATCCAAACCAAGGAATAAGAAAAACAAATAATCTAAAATAACTACATTGCTTCCAACATGTTCCTACCCCACACCAAGAAAATTAAACAAACCATAATCAAACAATGGTATAAGAAAAAACAAATAACCTAAAATAACTACACTGAAGCTAATTTTTTTAATACAATAACTTTTTCTTTTTGCTTTATCAAAAACTTTTTAAAAAAATTCAAAGAAAACAAAACAAAGGCACAATCAATTTTAAAACATTTTCATTACTCCAAAAAAGTAAAATCCCAAACATTCCTTTTCCTCCACTATTATTGACCCTTAACATTGGTGTGGTATATTTCTTACTGTTGATGAAAGAATAATAAAATATTACTGTTAACTGTAGTCAACAGTTTGCATTAGGTGCATTTTCCCCACATACCACTCTATTATAAACTCCCTGTAATAGTGAGGTACATTTGTTTTAGTTCATGAAACATCATTTTTATATTAGTTCTATTAATCATCATCATCTATCACAGTTTCACTGTGTTATACAGTCTCATGTTTTAACCCCTAGTTTTCATTCTATTGACATACTCAACTCTAAACCTCTCCTTCCAACCCCAATCACATTTGTAATTCAGGGCTGTTAAGTTACACTCACCACATTGTGTGACCATCACCTCTATCTTGCATTTCTTTTTATGAGTTGATTCAAACTCACTCATACTCATGCTTTGTTGGGGACATAGAAAAAAATAACTTCTGTTTGTTAAAATATGTTTGATACAAAATAATAAGATTGTAGATTATTTTCCAGAGAAGAGGTTTATTTTTAATTCAAATAATCTATATGGCATCAATTCTAAAAAGTTCCTGAAAATCACATAGTTAGAAAAATACAGGAAAGAGTAGCTCATCCAAGTGTGCATTAAATGGAATCCCAATTCCTTAGACTTACCCTTATATTAATTGCTTTCAGTCCTTTGTCTTAAGTCATATGTTCTTTTGTTTTATAAGCTGAACTGAATCTCTTTGTAGGTAGGTAGAGTGGAAATCTTAAATAAATGCAAATTCAAACCAAAATCCTTCAGCTTTCAGCAAATAATTCTCATGCTTTTGATAGTTCTCCTTCTAACCGGTTTCCAGCCTCAGGAAATGTAACTGTACCATTATCTGGAGGACTCAACGTTAAGGAGATATTTTAAAGGGGAGTCGGGGCAGAAAAGAAGCATGGAAGAGGGAGAGTCCAAAATAAATGTACAATGAGTAATAATTACAGAAAAAATAATATATGTGTGTATATATTTCTAAACCTGTACTTGCAAATTTTCATTTTGGAAAGAAAAGCCTATCAAAGCATATCATTTTAATTATACTTCTATTATCAGGGGACTATGAAAGTGTATATTAAATTAATGAAACGGATTGCCTCAGTTCCACAGTGGTTATTAGCAGGAAGAGCTCCCAGTTTTCATATTATGTACATCACTAACTTTAATTGCATTAGGCTGAGCTGGGAGAGCTATTTTTAGGAAATATTTCATCCACAAAACAATTTCTGTTGGCTGTCTGCCTACTACAGCTCCGAGTTTGAGGTTTCTCTCATAAATGTTAACTTAATTCTGTCAGTCATGCTTTGGCAAATACAACTTTATTAAAACTACCCAAAATGACTGTGGCTTTCCAGGCCATCAGCTAAAGTTCCAGGGAAGAAAGCAATGAGGTAGGAGAGGCGGGGACCCCTCTGCCTCACACTCAAGAGATAATTGTGAGGACATGCAGCACCAGAATGCCGGTTGACAGGAGGGATCATGACATACTTGGGATTCCTGCAGAGAGGGAATGCCATTATCTACTTAATCCAGACCATGACAGTTTTGTAAAATAGAAACTTAAAAGTCCAGAATAAATGTTTTCTCAGCTATTTTTAAGTAGCAAGTCACTAATCGGACTCCACGTTGCAATCCAACTCTGAGACGGTAAGTATTTAAGAGTTCATTAATGTTATACATTTCTGGTGCTGAGGTGTTTATCAGTATCTAGGACTTATGATAGTGGAAGGTAACTTAGAAATTATGTACAACAAGCCTCCTAATTGAAAGATTAATCTACTGAGAACCAATGACATAGACTTTGAGTGGTGTAATTTGTCAGGGACTCTCATAAAACATGCCTAGCTTCACCAGTCATCTACTAGAAACATATCTATAGACATGCTTATATTATGGCTAAAAATATGAGAGGCACTGCTTATAATAAAATCAAATTAGATTAACCTAAATACTTAATAAGGGAATATATAAATAAATTAAGGTGTATTCAGACCATGAAACTTCATATAGCTTTTTAAAAAATATCAGATAGATCATATGTCATTAAAATGTCTCATATATGAATTGAGAAAAAGCAATTCACAGTATATTAGACAGAGTCGGACCTCATTTATGTAAAATAAACTATACAATATATAAATTATGCAATGTATACATATACATAGATTACACATACATGAAATATATATCTATATACATATTTCACATGAAATATATTCCAAATATATGTATTTGTATTGTATACACACAAACATACAAACATAACTTGAAAGAAGGTTAAATAATGAACTTTAATAGAGATGGGAAACGAGTTTGAAGAGATGGTAATGGGTACTATACTTCTTTATCCTATATTCTTTTCTATTTTTAAAATTTTGTTCATAAAAACCATGTATTCATATATTATTTGTGTAACCAAGAAGAAAAGATACATACAATTAAAAAATAAACTGAAACAGCTAGTAGAAGTTAGTTTCATAGCTAAGGTCAGCCCACTTATTTGTGGAAGAGTCAAAATAGAACAAAGATAAGATAAGCTTTCTGGAATAAAGTTATTAATGTTGCAAATAGCTGAACCAAGAGGAGCCCTAGGAGTTAACCACAGTGCAAGAACTTCTTAGTACTCACTGTGTCCAAGGCATTGTTTTAAGTGCCTTATGTGTATTAATTTATTTAATCCTCAAACACCAAGATGAGGTTGCTTATTTTTTAACCAGTGGTAAATTGTTTGCAGTGTGGCCACCATGAGCCCTCTCCCTGTATGCACATCCTACAATAGCCCCCTCACACTGACTCTGAGTTTGGTTTTGATCATTAAAACAATAGCAAACACCCTATAAGCAAAAGCTTGAAAAGGGCTTGCATATTATGGCCTGATCCTTCTTGCTGCCAGGATCCCTTCCCCTACCATGTGAATGAGCCTCAACTAGCATTTTGGAGGAAGATTTTCCCCTCTGTTTCCCAGGAGACAGACCTACCTCACTCAGGCATTTAAAATCAGCAACCCTTTACCCCAGACTGTCTGCCTCTATAGTTTCCTACACTCTTTTCTTTGTCTTAGGCTGCTATTGCCTGGAGGGTAAATTCTGGGAGGAGGGGCTCAGTGGAGAGAACATTCCTGAGTTAGTCTTTCCCAGTTGAACCCGGACCAGGGACCCATGAAGAGAGCATATTTTGGCTCCGTGTAAACTGGGGAAGGATGAGGAAGGACATCAAGAGTATTTTCCAGAGATCCCAAAAGCTGGGCTTTCCTGGCCTGCCCAGTAGTTGCAGCCCTTCAACTAACTGAAAGGAAGGCTGAAGCTCAAGAAAATGTGTTTTGTCACCAGCTGGATACAAAATCAAGAAACAGATATCCCAATGAGCAAATCCCAGAGTTAACATTTTAAAATATTAAAATGTACACTGTGCAACACAAGAGTACTAGACAAAGAAACAGAAAATTATGGCCCATCCAAAGGAAGAGGCTAAAAATACAGAAAACACCAACAAAGAAGACAAGAGTGTGGACATACTGAATGAAGCCTTTAAAAACATTATCTTGGCAGTGTTCAAGAAGATGAAGGAAAGTACAGAAAGAGAACTAAAGGATATCAGGAAAACAATGAATGAGCAATAGGAGAGTTTTAGTAAAGAGATAGAAATTTTAAAAAGGAACCAAACAGAAGTACTGAAGTGAAAAAAAGCCCAAGAGAGTTTCAAGAGTATATTAGACAGAAGAAAGTGTCAGTGAAGTTGAAGACAAGACACTTGAAATGATTCAGGCTGAAGAGTAGCATGAAAAAAAGAATGATAAAAAGTGAAATAGCTTAAGACACTCTGGAACACCATCAAGTGTAACAAAATATGCATTATGGTACTCCCAGAAGGAGAAGAGAGAAAGGGGCAGAAGGAATGTTCAAAAAAATGACAGAAAACTCCCCAGATTAGCAAAAGATGTAAATGTGCACATCCAAGCAACCCAGAAAACGCCAAACAGGATAAACATGAAGAAAAATGCATTCCATTCTATAGTGATCGCAATATAGACTGAAAAGGACAAGGAAGGAGTTCCGAGAGCTCCGTGAGAAAAGCAATGTATTATCTGCAAGGGAGTCCCAATTAGATTGAGTGCCAATTTCTCATCAGAAACCATGGAGGCAGGAAGGCAGGGGGTTGAAATATTTAAGTACTGAAAGAAAACAACTTCCAGCCAAGAATTTTATATCTGGTGAGACTTTCTTTCAAAAATGAGGGAGATGTTAAGACTTTCCCACATAAACAAAAGTGGAGGGAGTTGATCACCAGCAGACCAGCTAATGCTAAAGGGAGTCCCTCAGACTGAAAGGAAAGGACAATAGACAGTAGTTCAAAGAGGCATAAAGATATAAAGATCTGCAGTAAAGGTAACCATTTGGGTAATTATAAATGCCAGTATTATTGCAGTGTATTGCTTGGTATGTAACTCCACTTCTTAGTCCTTATAGGTGCTAAATTGCAAATGCTACAAAGTGATGATAAATCTATATTTTTGAACATGCAATGTACAAAGATATAAGTGGAAACAAGAACAACAACAACCAAAAAAGTGGAGGAATAGAGGACTATAGGAAATGTTTATCTGTATGCTATTGAAATTAAGTTGATATCAAACCGTATATGACCATTATATATTTAGGGTGTTAAATTTTAACCCCATGATAACCACAAGAAATAGATGAAATGTATGTATGGATAGAAAAGAGAAGGCACTCAATAAAGTAAAAAAACCCCTATGAGGGTAGCTGTCAATGGAAGAATTAAGGGACAAAAAGGTTGTAAGACATACAAAGGATAAACAGCAAAATGGCAGAAGAAAGTCCTGCATTATCAGTGGTGACTTTAAATGTAAATAGATTAAATGTTGCAGTCAAAAGGCAGAGATTGGATGGATGGATAAAAAGCATGACCCAATTATATGATGTCTGCAAGAGATTCACCTTAAATTTTAAAAGACAAGTATGCTGAAAGTGAAAGGATGGAAAAAGTATGCCATGGAAGTATTAACCAAAAGAGATCTGGGGTAGCTACACTGATATCAGATAAAGTAAACTTTAAGACAAAAACAGAAGGGACAAAGATGGATATTATATACTGACAAAGGGACTTAACCTCAAAAGTGGAAGAACTAGAAAAAGAAGAGCAAACTAAACCCAAAGTGAGCCTAAAGAAGGAAATAACAAAGATTAGAGCATAGATAAATAAAATAGAATACAATAAAATAATAATCAACAAAACCAAAAGTTGATTATTTGAAAAAGATCAATAAAATTGACAAGACTTTAGCTAGATTGACAAACATAAAAAGAGAGAGGACACACATAACAAAAATTAGAAAAGAAAAGGGGACATAACTACCAACTCTGCTGAAATATATTTTAAAAAAAGAATATAAGAGGATACTATGAACAACTTTATGCCAATAAATTAGATAACCTAGATGAAGTGTACAAATTGTTATAAAAACACAAACTACCTACAATGGCTCAAGAAGAAATAAAAAAATCAACAAACCAATTTTCAATAAAGAGATTGAATGAGTAATCAAAAACCTTCCAACAAAGAAAAGCCCAAACCAGATAACCTCACAGAAGAATTTTACCAAACATTCCAAAAAGAATTAGAATTCTGCTCAAACTCTTGCAAAAAATTGAAGAGGAAGGAACACTCTGTAATCAATTCTATGAGTCCAACATCACCCGCATACCAATACCAGATAAAGATACAAAAAGAAAAATAAAACCAAACAAAAACTACAGGTCAGTATCTCTTATGAATATAGATGCAAAAATCCTCAACAAAATATTAGCAATCCAAATACAACACCAGGATCAAGTGGGATTTGTCCCAGTTATTCAAGGGTGGTTCAACATAAGGAAATCAACTACTATAATTCAGTACATCAACAGAATGAAGAAGGAGAAAAAAAAAAGCAATGCATGATCATTTCAATTGATTCAGAAAAGACATTTGACAAAATTGAGAATCACTTCTTGATAAAAACACTAGAACACTAGGAATAGAAGGAGACTTCTTCAATATGATGAAGGGCCTATATGAAAAATCCCACACCAATATCCTACTTAATAGTGAAGGACTAAAGCATTCCTTCTATGATCAGGAAGAAGACAAGGATGTGTACTATCACCAATGTTATTTAACATTGTACTGGAAGTTCTAGCCAAAGTAATTAGGCATGAAAAAGATATAAAAGGCATCCAAATTGGAAAGGAAGAAGTGAAATTTTCCTTATTTGCAGATTACATGATCCTATATACAGAAAATCCTGAAAAGTCCACAATAAAATTCCTAGAGCTAATGAATGAATTCAGCAAAGTGGCAATGTACAAGAACAACACACCCAAATCTGTAGTGTTTATATACACAAGCAATGAACAAGCAAAAGAAGAAATCAAGAAAAGATTCCATTCACATTAGCAACCAAAAAAATAAGAAATCTAGGGCTAAATCTAACCAAATATTTAAAGGACCCGTACACAGAAAACTAAGAGACACTCCTAAAAGAAATCAAAGAAGACCTAAATAAACAGAAGGCCAGTCTGTGTACATGAATTTGAAGAATATCATTAAGATGTAAATGCTACAAAAAGCAATTTGTGGATTCAATGCAATCCCAATCAAAATTCCAACCTTCTTTGCAGACATGGAAAAGCCAATCATCAAATTTATATATGATAATTGTACTCATACAACCAGCAACCCCTGTGTCTCTGGAAAGCCCTCAGACTTCTCCCAAGTCCTCCAATAGCTAACGTCATTTTGAAAATGAAGACAGAAGTTGGAGGAATCATTCTTTCCAATTTTAAAACTTATTACAAATCCACAGTAATCAAAACAGCATAATATTGGCACAAGGGCAGACATATAGACCAATGGTATTGAATTGAGAGCTCTGAAATCAACCCCCACATTTATGGCCAATTGATTTGTTAAAAGAGGGTAAGGACCACTCAATTGGAAAAGTATAGTCTCTTCAACAAATGGGAAAACTGGATCTTCATTTGCAAAAATAGAAAGATAGAGGAACCCTATCTCACACTTCACACAAAGACCAATTCAAAATTGGTGTAAGACATAACTATAAGAGCCAGAATTATCAAAGTCCTAGAAGAAAACATAGGGAAGCATCTTCAGGATGTTGTGTTAGGTAGTGATTTCTTAGACTTCACACCCAAAGCAAAAGCAATAAAGGAAAAACAAATAGACAAATGGAACCTCATCAAAATTAAAAACTTTTGCACCTTAAAGGACTTTACAGGAAAGTTAAATGACAACCTACACGATGGGAGAAAATATTCGGAAACCATATATCTAATAAAGATTTTATATCCAGAATATATAACCAAACCTTCAACTTAACAACAAAGACAAAAAATCCAAATCCAATTTAAAAATGGGCTAAAGACTTGAATAGACTTCTCTTTAAGAACATATGCAAAGGGCCAGAAAGCATGTGAAGATGCTGAACGTCATTAGCAGCAGGGAAATTCAAATCAAAACGCAATGAGATACAATTTCACACCCATGGAATAGTTACTATTAAAAAAATGGAAAATAACAAGTGTTGGATAGAATGCAAGGAAATAGGAACACTTATTCATTGCTTTTGGTAACGCAAAATGGTGCAGCCATTGTGGAAGAAAAGTTGGCAGTTTCTCAGAAAGCTAAGTATAGAAATACCATATGAGCCAGCAATCCCGCTACTAAGTATACACCCAAAATAATAGAAAGCAAGGATGTGAACAGATATTTGTACACTGACATTCATGGCAGCATTAATCACAATTGCCAAAAGATGAAAGCAACCCAACTGTCCATCACTGAGGAATGTATAAATAAACTGTAGTATATACCTACAATGGAATATAATTCAGCTGTAAAAATGCAATCCTTGTGCATGTAACAATATGGATGAACCTTGAATACAACACATTGAGAGCCAGACCCAAAAGGACAAACATCGTCTAATCTCACTGATTTGAAATAATTAGAATAAGCAAACTCATTGAGTAAGAATCTAAAACATGGGTTACCAAGGGATGAAGTGGGAATAAAGAATGGGGATTAAGGCTTTAAATGTACAGATTTCCTATTCTGAATGACTGAAATGTTTTGGTAATGGACAGTGATGATGACAGCACAAGACTGAGAACATAATTAACAAATATCTGAATGTTTAAAAGGGAAAATGCTAGACTGTAAATATGGTAACAGAATAATTAAAAAAAAAATCCATGGAACCACACTATACAGATAGTGAGTCCTAAGTTAAATTATGGAATATAGCTAATAGTGCAATTATAAAAATGTGTTATCAATTGTAACAAATGTTCCATACCAATACAAGGCGGTACATGAGAATCCTATATTTTATACATGATTGTTCTGTAAACACACAACTTCTCTAATAAAGAAAAAGAAAAGTTGGACAGAACTCACACTGAGCCAACCCATAGCTGATCTCTGGCCTAGTTTTCAGACTATAGCTGCTACAGAGTTTTATCACCAAATCCAAGTCACTCATCTACTGCCTGAATAGGGTCCATGGTCCAGAGCTTCTGTGCCAGGAGATACTTTGGAGCCCTTGGCTCCGTGCAAGGCGTGCACAACAGGGACATGAGCTTCTAACAATCTAGTAATATCCACAAAAATATGCCCCAAAATAAGATGCCATGAGAGAAACAGCATGACAGTGAAGGGAACATTATGATTTAACATATAATCATAACACTGGGACAAACATTCAAGTTTTTCTATTCCAATTCCTCCTCTTTATAAATTAGTAAATTGAGGTCTGAATGTGGGAAGTAACTTCTACCAGCTCACATAGTGCATAACAGGTTGAGTAGAACTTGAACCAGAGTTTCCTTTATCCCAGGTATTAAATCCACAAAGGATCCTGAGGTCCTGGTTGAGTTTTCTCAGAGGAGCCAAGCACATAACAGCTAGCTCAACAACAGCCAAGCCCAGAATGCAGCAGTCTTTGGGGAGAAAGAATCTCCTTGATGATGCCTTGATTTGGACAGTTTCTGGCCTCAAAACCATGAGGGAATTAATTTCCATGGTGTAAGCCAAACCGTTTCTTGGTATTTGCTTGGGCAGTCTAGGAAACCAAAACAAAGCTTGCCCTTCCTTCCTTCCTTCCTTTCTTCCTTCCTTCTTTCCTTCCTTCCTTCCTTCCTTCCTTCCTTCCTTCCTCCTTCCTTCCCTCCCTTCCTCCTTCTTTAATCTCTCTACCTTTCCTTGCCTCCCTTCCTCTCCTACTCCTTTTTCACCTCCTGTTCTTTCTCCTTTGCTCCTCTTTTTATCTGCATCCCATGTAGCTGATCCATTAGCCTTTCAAGACATAAATGTCACTGCTTTTGCTTGCACACCTCAGAGAAAGAGATGCTAAGTCTCTTCAACCATTTCAGATATGGAATGGTTTTAATTCTTTCAAAATTCTGATCATTCTTTTCTGAAACATAACTTTGAGGTGTAGAATTATATTCCTTCTGGGAGACCTAACATGCAAGAGCTCAGCAGCCTGTATGCCCACTTTTATAAACACCATCCTTAGAGTTTAGAGCAATTCAGACTCAGATCACATTCATACTGGGGAGAGCCACACTGCATTGTTTAAACACATTGATGTGTATGTCATCATGTAAAATTCCTAAAATTCATTAACAGGATCTGGTGCTAAGCCAGATCTTCTCCTACTCCCTGGGCTGGTGTTTGCTAATGAATTTGAATCTGCTGTTTGCAGGAATTTGAATGCCCTCTCTACATCCAAGTAACAGATCTTCTCCCTCTCCTTGGTGTTTCACTGCAGGACTTAATGCCATTAAGCCTTTACCCATGGCTACCGGACTCATGTGTTTCTGACTCGGTTTTCTGTGTCTGAAGCTGCTTTGCCCAGAAGCAAATTCTGGGAGAGGGAGCACACCAGAGAGGAGTTTCCAAAGTCAATCTTTCCCACTGGAACAATGCCAGGAGTCCACAAATTGAGTGCCAACTGGCTCCAAATTGCCCAGAGGAGAGAATGAGGGAGCATCTGGGAAGGGCACCAGGAGCTTCTCCCATGTCTCAAAAGTTGTACTTTCTTTACTATTCACTTCCCCAGCAAATGCAGCCCTTCAACTGTCCTCTGCAGCTCCAAGGAACTGTTCTGTCTTTTTCCAGGGCAGTTTGGAAAAATGGTTGCCATCAGAGCTGGACCCACAGCAATCTGAAGTGGCTTATCAAAAGCAGTGATCAGTGATCAGGCCACACACCACTGGATCTTGGGGAATTAGGTCTTTATGTCCCCCTCCGCAGCATCAGCATGCTGTATCGGGGCTGAATACTTGTGCCTCAGTGCTGCCAGATGTGTGACTGGGGCACAGGTGACAGTAGCCACCATGTGGAAAGAATAATTCACTGGTATTTACTGCAATTTACCATCCCCTTCCTCTTGCTATTTCCTGGATGCTGCACAGTATTTTACTGGATTCTGGAGTTTCAAAATAGTTGATTCAGACAGATCTGGCCTGTTTAATAGTTGTTCCGGTGGAGGGACTGATTTCTGGAGATTCCTTCTCTGCCATTTTGCTACCTCTACAATTCTTTGTTTATTTATTTATTTATTTTTGGTCCATTCATCCGTTGTTGGACATTTGGATCGTTTCTTCCTTTTGGATATCATGAATAGTGCTGCTATAAACACCCATATTTACACATCTCTTTGAATAACTGTTTTCAACTCTTTGTGGTGTTTGGTAATTTTATGTATAACTTTGAGCAACCCCTAAACTGTTTCCCCCAACATCTGCCCTTTTTATAATCTCACCATAAAGTATGAGGGCTCAAATTACACCATATCCTTGCTAATATTTATTATTTTCCATTTTTAAAAAGTATAGACATCCTAATGGGTGTGAAGTGGTATGTCTATGTGGCTGTGATTTTTGCCCGTCTCTTCTGACTAATGATGTTGAGCATTTTTCATGTGTTTGATGGCAATTTGTATATCACTGAAGAAATTTCTACTCAAATCCTTTGCCTATTTTTTAATGGGTTGTTTGTCATTTTGTTGTTGAATTGTATGAGTTCTTTGCATATTCTAGATAACAGACCCTTATCAGATATAAAATTTACAAATATTTCTCCCATGATGTAGGTTGTCTTTTCACTTTGTTGGTAATGTCCTTCAATGAACAAAAGTTTTTAATTTTGATGAATTTCTACTTTTTTTTTTTCTTTGATTTCTCATGGATTTGGAGTTATATCTAAAAACCCATTGCCAGATCCAAAGTCATGATGGTTTACTCCTATGTTTTCTTGTAAGAGTTTTATTGTTTTCATGCTTATATTTAGCTCTTTGGAACATTTTGAGTTATTTTTGTTTATGGTAGATCAGGGTCGAGTTCATTATTAGAATGTGGATAAACCAGTTGTCCCAGCACTATTTGTTGCAGAGACTATTCCTTCACCATTAAATAGTCTTGTTGAAAATGAATTGGCCATATATATATGGATTTCTGGACTGTCAATTCTATACCATTGTTCTATGTGTCTATCCTTATGCCAGTACCACACTGTTTTGATTAGTGTAGCAATATAGTAAATTTGGAAATTGGGACACATTGTTCTTCAAGATTGTTTTGGCTATTTGGACTCCCTTCCACTTACATATGAATTTGAAAATTGGCTTTTCCATTTCTGCAAAAACATTATTGGAATTTGGAAAGGAATTGCATTGAATCTGTAGATCACTTTGGGAAATATTGCCATCTTAATAATATTGTCTTCCAACCCATGAATATGGGAAGTCTTTCCCTTTATTTAGGTCTTCATTAATTTCTCTCAGTAATATTTTTGTAGTTTTCTGGGTACAAGTCTTTCAATTTCTTGATTAAATTTATTCCTAGATATTTTATTATTTTGAATACTATTGAAAATGGAATTGTTTTTCTTAATTTCTTTTTTATTGTTCATTGTTGGTTTCTTTGTGTGCTGATCTTTTACCCTGCAATCTTGCTGAATTTATTAGCTATAGTACTTTTGTGTGTGTGGTTTCTTTTGAATTTTCTATATAGATTTTGTCATCTGCAAATAAGGATAATTTAATTCTTCCTTTCCAATTTGTATGGCTTATATTTTTACTTCTTGCCTAATTGTTCTGGCTAGAACTTCCACTACAATGTTGAACACCCAGGGTGAAAGAGGACATCCTTGTACTGTTCCTTTGTTACTAATCTTGATGGAGGGGGGTGGGGAGGGAACTTTCAGTCTTTCACCATTCAGTATAATATTAGGTGTGGGTTTTAAATAAATACCCTTTATAATTTTGAGGAAGTGTCCTTCTATTCCTAGATTTCTGAGAGTTTTCATCAAGAAAATGTGATAGATGTGGTCAAATGCCTTTTCTGCATGAGTTGAGGTGATCGTATTTTGTTTGGTTTTGTGTCCTTCATTCTATTGATTTTGTGCATCACATTGATTGATTTTCTTAGGATGAACCATCCTTGCATTCCTGGGATAAATCCCAGTAGGTATAAATCCCACTGGGTATAATCTTTTTAATGTGCCATTGAATTCAGTTTCCTAGTATTTTTTGAGGAGTTTTGCATCTATAATCATCAGGTATATTGGTCTGTAATTTTCATTTCTTGTGGTATTTTTATCTGGCTTGGTATTAGGGTAATCCTGGCCTCACAGAATTAGTCAGGGAGTTTTCCCTCCTCTTCAATTCTTTGAAAGAGTTTTGAGAAGATTGGTTTTAACTTGTTTAAGAGTTCGGTAAAATTGATGAAAGAAGTCAGCTGGTCTTAGACTTTACTTTTCTGGACATTTTTTATTACTGACACAATCTCTTCACTTGTCATTGGTCTATTGGGGTCTCCTATTTATTCTTGATTCAGTTTAGGGAATCTGTGTGCTTTTAGGTATTTGTCCATTTCATCTAGGTTGTCTAATTTGTTGGTGTACAATTATTCATAGTATCATTTTATAATCCATTTTATTTCTTGAAGGTTGGTAATAATGTCCCTTTCATTTCTGATATTAGTTATTTGTATTTTCTATCTTTATTTTTTTCCTTGTCAGCCTAGTAAAAGCTTTGTCAATTTTGCTGATTTTTTCAAAGAAACAACTTTTGGTTTTATTGATTTTCTTTATTGTTTTCCTATTCTCTGTTCCATTTATCTCCACTTTAATCTTTACAATTTCCTTCCATCTGCTAATTTGGGTTTAGTTTACCATTCTTTTTCTAGATCCTGAAGATATAAAGTTAGCTTATTAATTTGAGGTATTGCTTCTTTTGTGTGTGTGTATGTGTGTGGGGGGTATAGTTAAACATTTCTTTTTTAATGTAGAAGTTTGTAGCTACAAATTTCCCTCTGAGCACTGCCTTTGCTGAATCCCCAAAATTTTGATATTTTGGTATATTTTCATCCTTCTTACAGTATTTTCTAATTTATCCAGTGATTTCCTCTTTAACTCATTTGTTGCTTAACAGTGTGTTGTTTAATATCCACATATTTGTGAATTTCCCAATTTTCCTCTCTTATTAATTTCTATATATATTGAATTGTGGTTGATGAAGGTAGTTTATGTGATTTCAGTCTTTTTAAATTTATTAAGACTTATTTTGTGCCCTAACATATAGCCTATCCTGGGACTGTCCCATCTGCCCTTGAGAAGAATGTTTCCCTGCTGTTATTGGGTAGAATGTTCTATATAAATCTATTAGGTCTAATTGGTTTACAGTATTGTTCAAATCTTCCATTTCCTTATAGAACTTTTGTCTAGATTTTCTACTCTTGAAATTGGAATATTAAAATCTCCAACTACTATTAAAGAAATATATAATTTCTTCGCGGGTGTTCATTATTTCTTCTAATGGCTTCTAGTTATGGTTTAGTTCTTTTCTTTTCATCCTGAAGGACTAGCTTTAACATTTCTTGTACAGCAGCCCTATGGGCAATGAACTCCCTCAGTTTTTGTTTTTGTTTTTTGTTTTAGTTTTCGTTTTTTTTTTTTTTTTTTTTAATCTGGAAACGCCTTAATTTCTTCTTCATCTGCAAAGGATACTTTTTTCAAATACAAAATTCTTGCTTGACAATTTTCTGTTTTTTGTTTTGTTTTGTTTTGTTTTTTTCCTTTCAGCAATTTAAATACATCATTCCTCTTTCTTCAGTTCTGTCAGTGTTCACTTCACATGTTGTGGGACTCTTTTTTGGTGTGTATATGTTTATAATTGTTATATCTTCTTGAAGAATTGAGGCTTTATCAATATATAATGTCCTTCTTTGTCTCTTGTAACAATTTTCAACTTAAAGTCTATTTTGTGTGACATCAGTATAGCAGTACTCTTTTGTTTCCTATTTGATGGAATATCTTTTTTCCACACTTTCACTTTCAACCTATTTGTGTTTTGAGACCTAAAATGAGTCTCTTGTGGATACCATATTGTTGGAGAATATAGTTTTGTTTCCCCATCCATTCTGCCAGTATCTATGTTTTAATTGCTGAATTTAATCCATTTAGATTTAAAGCAATTATTGATAAGGAAGGACTTATTTCTGTCAATTTCCTGTTTGGTTTCTATATCTCTCATATCTTTTTGTTTCATAATTCCACCAATACTGACTTCCTTTGGGTTTGATATTTTCTAGCATATTTTTTCCCTCCTGATTTTTTTTCTGTGAATTTTCAGTTATTTTCTTAATGTTTACCCTGGGAATTACAATTACCATCCTTGACAATCTAATTTTAAATGATACCAAATTACTTGCAATAGCATACAATAATTCTGCTCCTATACATCTCCATCTATACTGTCTTTATGTTGTTATTGTCAGATTACAGTTTTATTGTCAAATACTATAGTTTTACATTTTGTGCCCATTAACATAAATTTACAATTGTGGTTTTATGCATTTGTCTTTTTAATCACTACAAATCAGTGATTTTTTGGTTATAAATCAAAGATACAATAATACTAGCTTTTATGGTTAATATATTGTTGTCTTCACTGGTGTTCATTATTTCTTCTAATGGGCAATGAACTCTCTCTTTTTGGGGGGGCAGTCTGGAAATATCTTAATTTCTTCTTCATTTTCAAAGCATAATTTTGCCAAATATAGAATTCTTGGTTGACAATTTTCTGGTTGTTTTTTTTTTTCCCTTTCAGCAATTTAAATACATCATCCCTCTGTCTTCTGTCCTCCATAGTCTCTGATGAGACTCTGTACTTAATCTTACTTAACATCCCTTGTTAATATGTGTTGTTTCTCTCTTGCTGCTTCCCAGATTCTCTCTTTTTCTTTGGCTTTTGGCAGTTTTACTGTAAAGTGTCTTGGTGTGGATCTCTTTCAATTTACATGGCATGGAGATTATTACGCTTCTATGATATGTAGACTCATGTCTTTCATGAATTTGGATTATTTGGGCCATTATTTTTCATTTATTCATTTTGGCCCTTTCTCCTTTGGGGATTCCCATAATGTATATGTTGGTCCAGCTGATGGTGTCTCTCAAGTCCCTTAGACTTTGTTCATTATTCTTCATTGTTTTGTTTTTTTTTTTTTTTCCTTTCTTCTTCTCAGCCTGTGTGATTTAAATTAGCCTATCTTCAAGTTTGCTTATTCTTCCTTCCATCTGTTCAAGTCTGCTGTTGAACCTTGCTCTGGTTTGCTAATGCTGCTGGAATGCAAAACACCACAGATGGACTGGCTTTTATAAAAGGGGGGTTTATTTGGCTACACAGTTACAGTCTTACGGCCATAAAGTGTCCAAGATAACACACGAGCAATCAGGTACCTTCACTGGACGATGGCCAATGGTGTCCAGAAAACCTCTGTTAGCTGGGAAGGCACATGGCTGGCATCTGCTCCAAAGTTCTGGGTTCAAAATGGCTTTCTGCCAGGATATTCCTCTCTAGGCTGCAGTTCCTCAAAAATGTCATTCTTGGGACATTTGTCCTTTTTTAGCTTTTCTGGAACAAAAGTCTGCTTTCAACAGCTGTCTTCAAACTGTCTCTCATCTGCAGCTCCTCTCTCAGCTCCTGGGCATTCTTCAGAATGTCCCTCTTGGCTGTAGCTCCTCTTAAAAATGTCACTCTCAACTGCACTGAGTTCCTTCTGCTTGTCAGCTCATTTATATGGCTCCAGTGATTTAATTTAGACCCACAGTAGGGTGGGGCACATCTCCATGGAAACGCTCAAAAGAATTCCTGTCTAATCAGCACTAAAATGTCTGCTCCACAAGATTGCATCAAAGAATATGGCTTTTTCTGGGGAACATAATGCATTCAAACCAGCACAAACCCCTTTAATGAATTTTTCTTTCTTCTATAGTATTTTTCAGCTCCAGAATTTCTATTTGATTCTCTTTTATAATAATATCAATCTTTTTATTGATTTTCCTGTTTTCTGGTTTCTTTTAGTTTTCATACATATTTTCCTTTATCTATTTGAACAAATTTAATATTGTTCATTAAAGGTTTTGTCTAGTATGTTCAATGTCTGGGGTTCCTTGAGGACAGTTTCTGTCATTTCTTCCCCTTTGAATGGGGCTTACCCTCTTGTTTCTCGTATGCCTTGTGCATTTTTTGTTGTAGAATGGATGTATTGACTATTATAATGTAGTAAGTCTGGAAATCATATTCTTACCCTTCCTCAGAGTTTGCTGTTGTTGCTTGTCGAGGGCAGCAGTAATCTATTTGTTTAGTGACTTTTCCAAACTGTTTTTGCAAGGATTGTAGTTTTTGTGATATTTCATCACTGAAGTATCTTTTCTATTATTTCAGCAATCAATCAGCCATTGACTTGACAGAGATTGCCTTAAATGTTTAGAGCCAAACAACAAAAGCAGCATCAGAAACAATGACAAAACCCTATTCTGGTCATTTCATAATCACTCCAAGCTGGCACATGCCTTCAATGCTTAAGCAGGCTGTTTACAGCTCTGCCTTATTTTTCATGTTGTACTTGAATGGAGCTCAAAGACTGGGCAGATGTGCCAGCCTAGGGCACTCTTGTCTTTTCTGAGCATGTGTAAAACCTTGGGCATGTGTGTTGCATTCTTGATTCCCTGATATACGTGATACTCCATCAAGGTGCTTATTTCCCCAAATATCTTCCTCCTCAGTCTCTCTTTCCCAGGATTTTTGGTCTGTCTCCCTCATGCACCCTCTGCCAGCTCTGGCCCCAGGTGTCGACTGGTAGTATATGTCTTTAAATGCTTTTGACAACTGCCACTTGGGAAGCTGCTCCAGGCTGAGGTGGGTGAAACAAAGGCAAGCCTCTTCGCAGGTTCTTGAGTAAACACCACACACACCGAAATGCACAATTACATTTTTTTTTACTTTAAATTTTAAACAATTTCAAACTTAGAGAACTGTTGCACAAATAATGCAAACCCCATACAAAGAACTCTAACATATTCCCACCACCACCAGATACCCAGATCCACTAATTTTAATATTTTGCCATATTTGGGGTATCATTCTTTCCATCTATCTATCTGTCTACATATCTATTAGACATCTATATTCTGAACATTTGAGAGTTTGTTGTATACATCATGCTCCTTGGACATGTAATACTTCCATGTGCATATCCTAAGAACAATGATATTCATTTATGTAACCACTTTAAGGGCAGTTATCAAGTTCACAAAATTTAATATTGAGATGAAGGATACAGTCTAATTCCAGTTTTTCATATGTCAAGATAATATCCTTTTAAGCTTTTCTTCCTTCATTATTATATCTCATTTTGGATCATGTAGTGCAATTTTCATTATTTATTTAGTTGCTTTTTCTTTTTGTTTTTAATTGTGGAAACATATATGTAACATTAACTTTCCCATCTCAGTCACTCCTAGACATAGCTTTCAGGATTAATCACCTTCACAATGTTGTCATATGCTCACTACTATCCATTTCCAGAACCTCCCCATTGCCACAGAAAACCTATACCCATTATGCAATAACTGTGCCTGTAGGAAGGAAAAAGTGGAGTTCCAAACCAAAAGCACAATGACACCAGCATTTATATTTACCCATGTTGTTACTTTTACCAGAAATCTTTATTTATTCATGTTTGTTCTAGATTGCTATGTTGCTCAAAACAGATACCATGAAATACTTTGACTTTTAAAATGGGAACTTACTAGCTAACAAGCTTACAATTTTGAGGCCATGAAAATGTCCAAATCAAGTCATCATCAAGATGATACCTTCTTCCTGATGACAATATGCTAACAATCCTGGACTGTTCTGTCACATGGCAAGGCACATAGTGATGTCTGCTGGTCTCTCCCTTCTCTTCTGGATTTCATTGCTTTCACCTTCTTGCTTCTGTGACTTTCTCTTTTTCAGAATTTCGTTCTCTTATCAAGGTCTCCAGTAAGAGGTTTAAGACCCACCCTGAATGAAGTGGGTCACATCTTAAGATTTTACTCTCCAAAAGTTCCTACTTTCAATATATCCACACCCACAGGAACAAATTAATTGTAAGAACATACTTTTCTGGGGTACATACAGCTTCAAACCATCACAATGTTGCTTTGATCTATTGTTTTGTATCCTTTTCCTTTCAACTTGCAGAATTCCTTTAGCATTTCTTGTAGTGCTATTCTAGTGGTGATGAATTCCCTCAGCTTTTCTTTATCTGGGAATGTCTTAATCTCTCTCTCATTTTTGAAAGACAGTTATGCCAGATAAAGAATTCTTATTTGGCAATTTTCCCATTTAGTACTTTATTTTATTCCACTACCTTCTTGTCTCTATGATTTCTATGAGAAGTGGGCACTTAATCTTATTGAAGCTCCCTTGTACATGACACATTGCTTCTCTCTTGTGGCTTTCAGAATTCTCTCTCCATCTTTGGCAATCAATAGTTTGGTTAAAATATGTCAGAGTATGAGGTCTATCGTTGGTTTATCCTATTTGAGGTAAGTTGAATTTCCTGAATGTGTATATTTATGTCTGTTGTTAATTTCGGGAAGTTCTTATTGATTATTTCTTTGAATAGTCTCTCTCCCCTTTTTTATCTTTCTTCTCCTTCCAGGACTCCCTCCACCCACCCAAGCATATATTGATGTGCTGGATGGTGTCTGTGCTGGTTTGAATGTATTATGTCCCCCAAAATGCCATTATCTTTGATGCAGTCTTGTGTGGGCAAGAAAGGTATTGGTGTTGATGGGTTGGAGACTTTTGATTGGATGTTTCTGTGAAGATGTGATCATGCAACTGTGGGCGAGATCTTTCATTGGATAATTTCCATAGAGGTGTGGCCCCACCCATTCAGCATGGACCTTGATTAGTGTACTGGAGCACTATATAAGCACAGACAGAAGGAACGAGCTTGCTACAGCCAAGAGGGACATTTTGAAGAATGCCCAGGAGCTGAGAGAGTAGCTGCAGATGAGAGACATTTTGAAGATGGCTGTTGAAAGCAGACTTTTGCTACAGAGAAGCTAAGAGAGGAAAAATGCCCCAAGAGCAATTAAGAAAGGCATTTTTGAGGAACTACAGCCTAGAGAGGAATGCCCTGGGAGAAAGCCATTTTGAAATCAGAACTCTGGAGCAGATGCCAGCCACGTGCCTTCCCAGCTAACAGAAGTTTTCCAGATGCCATTGGCCATTCTCCAGTGAAGGCACCCAACTGCTGATGTGTTACCTTGGACACTTTATGGCCTTAAGACTGTAACTGTGCAACCAAATAAACCCCCTTTATAAAAGCTGATCCATTTCTGGGGTTTTTCAAAAAGGCAGCATTAGCAAACTAGAACAGTGTCCCACAGGTGTCTCAGGCTCTGCTGACTGTTCTCATTCTTTGTCCTTTTTACTCCTCAGACTGGATGATTTCAATTGTCTTATCTTCAAGTTCTCTTATTCTTTCTTTTGCCATCTCCAATCTGCTGCTGAACACCTCTAGAGAATTTTAAATATTTTTCTGTTACTATGATCTTTATCTTTGTTTGGTCTTTTTTTACTTTTTTATAATTTCTAGCTCTCTATTGACAGTCTCATTATGTTTGTGTTCATCTTTTTTTTTTTTTTTTAAATGTCCTTTAGTTATTTGTCCATGTTTTCCTTTGGCTCTTTGAACATATTTGAGACCAAATTTTTTAGTCTATTTTTGATATATCCTGAATCTGGTCCTTTTAGTTGATGGCTCCTAATATTTTAATCTTCCCATTTGCATGGGAATTTGATTCCTGTTTTCTTTTGTCTGTAACCTAACATTTTGATATTTTATTATCTATGGAATTTAGACACTGAGGCATGTTCCTTGGACCATGTGCAGCTAATGTTATGACAGAGATTTCCTTGAATGCCATGAACAAACAAACATATAACAAAGGAAGATAAAGGAAAACAACTTTTCCAGTTTTTGCAAATTGGCTTATGAAAATGCTCTCCTTCAGACCTTAGCTATCCTAACGATGAGATTAGCGAACGGCCCAAAGCAAAAGTATAGGTACTCCTGATCTTTTCTGCCAGTGCATCTTGTCCTGGGCATGTACACATAGTCCTAGTAATTCCATCATTTACATGGCTAAGGGTGTCTTCAATCCCCTGGGAAACTTTTTCACTTTTCCATGTGCTACTTCCACTTTATGTTCCATAGATGGTGCTCCTGTTTCCGAGGCAGCTGCAATTTGTTCAACAGCATTCTACAGGCACATCCTATGGGATGCCTCTATATGCAGGGCAAGTTCTGGGATGGTGAACCTGCAGTGAGTGTCCTAGTTCAGTCTTTCAGGCTACAAGCAAACTGGCACAGACACACATGCTGCCAGTCAGTGCTTGAGGGTTAGTGTGCTACCTCTGAAACCAGGACCTGGGACCTGCACTGCAAGTGTGGGCTGGTTTTATGCTGAGAGAAGGCAGGGATGGGCAAAGGGAAAGCAAAGATGAGGAGATCTTTCCATTTTTATTTGTCTTTTTCTTGATTTGACTCTTGTCTTGTTATTGCAATCCTTTAAATATTTTCTGGAGCATTGAGAAAGATTTTTCTGCAAGTTCCTGATGGTTGTTCAAAGCTTCTATGGGGGGATGGAAACTTAGAGCATCTCACTCTGCCATCTTGTTTGGTGCAGGCTCGAAACTACTATTTTGAATGAACAAGACCTCTATTTCTCTGCCACCAGCAACAGCAAGCTGTTCCAAGAATGCAGAACTCCATCCCTATGGCCACCTCCCAGCCGGGGATGGTGGATGGTAGATGCTAAGTAAAAATTCCATAACACTTTCTTATTGAAATTTAGCAGCCTCTTTTTTTTTTTTTTTTTGTTAAGTCCTCCCTTGGTTGCTGTAAGTTACTATTATTATTATCATCATCATTATTATTATTATTAGATTACAGATTTCCAAAAAAGTTGATTCTGCTATGCCAGCTTAATGGTTGCTGTAATTGAGGGACAAACACTTGGAGCTCCTAATCTGCCATTTTTTCCTGACATCAACTATCTTTATTTCTGTAATTGTTTTTATTGGTTTAAATTGCTGGTATTAATGTTTAGTCAAGTTTAATTTCATCTTAATTGGTTTAACCATTGATTCTACTCACTAATAACTTTATTGATCCTGAGACTTTTGTACTGCCTTGGATGACAATGCAAAGATTTCTGGTTAAAAAGCATCTGGGATTTTATTCAATTAAAGTCCCCAAGATATTACAATCCCAACTTCTTTGGTCGACTCTCAATAGAATTGCAGATGGATAGACAGCTATTCTTTGACTAATTTCCCATTGTTGCACAGCGAGGAGCATCACAACCTTGTTACTTCACGCCCAATGGGAAGGGTTACTCAGTTTTCAGAGTCTGTATCTTTTACTTAAATTTTTTCCAGAAGTAGTGCGATACTAATTTGTGTTTTGCAAGACAAAATCTGTGAATTCCATGAATCAATAATAAGTCAAATAAAGAAAATATATTCAGGCAAATTCAACAGAAACCATGGTAAATGCACACAAATGCTTTTGTTATTCCAAATTAACATAATAATTACCATTATTTGCAATATGCTTTATAGTAGATTCATTCTCTAACTTTATAAGCATAGCCACACTGGATACTTTGTGAGTAGGTGGCATTATCTACATCACTGTACAGATGATAAACCTTGAGATTATATATGTTTACAATGTGTTTGATGTCACATAGATTGTTAACTTTTATGCAAATATTTTAATCAAGGAATATTTGGTGATGATGGTGAGTTAAATATCTTTGTAACATATAATCCCAAAGAACAAATTGTTGAAGGTTTAAATTCAAATAAATGTAATGAAATTCAATGAGAGCACAGTAAATACTTGAACTGAAACTAAATTTTAAAAATTGTATCCTGCTTAAATGATACACACTTAAATAAAAAGAATAGAGAAAGATAACCAAATAAAAAGAATGGAGGAAGATAACCAAGTGAACACTGGTAAATCCCCCTAATGCCCCCTACCCCCAAAACATAAGACATAGCAGATTTTATGGAAAGAAACACCACTAGAGCATAAGGAGGAAATTTCAAAATAATAAAAGTCAAAGAAATAGGAAGATACAACAGTTTCAAATGTGTATGCATTTATAACCCCATTCCAAATATACAAAGAAACTGTTGAAAGAATTAAAAGGAAATAACAGCAAATACACAATCTTAATTGGAGACTTAAGTATGTTTCTCTAGTCATAAAATGATGAACTAGTGCCATATGCAGAAATAAACTGAATAAAAGTAACCAAGCACAAATATATAAATACAGGATAATTCCTTTTACATAATTTTCCATAAAGTTCAAAAATAGGCAAAACTAATTTCTGTTGATAAAAGTCAGGATATTGGTCACATTTGGGGAGAAGGTGGGCAGTGACTGGGAGACAGTTCAACAGCGGATGTCTGGTTCTCTTAATTTTCTATTTCTCAGTCTGCATACTTTTCACTCTGAAAATCTAGTAAATTTACTCCTATGATTTATGCACATATTTTATGCTTGGTCTACTTCATATATAAGGCAAAACATTTCATTCTTCTATTCTATATCCTCCAAAGTTTCCTCACAAACTGAATACACTTATAAATTCATTCATTGCCTACAGTGTCCCACAAGATTTGGCCCTAGCTAGTTCTCAGATAACATATCCTAGTACTTTCTCTCTGTCTCACTAGACTGGTCAAACTAGCCTCCTTGCTTCTTCTTGAACATGTCAAAACAACTCCCTTCTCAGAATTGTGGGTTTTCTGTTTCCTTATTTGGGAAGGCTCTTTATCCAAATATTTTAGCTGTTTGCTTTCTCATTCAGGTTGTTATTGTTACTTTCTCAGAGAGGCTTTTCCTGACCATCCTATCTGAAATAAAAGTCCCTCCAATATTTTATTTCCTTATCCTGCTTAATTTTTCTTCATAGACCTGATTAAAATGTGAAAATATTATATATATATATATACATATATATATATATATATATATATATGTATGTATATTTGTTTATTTCATGTTTCCTCTGCTAGAAGGCAATTTCCTTAGGGGAGAGCTTTGTGTGTCTTTTTTGCTGTTATATTCTCAGCATCTTGAAGAGAATTTACAATTTAAGGGTACTCAATGTTGAATAAATTCATGAATAAATGAAGTAAGGGAAAGTTCCATCCTTTATAACTAACAATTAATAGTCAGTAACTAAATTAATATTATAAGCATATTATTCAGATCTATAAAGGTAACTACCAGAAGAACTAAAATAAAAAATGGCAAATGTGCTTGCTTCTTGGGGGAAGGGCTAAGAGTTAGGAGTGGTGGAGCAGAGAATTGCTTTTAATTATGAAAACTTTTGTACTCTTTACTACTGAACCAAATGCATTTATTTTGTGTTTAGCTTCAAAACAAGAAAAAAATTGAAATCAGGTCCTCTGGTTCTAGTTTCATTACATTGTACTAAACTGTATTCTCTCTTTACCAAACTGTAAATCTTGTCTGAATAATTGCTTCCACTAGATGACAAGGGCATTGATGTATTTACAATATAGAGTCATTTTAAGGCCACACAAACCCTTAGTACTCCAGTGTGACTGGTCTAACCATGAAGCAAAGCCTCTTCACTGGGCATGGCACAATTAATGGTGGGGTTTATCAGAGAGTGCCTTGGATAACTGGCTGGGGTATAAAGAATAACTCTTACTTTTGAGGCAAACTAAAAAGGAACCAAAAGTGTACTGAAGTCTTTCCTATTTTTAGATCCACATCCTCCTGCCTCTACTCAGCTCAGTTATCTGGTCAAGAATGCAGCCTTACTATCAGCATTCAGGCTGCTGTTGGCAATTGACTCATGAGCCCGGCCAAAGACGTGCAAGTCTGAATCCGTGTACCTGTAAGTGGGAACCCATTTGTAAAAAAGGCCTCCGGAGATGGTATTATTAGTTAAAGTGTGCACTCATTTGTGAATAGGATCTTTGAAGATCTTGTTTAGATGAGGCCAAATGGAATCAGGGTGTGTCTTCATCCACATGACTGAAGTTCTTATAAGGAAGAAGAACTTCAGAAAAAACACAATCAATGTTGGAACTCAGAAGAATCAAGAAGTAGACATCAGAAGTAGGAGAAGCCAGAGAGAGATCACCAAGTGATAGAGATTGCCAGCAACAGAACTCAACAGACTTGGGAGAAAGCATGGCCTTGCCTACACATTGGTTTTAGACTAAGTCAGTGAATTCCTGTTCTTTAAGGCAATTGACTGTGAGCTATTTGTCTTGGTAGCCCTGGCAAACTAAGGTGACAATGATTTAAATAATTCCATGCAAAGAGGGTAGGTAGATAGGACATTATTTACTTTTTTAAGCAAATGAGAGGTTTGAGTCCAGAATTTTTAGATGTACTGGATACTGGTCTAAATAGATATTTTTAAAATTTAAATACATATCTTAACATCAGTTTGTCTAAAAAATGGGCTACTATTGATATATACAATTTGCTTTATCTCATATTAAAGATGTCACATGTAAAGATTTAAAGAATGCACTCTAGTTTTCTTACCTTTCATCTGTCTTTGATGTGATGTTCTATAATGCATGACCATGCTTTGGAAATCAGGTCAAAGTTCAATAGGGAGGAAAACCAAATCAATAAAAATATTGCAGACTTGTAATTCCTAAAGGCATATGTGTTGGAATTTTTTTCACTATTCTCTACAACTCCAATTTTCTTCAAGCAAGAACAATCTAATTGTTCTGTCAAGAAAATCAAGCTGATTACAGCCACATGGTATGTCTTCTATTAATGGAAATCACAGAGGAGCTGATGAGTGCTGGGGTTTTGTTCTATGATCTTATGCTCCTTAGACCTTGTATATCTAGTAAGGAGAGGAAGATTGACTTCATCGCAACCATGTTCCAAAATCATTGGCCTCCTCCCAGCCCTCCAACCTGTGGAGTAGGTCTCCATTTTAGGATCTTTAAGCTTGCTTGAAATTCTCTTCCACCAGCTCTTACCATGTTTGGGTCCATGTTTTTATTTGGGTGTATGCTCAAAAAAAGTTTCTTTCCTCAAAGAGGCTTTTCTTAACAGTCCCATCTATTTATATACCATCTCATTGTTTTTCTTCATAGCATTATTCAGAATTCTTTTATACATTTTCTTAAATGTTTATTCTGCTAAGTAGACTGTGAGCTTCATGAAGACAGGGACTTTTTGTCTTTTTCTTCACAGCATTATCCCATGCCTAAATCAGTGTCTAGTGCATGAAAGAGATATGACAAAAGCTTGCTGGTTGAATAAAGAGGCAGATTTTTAAAGGAAGAATTACAACAAATGGCGGTGCTAGTAGAAGTGCTGAGTACTCAATAACTAATTGTTGACTGTGGAATGTTAGTGTATATTTTTGAATAGCACCCCAGTTCTTGAAGGGCTTTCACATCAGTGATCTCATTTGACCTTACCAACAACCCTGGGTGAGAGCAGAAGAAAGATGTTTCTCCCTAATTCACATGTGAGGAAATTGAGGCTCAGAAAGGTTGTGTGGCTGTCCTAGTTATCCAGCCAGGCAATGAAAGAGCCAGGGACCCACAGCCCACCGTGCCACAACCAGCATCCATGCTGCTGCCTCTTTTTTAAAGGAAGAGTTTGATGCTTGTCTGCACGAAAGTTCATTTGAGCTCTGCTCTAGCAGTTTGCTTCATTACATGCATATCAATATTTGCACAAAAACAAAACCATCTGATGCCTCTACTAACATCTTGTTTTTCAAGGTGTTTTTTTTTAACCTCTTTTCCTATCTGTTTCTACTTGCAATGCTATTTTGCCAAAAAGTGTTACATGGAACTAGCACTTATCATATATCAATCAACACAGCTAGTTTTATTTAAACATAAAAAAGTCATTTCCACTTAGGTCAATTAATGTAGAGATAAAATTTTTCAAAAGGATGCATTGACATTTCTCCGCAGTCTAGATGGTCACATATTCATACTGACCTGTTTGGTTGTTGTGCTCATCTAATCTGCAAAATGCATAAAATGAGCCAGTAGTGTTGGTGTCTTCCTCGAGACAAAAAAAAAAAAAAAGGAAAAAAAACCTCACGTTATTCAGCGTGACCCCCTGTGCTCCATTAGACATTTTGGACTCTTGAGAATTATGGGTAAAATTACAAGATGAGAAAAATTTAGTAGTCTGACTTACACAGTGTTTGGATTCTTAGAAAACTGCAATGGTAAGTGAAAAAGGGTTTGCTTTTAGGACAACATTATATAAAATTAGGAGATATTTCTTTAATTGAAACACACACACACACACACACACACACACACACACACACACACCATGCTCAATTATAATGGTCTTTCATCTGACCACAAAAGAAACATGACAAGTGTTCCCCACCCCACCCCAGTTACAGAGCATGTTTTTCTACTCTTTCTACTCCCCCTTTCCTTTCCAGAACTGTGAGACTGACAGCAAGTCACTTAACTCCATCCAGCAGCAGCTGTGTGGGCTTTGCATAATTAATTATTTATACCAAGGCAGACACAGTAATTAACATCCAGATGAATATGATATTCTGATCAGAAATGCTTTGCATTTCAACCACCCCTCAAGCAAGTAACTGTCAAAACTAGACTGCTTGACAGAGTGGAGCCTGCCAAAAACCTCCCAGACATCTGTTCTGAAACAAAAAGAACAGATTCTCAAAGCAGTGTGTACATATATTCACTGGCTTCAGTAGGCAAGGAATAGTTGATTACCTTTTCACAAATTCTGGTCAATTTTGTCTGGTTCCAAGAGCATCACTCAGCATCTCACAGAAGGGCTGAATTTTAGATGAAAAGTCTCCATTTCTGAGGGTGTCAGCCCTGCAAATGCAGTCAGCTACAAGACCCTGTTCAGTTAGTCTCCAGATCTGTGAATGAAAAGTGTCATGAAATTACTTTCATCCTTCCATGGCTAAAAAACCAGTGGTGACTGTAAATGATTCTTAACAACCAAGCAGCTACTCAACACCAAATTATACTTGCAATTCATATGAAAATGGACATATATGAAAGATATGAAAGTCTACGGATCTGTAAAGAAATGGTAGGGAAATATCACTAGCCAGCAGCTACATCACGCTTGCAAATATTAAAACAGAATTTCCAATAAGTTCACATTGCTTCCTGGACACTATTAGCTTGGGATGTTTCTCTGGTCATTTTTCAATCCAAAGCAGAGTGGCCATTGCCAAGAAATATTTTACTGCCTAGGGCTAGTAGTTGTAACTAATAAGACTACATGGGTTTCATTATTTATAATCCAATTAATTATTTTGAAGTTGATCAGGGAATATGAACCAAGAATAGAAAGACCTGGAAACTAGCTTTGGTTTCATGTCTTAGGACCATTTTGGCATTGTACAAGTCTCATGTCCATTATGAGAATCAATTTCCACATCTGTAAAATGGGAAAAAGTTAAATTTATTTTGTATATAGATAATGTTTATGAAAGCTTTCTGAAAACTCCTCAGATCAACGTTACAGCATCAAATTAAGGTGAAGTCAGATTGCCACAAAGACATATTTGTTTTGCAGGACAGTGACACATTATTTGCTTTTTACTATCAACTGACTCACTTTTAAGGTTGTCATATTTAGCAAATAAAAATACCGGATGCCTAGTTAAATTTGAATTTCAGATAAACAATGAATAATATTTTAGTATAAATATGTCTGTGGTGGGTTGAATTATGTACACCAGAAAACAGAAACATGTTCTTAAACTTAATCCATTCCTGTGGGTATGACCCCTTGTAAATAGGAAATTTTGAAGACATTTTTAGTTAAAGTGTGGCCAGCTGAATCTGGTTGGGCTTTAATCTGGATTACTGAAGTCCTCCATAAACAGAATGAAATTCATACCTAGAGAGAGAAAGTGAGGGAGAAGTAGAAGCTGGAAGTTAAAGGAACCCAGAAGGGAAAGCTGAGGACATCATCCTGTGACAGAAAAGTGTAGGACCCAAAGATCACCAACAGCCAGCCCCAGAATGACACAGCCTTTGAGGACAAAGCCTTGCCCTGCTGATGCTTTTGTTTTGGATGTCCATCCTGGAAGTCATGAGCCAACAAACTCATCGTATGGTATTTGTCTTAGTAGCCGGGAAACTAGGACAATGGCTCAAGCAATATTTGGGAAATTCTTAGGTAACACTGCTGTTGATCTGAAATTCAAATTTAACTGGACATCCTGGATAGCCTATATTTAATCTGGCAACTCTACATTTTGACTTGAATAAAATACCACCTGACAATGCATGACTGACCCCCATGATTCCCTTCATGCTCCCTAACCAGAAATGTAAAGTGTGTCGTGTTATTGCACAACGCATACTTGGAAATACTAAGTCCTTTTCTTCCAGGTGTTTTTCACATCACACCTCAATTTACCTGTGCCTTTTAGCTACCACATGTATGCAGGAGATTTCAATGGTATCAAGGTAAAAGAGAGGGAGAGTGGAATGAGGAAAGGATGGGAGGGATGTTTTATAATTTATCGAGAATACATGCATCTCATCTTTTATTTATAAAAATACTAATGCATTATGGAGAAATTTCTATAGCTTGCATTGTATGTGTTACTTCATATGGTAAAGTCTGTCCCCGCTGACCACCTCTGCTTATCCAAAGACCAATTAATAGTAAGAAAGCTTTAATACAAATGCAAAAGATGAGCCAAGAATTCTAATTTTGCCATACTATGATGTATGTTTCTTTAAAAAAAAAAAAGAAAGGAGGGTGGGGGGGACAAAATGTTTCATTTAAATGAGTAGGCTTGAGCTTTGTAAACTTGTATTTCGAAGGCAGGAACAACAAAAGAATCCTTCATCTATGTAGAAAGATAGGCAAATATCTATAAGCCCATTATTATCAGATTAAAAAGAAAAAAGAGATGTATATTGTGGGAATGTAAGTGTCGCTCACAGGAGTGTGACACATTTGACTTATTAGGGAAGGGTTAAAGAATATGAATCAATACACTTAAGGAGAGGATGGATCAGTTAATTTAAATATAAAATTTGATGAGCTTGTATGCAAAATGGTCAAGTTATATTGCAGGAGAGAACACAGGCTTAAACTAAAAACTGAGGAATTAGTGAGATGCCCCTGGCAGCTATCTTATTATGCTAGGGATGGCTGTTGGAAATAAGCCATTAGAAAGACTCCCCAGGAGAACTTCAAATAGTCCTCAGGAGAACTTTAAATAGAATTTATTCTTATAAATCTGGAATAACACAAATCAAGCCTATATGATTCTTAAGAATCAATAGCTACTTCTTACTGACCTTACTGGCAGCATGTGGTAGGAGAAATAAATTAGAAAGTTAGAAAACCTTAATTCTAATCCTAGTTGATACCCAATAAACTCACACATATCATTTCATCTTTTTGGATCTTCCTTTCCTTCTCTTGTAAAATGAGAGCATTTATGAAGAGTTTCCTGGTTCTTTGACCTTCCATAGTTCCAAATTCTCCATCCAAGCTATGAAACCCCACTTGTAATTCTAATCCTACTGCAAACCCCAGACCCAATTCTGAACCTCAAAAAAGAGGAATTGAGGATCCCTATCCAGTTTGAAGAAGTAATCTCCAACCTTGAAAGAGGCCAAAAAGAAGGTGGGCTAGCTGGTGGTGGAACTTTCCGTAGGGCCTTCATGCAAGTGGTAGCTTACCACTCGCTAGGGATGTACGATGAAGACCTACACATTTGATAGAGAAGTTGGACCAGATGACCCCCGGGTTCCCTTCCAAATTTGAGAGCCAATGATTCTGTCAAATCTCTTTGGTAATTTGTCCTACTCTCTGAAACATCCTTCCATCCTCTCCTGTGACCAAAATCTTGCCCTAAACTCTAGTTTACCAATAATTTGCCCTGTAATCACAGACTCTTTGCAATTCAATTTCCTATCATGTAATTCCCTGAAAGTGAGAAATGGTTTGTTGTAGAGAAGCTTAATTTATGTCCAACAATCACCTAGCCCATTCCTGCTTGAATGGGCATTAAATCTAGCAGTCATTGACAGTGGGCTAATGCCCTTTGCATCCCATTGTGGGGAAGAATGCATTTGGTGGGAGGACACTGGAGTCAATGACAGCTGACTTTTCATTCCTGCTCCACCACTTACCAGCTATGTGACCTAAAGATCATGTATCTTCTCTAACATGACTCTTGGTTCTTGCAATGTATAAACATAATCATACTTTACTTACAGGGTTGTTGAGAGGATTTACGTAACCAAGTCTATTTCATAGAAGGTACACAATATTGGTTTCTAACTTTTCCCTTGTGTCTATCCTTATTTTCTAAACCTTCACTAAAATCCTGGACTTGCCACTATGCTTCATCACCTGTCCTGTCCCAGCCTACAAACCCCTATGGATTCTCAGTTCCAGTTTTCCACATTTGATCCATATTATGGCCATGCCAAACCTAGGCAAATAAAACCAAAGTAGAATGTTTTTTGAATATATACATTTAACTCTTATGACTTTTCCATTCCTATGATCTTGTGTATTTTATTCTCCTTTGAATACGGCTCTTTTAATATTGAGTTTCTAATGGTTTGGTCCCAACAGCAAATATATCATTTTTAAACTTTCATTGCTGCTGCCTCCTTCTTCTAAAACTGAGCCCTGCAGTAGCAGGTATATCTAAGAACAAACAAAATTTGTCCTTTTGCTGAGATAGCAATTTTTGCTCCTGCTAAGTGCTTATCTTTATTAATTTATCATTTCCCTTTAGTGAATCCACTTTATTGTTGAAATTGTGCACTTGGTACCTCTTTTTTTTTTTTTTAGTGAAATTTATTTTCCTAGACTGCAGAAATCCTGTTTAGCCATTTCAGTTACTCAAGAGGAAAGCAATGGATTTCAACCATTAAAAATGATGTTGAAGTGTTTTTCTTCATTGACATGACACTCTCGTAAGTTATTTTGTGAAACCCCTGCCACAGTGAATAACCATCCAGGAGGCATACACACTGCATAGAAACTAAAGAGATAATTGAGTGGCAATGAAAGAGTTATGAATTTTTGAATCTCTCATCTGGTGTGTTCCCAGAGCATTGCTTTCCATACTAATTTAGTGATATAATCTACAAAGCACACTTCTGAGAACTAAAACCTGTGATTTGGGAAACATGTGACTAATCTTCTCACATGCAAATAAACACATGTGCAGGATTGGGAATAATGTCTCACAGCACTGGGAACCACTCCAAGGAGTGCCTCAAAACAGCAAGCATTTTTTATGCTATTCCTGTAGGAAAATATCTATGTTTGCTGAGCATTCGCTTCATACAATACAGAATCATGGGTCAAATGATCACTCTGACATTTCCTTAAGGGACACTTTCAGTCTTCCTATTGAATTGTTGAGACAGTTTTTGCCTTTCCCATCCCAAATGAATGAAAAAGAAGAGGCAGATGATTCCTAGGAATTGTAATTTGTTAGTTGGTTTGAATGGGAAAGTCATCCAAGTAAACAAAAATTCAGCAGCTAACAAAATACTAATTCTGAATGCAACATTTGTATATTTTCCACAATCATAATGATATATTTAAAATACATTAATATATCAAACTATTTGGAATATATCAAAACTCACTTGGAATTAACAGTTTGTACCTTAATATCTAAATCTGAACTCGAGATTATAATGTTGACACCATTGACCTGATGGAAGAGAAAGGCTTTGCTGATATCAGTAAATGGAAAAGGACAACAGCAACAGAGGAAAAAAGCACAGAAGAGAAAGAGTAATTCTTACTGGTCAGGAGTAGGATCAGAGAAGAATATTCATATATTTATCATTTCCAACAGGCAAATATGGTGCTAAGAGTTTTACATGTGCTACCTCCTTTGATTTCCTTTAATTAGTGAGAAGGAGAAACTGGGGTTCAGAGAAGTTAAGCAGCATGCCTAAGATTGAACAATAAGTAAATAGATCCAGGATTGGAGTCCTTGCATGGTGGTTGTAAAGAGTATTTGCTTTCCCAGTAGTTAAAGTGCATATGAATCTTTTGACTATCTCTGATTGGACTGCACTGTATAAGCAAGACATTTCATCATTCATTGATTTACTCACAAGCATTTCCTAAGGGCTTAATATTTGCCAAGCATCATTCAGTATACCATGGCTATGCAGAACTGGGAAATAAGAAAGCAGACCCTCAAGGCCCTGAATTTGTAAAAGGGACAAAGTTCACAGATAGTTAACCCACAGATTGTGGGTTTGTGAACTCTTGACCTCACTCAGTGTACGGCAATGAAATATTGATTGCAAAAATTTATCAGATACCTTTATTGTATCTTAGACAATGTGCTGAATCACAAATTCATTTAAAATTTTATCTTTGTGTCCTGATCAAAATCAGCCAAAAGTTTTATGGAATTAACAAAGAAGCATGCAAGGAATTCAGAGAAGCTGAAGGGATAGTGGAGATTTGGACTATTAGAGCACAATTGGACAACTCCCAGGAACAATGCATGGGCTCATTCAGCACCCCCTTTAATGGCATATTGTATGGGAGCTGGTAGGTACAAGGATGCATCAGTGTGGTCCCCACCCTCTAAGAGCGTATTTTTTCTAATGGAGTCTTTAGACACAGGAGGCCAAGGCTATAGTCTCAGAGATCCAATAATTATTTAAGAAAATGTGCTTGTAATTGAATGTTTTTATTTTAATGGTAATTTAAAAAATGATAAAAATACATGTTGGATCACGTTATAACTAAGTGCTATCTCGTGCTTTCTGTGTCCATGTTCATTTTGTATTTATCATAACACTGAGACCACTTTAAATATCATCAACCAATGGGAAATACCCAGCATTTATGTTACATTTATTAGGAATCAGGAACTGTTTTGAAGACTTGAAATATATTAGCTAATTTCATCCTTACAATAATCCTAGGAAATGCATACTATTATTTTCACATTACAGAGTAGAATGCTGAGGGTTAGATATAATGTATGGCTAGCCTAGCAATTAAACACTTTAGTCTGGCTCTGGAATCTAGGCTGTTAACCACACACTCTACCATATCTTGAATTAACAGTCAAGGTGCATTAGAATGGGAAAATACGGTGGGAGAACTAACACATCTCAAGGCACACATTGGTATAAGCATACCTGTGTTATACAGGTGGCAAAGGTTCATTAGAACATCTCTATGAAAGTAATTCACATAGCTGTTTAAAAGAGAGAAACTTTGATTCAACAGTCATGGAATTCATTATTATTAACAACCATTTACTTTTTAAAAATGTTAACAAATAAAGAATAAAGGCAATATCTTTAACCTGGTAAAGTGCATCTATCAATCTGCAACAAACATCACTATTACTAAAATATTAAAAGGATTTTCAGTGAAAGCAGTAACAAGGCAATGTGTCTCTTACCATGCTACAACTCAGTCCTGTACTGGTGGTTCTCACCAGTGCAGTATGTCAAGAATACAATAAAAGTCAAAATATTAGACAGATGATATTATACCTAAAGAGAAAAGAAAAAAAAAGGCACCATAGGCAAATTACTAACTTTAATAAAAGAATTTAGTAAATTGAAAGGATTTGAGTTTCACATATTTCATTTAAGTTTCAGTCAAGGAAAGAGAAACTCCTCCGGGTTTAATTCAGGGAATTAGAGGCTTATGAAGGCATTGAAAAGGCTGGGGAGCACAGATCAGGGAAAACGCTGCTAGTGTGTGGAACCCAGAAATTGTTGCTGATGACTTTAGCCACATGAAGCACCTGGATGAGTGAATTTCTGGTAGATGCCCAGAAGTCTTTGACAAAACTCACGTCTGCGGCCAGCTGAAGCTTATGTCTGCCCATTGCTTCATGGGAGTAACTGATATATTTGCTTCTCTTATGCTCAGGGGACTTGCTCTCATACACGGAATCTAAACCTGTCAACTTTGGACAAGGCATTCTGGGAAATGTAGTTATAAGTTTCCGAGTCCTGGAGTAGAATGTTGGGGATGCTGTTTAGTATAAATGGACAACATTAGCATAATTTGCAAACTTAGTTGATTTTTTATTTACCACTAACAAATGGAAAATTAAATTTAGTTTAAATCTAAAGACTCCATTTTAATAGTAACACATATGAAAGCTAAATTAACTATCAAAATCTATGTGACATTTATGGAGAAAATAGAAAACTTATTGAAGGAATTTAATTGTGGCACTGAGGAGACATATTTTGATTGTTATGAATGTTCATAGAAGCAATGTGTCTAATAAAAAACAGTGGAATACAGTTCAGTTACCTAAAGACAAGAGAAATAAAAAGATATAATAGTATGTTACAAAATTCAATATTATACAATAGTGAAAATGATGAATTTTAGTCAAATATAACAACATTGAATCTCAGAATCTTAATATTGAGTAAAAAAGTCACTTTGTAAATGCTGCCTATACTATGAAACCATTTTTATAACATTTAAAAACAAGTTAAAGAGACATTATTTTAGTAAAATATGCATATTTTTTGCAAAACTATTTTTAAGAGATGAAGGAATGATTAACACAAAATTGAGGATTATTTCCAGGAAAAATTAAGAAGGGTGGGATGTAAAAAGGGCATCAGTTCTGGTTTTCTTCTAGTTCTTATCTTGGGTGTTCATTTCATTATTGTGCTTTATAAATTATGAAAAATATTCCTTTGAAGATATCAACTATCAATGATTAAGTTGTAAATATTTTTAGGTCATGAATTAATAAATGAATAAAATAATAGCTACAATATTTTCCTCCCTCATATCAAATGGGTCATTGTAAAATATCCCTCTAAAGAGGCCATTTGTCCAGGAGTCCTGATTTTGGTCAAGGAGATAAGTCATAGTGTCAAAGAATTAGATTCCTATTCTATCTGAGAAGAGCCACAGAGAAAGACAAGTGTCAGAGCTTTAACCTAAAACAATGCAAAAAAGAGAAAGTAGGGAGTAGATGGATAATGCAATTTATCTGTTTATGTTTAACCAGTATAGTAATGATTAAATACAGACTTCTTTGAGACATGGCTTTTTCTCACTTACAGATTCAGTAACATGAGGCAAAGCTTGAAGTCTCTGAAAGTTTGTATTAAGTATGCAAACAGTGATGAAGGTCAAATCTTAATGACTGTTTAATTAAGTGTTGCATGAATACATTCCAGTTAATAACAAATGTACTTGATGTCACAACTGTGATGCATTTATTTCTTTCTTTTTCTCAACATTTATTGAGCACAACTCTGTGCCAGCCACTTGTTTAGGTATGAGGTTATATATAAGGAAGAAGCACAGTCTCAGTGCTAAAAGTTGTATTAGTCAAGTAGAGAAGTCAGGACGGTGTAAATAACTGTCGTAATTCACTGTGGCAGGTGCTATATGGTAGGTGTGTGCATGCAACGGTGTGGAATCACTACCTGGGTCGAGGGAAGGAAAGCAAAGTCTCTGCAGGAAAGGCAGCGTTGGAACAGAGTCTTGAAAGAAGACTGCCGTAGTTTTCCAGGCTGCTCTGAGAAATCCGATCAATGGTTTGGCTTAAGCAATGGGAATTTATTGTCTTGTGATTTTGGAGACTGGAAGGCTTTCTTCCTCCTAGGTTGGTAGCATTGCAGGGCTGGCTTGCCACAGTCCTTGGGGTTTCTTGGCTTTCCTGGAACATAGCAATGTCCTTTCCTTTCTTTTCTGGGTTCTGTTGACTTCTAGCTTCTGGTTCCTCCCCATGGCTTTCTCTAACTGTGTGCAATTTTTTTCTGCTAACAAAGGACTCCAAGAATCCAATTAAGGTCCATTCTCACTGACTTGGGCCAAACCTTAACCAAAATTACATCTTCAAGAGACTCTATTTATAATGGGTTCACACCCACAGGAAGCAGATTAAGATTAAGCGCATGTCCAGGTTGGAGTGCATAATTCAATTTACCACAAAGTTTTAATTAAAGAGGAGAGGAAAGAGAATGACAGGCATGCCTGAGGGCAAATAGGAACAAATGGCAATGGCACATTTATAAAATTGTAAGAAATTTGAATGTATAGGAACTATGGAATGAATGGGGATAAAACCTGAGATGAGGCTGAAAAGACAAAAAGGAGTGAGCCAGATGGTGATAGCTCTTTTTATATTGTTTAAATTAGTGAGATTTTATCAAACTAAGTAATGGGAACCAACAGGGAATTTTGAGCAGAAACATAACAGCATCATACATACTAACCCAGAGAGATGACTATGAATAATAGGGAGACAGACTACAGAGGGAAGAAACTAAAAGCAGGGAAACCACTTATTACAATATGAGTTTATCTACAAGAATGACAAGCAAATTGAGCAGCCATAAATAAACAGATAAATTAAACAGAAGGGAAGAGAAATAATAGAACATGGTGACTAACTGGCTGGGTGTGAGGGAATGTGAGATGGTGAATTTCACGTGTCAACTTGGCTAGGTGATGGTGTCCAGTTGTTTGGTCAAGCATGCCTGATTATTACTCTGAGGGTATTTCATAGATGAATTTAAATCATTAGTCAATTGATTGCCTCTAAGGCTGTTCATATCTACAATCAACAAAGGAGATTGCCTTTAGCAATGAGAGGACATTCCTCATTCCATCAGTTTGAGTCCTTAAAATGAGAACTGAGGATTTCAGCAGTCAAAAGAGAATAATTTTTATCTCTAGTAATCCCCACTTCTCCTGGGGATTTCAACATCACCTTCATTGGAGTTTCCATCTTGCCATCTGCCCTACAGAATTTGGACTTGCTAATCCCCCTGTGGTGTGAGCCAATTTATATAATACATTTATTAATATTTATATATATTTGTAATCTTTAGATACATACATATAAATATATATTATATGTGTGTGTGTGTGTATGTATATGTATGCATATCCTGCCAATACTGCTTCTCTGAAAAACCCTGAGGTATAAAGAATTGGTACGTACTGGTTTGGATGTATTATGTCCCCCAAAATGCCACATTCTTTGATATAATCTTGTGGGGGCAGATGTATTAGAGTTGATTAGGTTGGAATCTTTGGATTAGGTTGTTTCCATGGAGAAGTGACCTACCCAACTGTGGGTAATACCTTTGATTAGATTATTTCCATGGGAGCATGGCTCTGCCCATTCAGCATGGGTTTTGATTAGTTAAATGGAGCACTGTATAAGCTCAGACAGAAGGAGCTCGATGCTGCAGCCAAGAGAGACATTTTGAAGATGGCCATTGAAAGTAGACTTTTGCTAGTCCAGCGTTTGCCTGGGAGAAACTAAGGGTGTACCCCAGACACCTAGAGGGAAACATCCTGGGAGAATGCCATTTTGAAATGCAACCCGGGAGCAAGCAGATGCCAGCCACGTGCCTTCTGAGCTAACAGAGGTTTTCCAGATGCCAATGGCCATCCTTCAGTGAAGGTACCCTTTGTTAATGCCTTACTTGGACACTTTATGGCCTTAAGACTATAACTTTGTAACTAAATAAACCCCCTTTATAAAAGCCAATCCATTTCTGATATTTTTCGTAAGAGCAGCGTTAGCAAACCCAAACAGGGTGCCATCAAACCTGACTGCAGAGTTCGGAGTTTGTGCTCCAGTAGTGATGCTTTTCACCAGGGTCATGGGTCAGTTCCCTAGGGAAGCAGACACTGAGACAGAGATTTGCATGTGAGAAGTTCATTGTGGAGTGCTCTCAGGATAAATGCCCATGGGAAGTAGAACTGGGTAGTGGAAGAAGTTGGCCTTCAAATAAAGTCCTACAGGGAGTGCTAGAATTAGAATGGCCCTGCAGTTTCTCCTGCATTAGGGTAAGGTTCTAGGCCTTACTTCTGCCTTAATCATCCATTGGGTTAGAGCTCACCCCTCAACCCCCCAGGTAAGAGGCTTCCTTGGGCAAAGCAGCTCTCTTCAGCGGATGGAAATTGCAGGGAGGAGATATTTATCTACAAGCTATCAGACATTCAAGACTCCCAGAAGTTAAGCTAATGAACACTTCAGACCTAAAGGTTGTGAGAGAGATAAAGGTGGCCCACAACAAAATCTTCTACAATCAAGACTGGGAACTCAGGAGGAGGAAGAGTTTTGAGGGTAAAGATGATAACTTTATATGATCATTTTAAGTAGCAGTCTTGTGTGTCTTCCAATTGGAGAAGACTGGTAGACATTTAATAATATAGGTCCACTAGAAGAGGGTTTACATGGAGGGCTGGTAGAACATGTAAGGAAGCTCCAAGAGCACTAGTTTATCTCATACAACTGAGTGAATATCCCTCTCTTCTATAGCCAAACATTGGAGGAAACTCTGTGAGGACACCAGGCACAGGTGATGGCAGGAGCCACCCATCAAACACAAAGGGATTAAATTATAATTGACATATTGTCACTTGTTCCCACATCATTGGCAGTGGATCTTATGCCTGCCAAGCAGAAAGATTGAGGATTCCTCTCTCAGGAAGCATATGAGCAAAGTTCCCATGAATACAGGAAATTAAAAAAAAAAAAACAAATATTAAGGATATTAAGAAAAAAGAAACATTTGAGTAAAATCTTTAACAGGAAACGTCAAATTCGAAATAAAGGAGGAAAAAACCCACAAAGTAAAGAAAGACTACAGGAAGCAGAAGAACCTTTAAAAAAATCTTTGCAACTATATCCTAAGAGAGATAAAGAGTAGATATTGCATCTATGAAAAAAAGAAAGTCTTTTTCTCAAAAATTAAAAATGTCAGTGAAAGATTATGAATTAGAAGGTCAAATGAAAAATCCAATGAAAAGATTGAAAAATACAATGAATTAATCCCCTAGAACACGTGGTATAAATAATAGGAGAGAAAATATAATAAAATTAATACTCAGTCCAGGATGTTCAGTATTCAAAGAATAAGAATACAAAAAGGAGATAACAGAAAAATGGAAAAGGTGAAAGAAAATTTCTCAGAACTAAAGAACATAACCATAACTTGTCAGATTGATAACTCCCCCTATTTTCCAGCACAGTTGAAGAAAATGGACAACACACCAAGATATATCATTATACAACTTCAGAACATTGGGGAAAAAGATAAGAGTTTAAAATTTTCTAGATGGAAAAGGGAAGTGAGACATACAAAAGGATTGGGAATGAGAACAGCATCAAATTTCTATAATACCCATACTGGCAATTAGGTGCTGCCTTCAAAAGTTGGAGATACAATTATTTGCAACCCATATTTTTATGCCCAGCCAGAATATTAATTAAGAATAGGAGTTAGAATAAAGATTTTTTTCAGACTTATAGACTCTCAAGAATATTAAGTAACATACTAAAGGAAGATGTACTCCACCAAAATGAGTAAATAAATCTAGAAAAACATGGGATATAGAATACATAGAATATGCTACTAGGCCCAGTTCTCCAGAGAAACAGAACCAACAAGATAGATATAAATCTGTAAATATTAAGAGATTTATTATAGGAATTGACTCACATGGCCATAGGGATTAGCAACTTTGAATTCAGTAGTATAAGTTGGGAATTTGATGGTGACATTGAATTCCCCAGAGAAGCTAGCTAGCTGAAGTACAAATAGAAATTTCTTCTCACTCCTGAAATAATCAGTTCTCCCTTTAAGGCCTTCAACTGATTGGATGAGACTTCTCTTACTGTTGAAGGCAATCTCCTTTGTTGATTGTAGATGTCATCAGCCATAGATGTAATCAACTGACTAATGATTTAAATCTATAAAATATCCTCACAGTAACAATGTAGCCAGTGCTTGCTTGGCCAAACAACTGGACACCTAACCCAGCCAAGCTGACACATAAAATTAAGCATCCAAACAGAATCCAGAAAAGAAGATAGGAACTCTGAATATTAGTGAAGGGAGATTCTTAGAACACATCCGTGCAGCACGCCTATAGGAGATCCTATCTCTAGGGATAAAATGAGACTGATGACTGATTGATACATTTGAACATAATTAGAGGATATTTACATTTCTGGCATTGAATCTGTAGATAAATTAAATAATGGATAAAATAAATCTAAATGAGAGAGAGAGAGAGAAGAGAAAGAGATTTACAGGAAAGAAAAATGCACTGGACAGCAAAGGAAATACTGTTCTAATAAATGAAATATCTCAGCTATGAATAATATTTACATAGTTGAAATAGTATAAACATTATTTAACAAAATGGTGACATATTAGGAGGCTAAAAAAAAGGAGAAATGAGGGTGAGGATACAAAAATCTCTGTCATGTATAGCAGGAAGTCAATAGACAAGAATTGATCTTGATCCTTCTGAGAAGTAAGGATGGCCAGAGCTTGAGCCAAGTCTTTTTTTTTTCTTATTATAAGCTCACATATGAAATATATATATACATATATATATATATATATTTAAATAAACTCAGAAGAGTTCTGATAAAATTATAAATTAAAAAAATTTTAAGATATAGGGAATACTGAGGCAGTGGATATTGGTGAAATAACCAGACTGATTACAGAGTAGGAGGATAATATAGTTAAGGACAGAAATGAGGTATACTGTGCTGAGTGGTGGCCTCCTAGGGATATGAACTCATCCTAATCCCCAAACATATGAATATTACCTCATAAGGCAAAAGAGTGAATATTACTTTATATGGCAGGAGATATGATTAAATTGAAGCTCTTGAGAAGCTTACCTTGGATTTTTTAGATGGGTTCTAATTGCAAACATAGCTATCTTATTGAGAGGAAGAAGGAATTTTGAGCCAGACCTACCAAGGAAAAGGTGATGTGAAGACAGAAAAGAGAGAGATGTGACCACAAGCCAAGGAATGTGATGGTCACCATAACCTGGAAGAGTCAAGGAACAGATTCTTCTCTACAGGCTCTGGAGGGAATGTGGCCCTGCTGATATCTCAACTTTGGACTTCTGACCTCCCTTACTGTAAGGGAAAAAGTTCTGTTGTTTTAAGCCACCAAGTCTTTGGTAATTTGTTGCATCACCCACAGGAAACTATTATGCTGTGGACACCCCCATTTTAAACATCAGGTCAATAGATGGGAAGGCAGGCATGGAAAACAAACTTTGAATGAAGGCTTCAAGAAGTTGTTGATGACCTTCAGAAAAACAGATGCTTTGGAGTGGGTGAGGACACTAGAAAGGCAGAAATGTGTTGAGCTTGGACATGAAGTGAGAAAAATAGGAGGCAGTGATTTTAAATTACCATTAATAATGTCTTTTTTTAAAATTGACTTAAAGAGGCTAAAAATAGGATAGAAAATGAAAGAGACTTTCAATCTCATATTCTAAAGTCAGAATCAAACAATTTAAATAACTATTATATAATCCCACATTGCGAGTTCATGTAGCATGGACAGTAAGAGCATGGGGGACAGAAAGTTTTGGGGAAACTTCCTGGCTCCTCCATTTACCATCTTGTGAATTCTCTTTTCCACTTTCCCTCCTCTCAGTGATCCTCTATATGTTTATCTGCATATTGAGGATAATAACAACCACCCACAATGTCATTAAATTTATTAAATAAAAGAGTATATAAAAAAAGAGTGTATATAAAATGCCAGGCACGTTTCCGCTGCATGGTGGATTCTTGTAACTGTAAGAGTTATTCTTGTGATTGTTGGCATGGTTAGTGGTTTTAATTGATGTCTGAATAAAAATGCAAAGATGCTCTATAAAAAATGCACATTCACTGCAAAAGATTAGGGCCAAAGACATTATATCTTACAGATGGCATATTTCCCAAAGCTGGTAAAGCCGTTTGAAAGCCCAAGGCAGGTAACTGAGGGACAAATAGAATTTTATTATAATATAGCACTAGCAGTCCACTAACCATCCTAAGGAGGAATTTCAAAATAAAAAGCATCTTATGATTTGTCCTTGAGGAAGCAAGGAAAAAAATACATGTGTGTGTGTGTGTGTGTGTGTGTGTGTGTGTGTGTGTGTGTGTGTGTGTGTGACTGGCTAACTCTATTTCTTAATGAGCATGTATTAGAGAGGATTGACTGTTTTTAAGAGCAGAGCTGAACCTTTGCCACAGCCCAGCTTTGTGTTGCACGTGTGATTTCTCACTGTAGAACTTTCCTAAATTTTAAACATTCTGGCTCAGGCAGGAGGAGCTTATTTGCTAGGGAATAGAATTGAAACACCTAAGGACCTGCAATAGGCAAATGAAATCAGTCTTTAAAATTAGGTAAATGTAAAATGCTGGATATACAGAGTTAGATTTCAATGTTACACACATATACGCACACTCCTGATAATTTTTAGCCTGGCAAAGAGAAGACTGAGAAGTGACTTGGCAAGGGTGTTAAAATATCTAATGGACTGTCATGTAAGAGATGAATTAAACATGTTCCGTAACTCTAGGCAGAAGAACCATGAAGAATTGGGGAAAGTTCTCCCAGCAACAGAAGAAAGAACTTTCTACACTATTACAAATTTCTGGATAGAAACAGGTCATAATGGGACCCCCAGTCCTGGAGCACCTTTGATCTTGTAAAAGCTAGAAGAACACTCAACTCAAACTAGTTAAGCAAAAAAGGAAATTTGTTGACTCCTATACATAGAAAATCAAGGGACAGGTGGTCTTCAAATATAACTGAATTTAGGGGCTCAAATATACTCATCTGGATTGGGGATGGCTCATCCTCGGACAAACCATATGGATAAGGAAAGCTATAGCTCCTGAGGACTGCTGGGCAGACCAAAACGATATCCAATAGAAATTCTGGGAAGAGGTGGCATTGGATTTCAAACTTAACCGAGCATAATCATCATCTGAAATAACAGTTGCAGATACAGATATCTGGGTCCTACCTTCAGGCATTTAAATTCACTGGTCTTGGGCTCTGTCCTGGGAATCTGCATTTTTATCAAGTACTCTATTCTCTTACAGGAATGATGGGGTGTTGAATGAGATAATTTACAAGAGACCACTTTGTTATGTGTTGTAGAAATGTTAAGAATCATTCACCTAATCAACAGTAAGTGAATTTGCCAAGATCAGGGACATAATTTGTTGCAGAGTCGAGATGCAGATCCCCTGGACTTCAAGCTAGAGCAATTTCTACTCCTTTCTCTAGGAACATATATGTATTTATATAACTTTATCCACTTTAAGTTATAAATCTCAAGATCATCATGTATCACTTATCCAATACCTTCCTACTTCATGTTTTCATATAGCTCATGAGTGAATTCCTTATGATTGCATTCTACCATTGCAGTGATGAAAACAACCAAAGGGAGACTTGCAAACACCTAAAAATGAACAGTAATTCAGACAGAATGCTTTTGATTGAAAATTGCATAAAAATCCAGCTCAACTGGGTATAAATAATGTATGCAAACTATTGGTCTTTGTGTCCAAATATACAGCTAATTTAACACAAAACTTGGTCCAGGTGATCAAACCAAGTTATTAAAAACCAGTTGATTATTCATATTTCTTACTTTGATTTCTCAGTGCTAGTTCTAGTCTACTCCAGCCTCTCATTTTGTTGCCCTGAGGTGCTGGGCATCAGTTTCTAGGACTACACGCTCCTGGAATTCAGTATTATTGGTCTATCACCGTCATCCCTGAACCAATCATCACTTGGGGGTGCTGTTTATCAGCATAGAACAGAGTCACAGTCTCCCCCCATTCCCCAGACAGCCAGGCAGGGTTTACATCAGTATCTGTGAAAATGTATGACTTGTAAAGAGGAAGAAAGTAAACTAGGGTGCATTGACCAAGAAAAATGCAAATAGATGGATTCTAGATTTTCAGAACTAGTAAACATTCATCTCATTGATTGAACAGAGTTATCTTATGAGTGTCTCTCATTATTTCTTCATAACAGAGTGCAGAGTTTTTCATCTAATGAAGGCTTAATTGTCATAAATATAGACAACTGGCATTGTATAACACCTTACCGCTGCATTCAACACTCACATCAACTCTGTGATGTAGCTCTTTCCCCATTACACATAATGAAAATAAAGCTTGCAAAAACATATGCAATCACACAGATGGTATAGAAATGAGGTTCCAATCCACTTTTTCCGATTCTAAATCTAATATATTGATTTATTAAAATTTTTGGCACCGATGATTTTGTCCCCTGCCCTGTTAATATCCTATAAAGCTCACAGGCAGACCCTTATTTACTCAGTATCTAACTGAAAATCTTTCTTTTGGACTCAATCACTGTTCAAATGGCTGAATAAGTGTATCTGACTGGAACCAAGTTATGAATTCAGAATATTCTTTTCTCAGACCTGTCCCATTGTCCTAATTTGGGTTATATATTTTAGTCACAGTTCTTCGTTGCAAGCAACAGAAGCTTTCTCTAGATGATTTAAGCAGAGGGATGTATTAGATGACACATGGATGAGTGAGAGAACTGGGCTCAGGGCTAAACATCAGTTGTGAATGTCAAAACTCTGATGCACAACTAGTCAGCTGCGGAAACTGATGTCACCACCGCTGAGCTGAAAATGCTACTTTGCACATCTTCTTGGTGTCATCCGGAATGTGATTTTGCTAAAATTGCTGAAAAGAGGATCTCCATGTTCTCGGCATCTTGATCACTTGCCTGTAAATGACTGCTCCATGTGGGTGAGTCATATGCCGTCACCAAGCTGCAAGGGAGGCTGGAAAAAGGAAACACCTGGCGTTTCCCACAACTTGAGTACAAGTGGGTTCTTCCTTCCATCAAGATGCATAGGAGGGGAATTCACAAACAGAAAAAGGTTTCAGGTACGGGTAGCAAAATAGAATGATAAATGCCCATTCTGGTCCCTTCTTTTTCTAAATCTTTAAGATGGATTCTCTCCCCAGAAGATCTCAATCCTTCTTGAAAATTGACTCCTGGTGGCTGCCTGAATCCCGAGGTGATACCCTGTTAGACCCAAGCCGAGAATATACGTGAATGATTCCAATGATCAGAGACCTATTTCCACTCTTTCCAAAAGCCATTTGCAAATGACACAAGACAGCAGCTAGTGAAGGGGGGAATGATAATCTAATAAGAACAGACAAGATATTGAGGGTGATCTTAATGATCTTAATGATATGGGAATGCTCAGGTGTGACTATGGTTCGTTAACTTTCTTTTGGTATGGTAAGAGTATATTGGAAGGAATGAAGTTATTTCAGGATATTGGTTTCTCCCATTGCTTTGCTTTGTTTTGTTTAGAATTAAGCTGCGTAACTCAAGTAATTAAATATCGTGCTGTTGGCTTGCTGTACCATCAATTCGATGTGGTTTGATCCTGTTCAGAAGCTCTAACTTGTAAATATGTTTGATTAAAACAAACAAACAAACAACAAAATAAAACAAAAAAGAAACCTAGGGAATTATCCCTCAACATAAAAGAGAATGTTTGGTAGAAAAACAACCTAGGTTACTATGGAAGACAGCAGGCCTGAAGCAAATATTTGTAGAATAAAAAAATAAATTTGTCTAATATATATCTGGAAAATATAGAGGTTGGTAACTGTGGGGAAAGGTAAAGGATCTCTACTTACCAAAGACTTCACCACAGGTTGTTCTGAATGGTAAAGCTTCTGCTGGTGTCTTGGAATTTAAGATTCAGTTTCACTCTGCCTTCAGGTAACTATGGTGGTTTCTGATAAATAAACCTGTACTACCTGTTTTACTTTTCCTTTTCTCACCAAGGACTACCAATGGCCTGAGGAGGATATTCTAGGAGATATCCTGACTGCTTTCCTGCAGAATCGGAGACAAGGCACATAAGGGTCTCACCCAATCCTTCCTGAAACAATGACACTTCTGGCTTTTTCTAAGGAAGATGGAGGTGGAGTGGGGGCACCTGCCACAGGCCACAGGTACGCTCAGAATTATGGCTGCCATTCATCAAGCCTCCTGCTATGGCCGCTGTTCTCCATTTTTACCTTCTTCAAGTGAATAGTACCAGAAACTGTATCTCCTTTCATTTTTAACATTATGAAATGAAATCCATACTTGAGAGGAGAAAAGGGAACTTGGGGCAGGAAATCCTGAGGCATGGGGAAGCAGAAAATTTATCGCTGGTGCTTCTACTGGCATATCAAGAAAATGTTAAATTTAAACTGTAATGCTTGAAGGCCAGTATTTATTCATCTGCTTTTCCATCATCTCAGGGCATCTCTAGATATTGTTAATGGTATGACATTTTATTTTTTAGCTTCCCAAAACAAAATTTTAATTCACTTTAAAGAAGATAAATTCCCAAGTAACTATTTGTTGGGAGAAAGTGTTTGTTCCAAGAAAATCAAATAACAGGAGTTGACGTAAGTTTGCTACAAAGAGAAGTGTTCTGAAGACCAAATTATGTGGCCTAACTACCATATGGCAGAACTTCTAAGAAGGTGAGGAAAGCCAGAAAGAGAACGAGGAAAAAACAGCATTTATTAAGCACCTACCTCAGTGCACACACACGCTCACACACACACACAACTGCTAAGCTATGCATTTTAGAGTTTTCAATGTTAGAAGGGCATTTAAAAAAATCTAGCAAAAATACCTTCATTTTGAAGATGAAGAAACTGAGACCAAAGGCAAATGGTTTCCCCATCGTCATACAGCTGGGGTAAAGCAGAGCAGTTCAATTAGATTTCGTAAGAGACTTCAGAAAGGTATTCGGTGACCAAGCAGCATGCAGCCTTGGAAGGTGAGGGAGCATGGCATATTTAGAAAATGATAAGCAGCTCTTGTGATTTTAAAGATTTATTGAAAAATTAAACACATGACTGAGCTGCAAAGGATTTGGCATCATGAATTTGAAATGGAGTCCTTAATATATGTGAACTTTTCCAGGTTACATGATATATTAGAAAATGAAGTCAAGAGTTTCATTTTCTTGCACAGTATTTCCAAATCTCAGAAAATGCCTGTGCACATCTTCATATTTCTGAAATGGGACCTGAAACTGACTTCACCAGGATAATAAAGATTTCTAGTGTTTTTATTTAACAGCATGGGAGAATGTGGAGCAGAGTGTTTAGTAGTTCAGGCTGTGAGTCATACTTTGGGCAAGCTATTTCACCTCTCTAAAACTCAGCTTCATCTACAAAAAGGGATAAAAATAGAACCTACCACTCGGAGTTGTTTTTCTTTTTTTTTTTTAATTTTAAATCTTCATTTTATTGAGATATATTCACATACCACGCAGTCATACAAAACAAATCGTACATTCGATTGTTCACAGTACCATTACATAGTTGTACATTCATCACCTAAACCAATCCCTGACACCTTCATTAGCACACACACAAAAATAACAAGAGTAATAATTAAAGTGAAAAAGAGCAATTAAAGTAAAAAAGAACACTGGGTGCCTTTGTCAGTTTGTTTGTTTCCTTCCCCTATTTCTCTAACTCGGAGTTGTTTTAAGGAATGAGGGATGTATGTAAAGTGCTTTGCACTATGGCTGACATATTATAAAGGCTTAGTAAATGTTATCCATTATTATAAGTACTCTTAATTGTATTCAGTGGTAGTCTAATTTACCAGTGGATATTACAAATTAATCAGTCAACTCCTGAAGTGTATATCTAGTTTTATCAAAATATCCTTCTCATGAATTTTGTTTACACAACTGCTTCATTATGGTCTCAAGAATTGTATTCATTCCTTTTTTTTTGTCTTGTTTTAATAGTTAAAATATTACCCAGACTGTGGATATGCTGCTGATTCTAAAATATCTGATACAAGTAGATAATTGGAAAAGTAGCTCCACAATGTACTCTAATCTTTATGCAACATTACTGTTATCAAAAATATCCCTGATGATATTCAGCAAAATAAAGCCCATGCACCCCAACAGAGTGAAGTTTGCAAATTCTGGATTGGACATCTGTGATAGAGATTGCTAAGCACATGTCAGTCCCTCTCAATGTATCCTTCTGTGCACACAGGTCAATTACCTATTTTTCCTTCTTCCTTGCAGTAATTTGTGACCATGTATTGAGACTGGCCAATGAATGTGGGTGAAAGTTGACATAGGACCCTACAAGTCAGACTCTAAAAAACTCCCACTTGAGCCACCATGATCCTTGGATCCTTGCCAATCCACATGGAATGGGAAGAACTCTGAAAATATAGACAGAGTGGAGCCACAAGATAAAATATCAATGAATGACTGCATGGAGCAGAGGTTGTTCATGGCCCCAGTCTGCATTATTACATAATCAAAAAATGAATTTCTATTGTGCTAGGCCACTGAAATTTCATGCATTTTAGCCTTTCAAGTCTAATATGGAAATTAGTCATTTGAAGTAGGGTTATGACATAACAAAACCTTAGTAGTCAGGTTGCATGAACTTAGACAATCGATCCTGGAAGCTGGAAAATGTAAAGCTGGAGATCCATATCACGCAAAGGCAAAATTTTCATTAAACTGACACCTGTTATAGACTTCAAGGCTAAGATCAGGTGCTTACGGCCTTATAGTTCTAGGGATAGAGGATGAAAAATTAAATAGCAATAGCTTGTGTCAGTTATTATTAGCTCCATTTAGCCAAGCAATAGAGAGAAGAAGAGAGAGAAAGAGAGAGAGAGAGAGAGAGAGAGAGAGGGAAAGAAGGAGAGGGAGGGAGGGAGAGAGAGAGGAAGAGATGGAGAGAGAGAAACACAAGCAGGAATTGAAAGTTTCAAAGTCAAAATGAAAGAGAAAGTCATAAATTAGGGTTTGTAAAACCTGGTTGCTTCTACATCTCAAAATATAAGAAAAAGGTAATAATTTGGAGCAAATCAAATGCCATTAAGATTCACCTATATTGAACAATTAAGGTATTAACTTCCCACCCAAGTCCATTATTTCAGGCTACCCAAAGATAATGATGCCAGGGAAAGAGGAGGGCAATGGAGCAAAATAATAATAATAACATTAACAACAACAACAACAGTTTAGCTTTAGATTCAAGTGTGTGATTACCTACCTGCACATGGAACCAAAAGTGGCCAACAGTTGAGAAGCTCACCAAATTTTTGAAGGACCTTCATTATAAAAGACAGCATGAGCCCAAACTAAAAATTTAAAAATGCCTATTCCTTTTTGGTAACCCTAAAGCAATTCCTGGGAAAGAAGCAGTCTGCAAAAATTGTGTAGGCATACAAAGGGCATATTCCCTCAGACACACTCAGATGCAGACGTGGAAAATAAGGGCAAATGAGGGCCACCCAGAGGGCAGAGCCAGGGCAATAGGGAATGTGAACAAGGAAGGTTCCCCTGGAGAGCAGAATCAGGGCTTAGTAGGGAACACTCACGATCCCCCACAGGGAACACATATTTCCATGTCTGTTCAACTGCTGTGGATTGGTGACTACTGCATGTCTTCCAGTCTTCAGTTTTCTACATGTGTGTTTTATTGCAATTATCCCATCCTACTGTTGTATAGTGGGGGAGGGGATAGATATCTTGTCCTCTTAGTTCATAGATTGCTGATCTATAAGGAATCTTGAATGGACCTGATGAAATTAAATGAGTATCACCCAGAGACCCTGAACTTTGAGCTGAAAGCAGTGACTAACTGGGAGGTTGGTTTGTCTTCATTAGAGTATGGACAAGTGAGTTCCATTTGTGGAAATATCATAGCCCAGGTTTCACTAGTACACAGAGCCCGAGGCAAAACGTATGTGCTAATAATTGATTTGGCAGGTGGAATCTCAGAAAAGGAAAACTGTGGGAAAAAGCAGAGTGAGAGAGGAAGGCAGGAGGGAAAGCAAAGACAAGGCAGTGACATACTGAGCAGACCACGGAGTTAAAAGAAGATGCAGCTGGTAACTTGACCTCCAGAGAGGTCACCTGGGACTAAAGTGTCTTAGGAAAGACTGTGGATAGAAGGCAAGACAAGCAGTTTGTCAGTTGCTTCTTTCCATCCTCTGCCTCGCATTGACTGATGTAGCTTTAGTTCTTCTACACCTGTGACAAGCCACCAGGGAAGCCAGCACCCATGGGTCAGTCGGATTGGATGCTCACTGTGGCAGGCAAATTGAAGGCCATGTGAAAATCTCGTCCTTGATCCTCTTTGGAAGGTTCAAGTAATTGGTGGAAGGAGATGAAATGCTGACATCTGGAACAATGTCATTTTTGCTGCAGAAGCAGGGATAGTTACTGAGACCTGGGACAGACTGAGTGGTACATAAAAAGGTTGCAACATAGGGAAGAAAAGTGAAAGAGACTGCTATGCATTCACCAACATTCATCTACTCTTCCTGCCACCCAACAAGGCTCCATTTCCCGCCTCTGTTGCAGTTAGCTGTGGCCACACGATCCAGTTCTGACCAATGGAGTGTTAATGAAAGCCATGCAACTGTTTTCTCTCTTTTCTTCATCCAAATGTGGCTCCAAGGGCCTAGAAGAAGCAGAGCCACAAGATTAAAGTAGCTGGAATCACAACGATAATGTTGAGTTTAATTCTCCCGCCAACTCACATTGCACTGTGAGGTAAGAACTATATTCCATTATTTTAAGCCACAGATATTTTGAGTTTCTTGGTTAAAACAGTCAACCTGCTTTGACTAATAAAACAGTCTTTTACAACCCCCTACCTCTATTTAACAAAGGCTGCTTGATCTCCGAGTGAGCCGATGGCTTCAGCCAAAGCTGATGCTTTCTGTCAGGGCAAATGCATTCAAATCCCATTTCCCTTATCTTGGTCAGCTGAGGTAAGCAGAGTCAGTTCACCTCACAACTTAATTCCTGATTAAAACCCTTGCGGGAATATTAAGGGAAAAGACAATGCAAGAGCTTGCCTCTTAATCTTTACTTTGAATAAGGAGGAGTGTCAGGGTCTAGCTAACTGGGAGCAGGCTCTAGGCTTCTGGAAGGGCGGGCCCTCCTCTTTTTCTGAAGAGTCTTATCCAAAGTTCTAGAACACTCCACCAATACACTATTCATCCACTCAGCTCTCAATGTGCAAGGCTTTTGCTTTCCTGATACTTAGTTTCTAAACCTGCCTTCGTTGTTTGTTCAGAGTGCACTATCTTTTCATTCACTTGCTACACCTCAAGGTTGCTGAACCAAACCCGCTGATACAATTCATAATTGCAGCCTCAAGTAATCCTCAGAAAGCATATTACCTGAACAGCATGGGAGAAACACTGGTTCCCCAGGACTGACAGCTGCAGTTGTCAGCCAGCCAATGCCTGTTTCTTCAGCCAGCACTGGGAGTGTTGGAGAGCAGAGATGAAGTCTCAGAGTTGACAAAGTGTCCTTCATGCTTAGCTTTCTGTCCTCCGGAGAGAGCCGTGCCTCCACCGCAGGCTCTGGGAGTTCTCTGAGCTTGCTCAGTGGCCTCCTGCATTGTTCTTTTGAAAGCCAGGCAGCCTCAAGGCAAAAAAATGAGCCATGGGCAGCTTCCAGGAGAGGCTTCTTTTTAAGATGGAGTGCTTAGAAAATTGGGATTAGCCTCCAGCTCTGCAGATGTGCCCTGGACTAACATCTGGAAAGAGGCAAAGCTTTAAAAAGACTTAGTCCTTCAGATGAGAAACCAACTTTAATTAGCAGGAGTACTTAGTTATCAAGTGAAAAGGTCTTGACAAGGGTACGTATTGGATTCACTCTTTTGTTCTTTAAAAGGCAGACCTCACACATAACGACATTGTTCCAATTTCATTTGGCTGATCAGCATTTCCTGCTAAAACTTGTTATCCTCCAAAGAAAAACGAAACTCCTATTTTCTATTCAAGAAGTGATGAATCATACCAGTACAGAGTTGAGAAAGAGAGTGGACATGCTATAGCAAAAAAAAAAGACATGATGGGCTTCTCAAACTGGGATGGGGAGTGGCAGGCAGCTTGCTCTGGAAATTCCCACCATATGCCCAAAGGAGACAAAGTGACACTTTCTCTATGGTAACTGAAAACATCTTTTTATATTAAGCAAAATGTGAGGATATTATAGAAGGAGATTCAGATTTATTATGAAATAAGGTAAAATGCAAGACCTCAAAAGATTTGAAGCTACAATAAATATTTTGCCCTCTGTATTTAGACAGAATCCTATGCTGGTGCACACACCCTAGGTAAGATTATATTCACCCACACTTGCCTACAGGTTCTTCCGTGGAAATAGTTAAGAAGCTCAGCTCTGCTCTACAGAATGTGAGGTATTCTAATTGTGCTAGTTCCCTTTGCTCCTTCATTGGAATGGCAAAAATATAAATCAGGTCTATTTTGGAAATTATTTGAGATATCAAATAATATCAAAAGGACGTCCTTATAAGGAGATCAACTTGTAGGTTGCACAGTATGCATGCAAAAGGGAGCTTTCCATGGGCTGCATTTGGCAAAGAACAAGTCCTATTAGAAGAGCCTTTCTCCCTTCTATTTCCTCCTTTTTATTTTCTTTGCTGACAAAATTCCACGTACACTTCCCGGGCCAATCCAAACCCATCTCCTTTGTGAAAGTTACTCTTTGCAATTCTAAATGCACTTCTATCCCTCCGCCTCCTGAAGTCAGAGCTGATTCTGACTGGGCCATTTGGTGAAACTAGCACTGCCTGTGGTCTCAGAAAGCTGGGTTCAAGTCTCTATCCCCTTTCTTAAGACCCGTTTGACTTCACAGGTTACTTTAGTTTTTTAGGTCTTAGTGGCTTCAAAGTAAAATGGGGATAATGGATGTGATATGTGAAAATCCATCTGTAAATGATGTCCAAAGAAACTATATAGGATAATTGTACACTAATCTATGGCATTTCTCGCGTAGTGCAGTGGAAGATTAACGAACTGTGCATTCAAGGAGAGTTGATTACCAATGCAGCCACCTCCTAGCTGTGCATATTTAGGAAAATCACTTAATCTTTATGAGCCTCAGTTGTTCATTTGAAAAATAGGAATATTGCCTGCCTTGTAGGATTTTTGTGGACCTAGACTTTGGATCATGAGTGTAAAGAACTTAGCAGAGTGCCTGGTGCATAATGAGAGTTTAATAAATTGTGGCAATTGTTTTAATAATGCAATACTATAAATACAATGCTACATGTGCTTTATCATATATTTCTTTACATTAATGAATGGTATGTGTCTGCAACAAGGATCTGGATCTTCAAGACCAGGATTTGGCTGAGGTCATCTTTCCCTTGACTTCCATTGTCTGGCCCTCTGTCTTCCTAACTCTAAAATGAATGAGCTGAGTGTAAGATTCTCTAGATGGCCCATAGAGCACCTAATATTCTGTGAGAAAGTAAATCCTTTGTGCTTTCACCTGGGTGCAATGGACTCAGAACATCCCCAAGTCCCTGAAGCAGTTTTCTGCCAAGCACCATTTGGACCATATTTCATGAGAGCCAAGAAGGGTGTTGTGTGAAAGAGCTGCTCTACTTGCTGACAACACTGATCCTGGGGTGCCTCCCCCTTTCCCTAATTGTTTATTCTACTGGAAAGAGTCTATATAGTACAGTGATTCCTACTCTAAGGCCTCTGTAAGCCTCATAACAGTCTTGCAAGGACAATATACCAATATTTTCATTTTATAAATTAAAAGAAAGAAAGGGAGAGACAAACAGAGGGAAAGAAAGGAGGGAGGGAAGGAGAGAAAGGGAGTAAAGTAAGGAGGGGGAAGGAGGGAGGGAGAGACAGAGGGAGAGAGGGAGGGAAGGAGGGAAAAAGTAAGGAAGGAAGGAGAGAGAAAAAGAGGGAGGAAGGGGCACAGAAACAGGTTCAATAACTTGCCGAGATCACAATGCTAGTGACTGAGCTTCAATCCACAGTGGATCACACCACACGGAAAGTGTTCTTTGCTTTATTGCTCTTGGGATGATAGCACTGGGAATCTTGTATTGGTCAGAAGCCTTGACTGAGAGTTATGTAGCTTTTAGTGAATAAAACATGAGATAATAAAAGTAATACTACTTTTAAAACACAGTTGAGTAGACAAGAAATATCTCAATATGAATCCTTTGGGGAAAATGATAGCAGGTCTTGCTGGTGAAAGGGATCAGAATACTCTCATTAAATTCACATCAGCCTCACATATGGCTACCAAACTGTTAAGTGGAAAAAAAGCTTCATATCATAACATACCAGAAAATTTTGGTTTAAAATCGGTGGATGAAACTCAACATATTAAGCACTTTGTAATGACAGGAGCACCACAACTCCTAGGACCCTCTTCCAAGCAATGTTATTACTGCTGTGTCGGCATAATCTGGGTGGTTGGGTTATCCATTCTTTCTCAAGGTACTGATAAATCCGGTGAATACTTATGCCGACTTGTTCTCCATTTTAGGTGCTTACCGCATTCCAATTCTTCAACCATAAAATACAGAAGAACTCAAATATAAAGAATTAGCCTCGTCAGTTTTGTTACATCAGAATAAATTTCATTATTTGGCAATGCTACTTGTCCACAGTCTTTTGGTCTGCCAAGAGAATGTTTAGATTACAATGCATCAACATTTTTATGACTGTTATCTTTGTCTGATAAACCCTGCTACCTCTGGGATTCAAAGAATTGTCCTGCTCTTCAGTCTGAATTATTTCTGGGTTAAATTTTCTCAAAGCAGGTTTTTCACAGTCTTTGGAGAAGGGGTTATGAATTGCACTATTTCTGGACAAAGAAATGTATTTGATGACAAAAGTCCTCATAATGAAACCTGGCTGTCATTGCTATCATGGAGAGAGCACACGCCACATGAAAAGAGGAAGCTTTCATTCCCTCCCGATCCTGGAAAACAGATCGAGGTAAAAATAGCAAAAAGAAAGGCATGCTGTCCAAGTAGCAGTGTGACAGTATTTCAGTTTTATCTTTACAAACCTTCAAGGGTGGGAGAAATTTCTTTGTAATTAATTCTATGCCAAACCCGATGTCAAAATACTGGCATATGGCCATCTCAGGCCACCTGCTGATTGCATCAGCTCTCAAGGACAGGGCAAGGAGAACATGTTTCCTGGCCACCCAGCCCCAGGACAGAAAGAACTTTTGATGGTCGTCATGCTGGGATCAGAAGCTGTGCTGCCATGTGGAAGCAGGCACCTCACTCCAGCTTCACTTGTATTAAATAGCCAATAGCAGAAATCCCACCTGTGGCTAATTATAACTTCAGCAGTTGCATGCAGGCATGTGGTATTTATTTACTAATCTGTGCTTTTCAAAATACCAACCAAATACAGCATTTTTATTCCCTGGCATCTCTGAGGCACAGGTAAAAATAAAAAGTAATTTTTTTTTTTTTTTAAAAAAGGAAAAAGTGTTCTGGGAAAATCAGAAAATGTCCCTTTGTTCATTGCTGTGTCTGTGTGGGTTCCTGTGAGGGTGCATGGTTGAGAAATTTCTTGTGTGACTTTTGTCACCCAAAACTGTCTATTAGAAAATCAATTTTAAAAAAATTTAATTCTGCCATTCCCTCCTTGCCTTGCTATCTGTCTATGTTACTTATAGGTTGACACAGTTTTCCTTTTAGAATTGTTAAAGCCACATTTCTGTAAGAGATGAGATTAGGGGCAAAAGTATGAGCTTTGGGAGTAGCAGGGAGTAGCTCTTCTCTTATCAACAGGGTAACCTTGATGAAGTTATTTAATTTCCCTTATGTCCAGTTTCCTCATGTCCAGAACGAGTATCCTAAGACTATCCTTGTTTTTGAGACTTCTTCAGCTCCAAGTTTGGGATAAAGGAGGCAAAATTAAAAATCATAGGGCATTTACCACCTTGTTCCTTGGGTCCTGAGGTCTCTAATTAGTCTGTCTTATGTTCTTCATATTTCAGTATTCTTATGTTTGTTTTATATATAATAGCCATGTTTTTTTAGTTGTAGTTAGGAGGAGGAATCAAGAAAATTGCATCTACTTCATCTTCATAGAGGTTGAATCCCTCATCTCTTTTTTTGGCCCCTCAAATTGCAGAAAATGGCATTAATCCTATTAGGTTAATGGCTTCCTGCTATTGCATTTTTTAACAAGATAAAAATATTTAACTGCTACAATTGATCACATATATGAGAAATTCAAACTTAAAATACATTGAATAATTCTACCAAAATTTTCTGAAAGGGAATGTTACTTTATTAAAACTGCTTTAAAATATCAAAAATTAGTAATGGAAAGGGGCAATAAAATCTCAAATTTTTCTTAAAATAAAATCATTTACTTATTCATTTAACAAATATATATTGAGTGTTTTTCATGTTCCAGGCTCTGTATAATACAGGAGGAAATCCATCCCCCATGGACATTAGATTCTAGTGGAGAGATAGACAATGAACAAGATAAATAGGAATGAGATAAATAAGGTAGGGGAGATGGTGAATGACTTTAAAATGGATTTTTTAGAGCAGTGGTCAGCAAATATTTTCTTAAAGGGCCACATAGTACATATTTTACACTTGCTGGCCATAATGGTTTCAGACATAACTACTCAACCTGTTGTTATAACTCAGAAGCCACAGATAATATGTAAATAAATGGACATGACCATATTCCAAGAAATGTTTACAAAAGCAGGAGGCTGTCCAAGGGCACAGTTTGCTGACCTCTGATTTAGAGTTTTGATATTTGTGAGGACTGGACTTTAAAATAATATCCCCATAAGTGTAGATTATTTCATTACTCATTGAGATGATTGAAAAAGTATAATGCCCACTGTGCCAGTCTGAATGTATTATGTCCCCCAAAACACTATCATCTTTGATGTAATCTTGTGTGGATAGATGTATCAGTGTTGATTAGATTGTAATTCTTCGAGTGTTTCCATGGAGATGCGACCCACCCAACTATGGGTGACTACTCCGATTAGAAAGTTTCCATGGAGGTGTGGCCCCGTCCATTCAGCATGGGCCTTGGTTAGTTTACTGGAGCACTATATAAGCTCAGACAGAAGAAGCCAGCTTGCTACAGCCAAGAGGGACACTTTGAAGACTGCACAGGAGCTGAGAGAGTAGGTGCAGATGCGAGAGAGTCTGAAGATGGCCATTGAAAGCAGACTCTTGCTCCAGAGAAGCTAAGAGAGGACAAACACCCCAAGAGCAACTAAGTGACATTTTTGAGGAACTGCATCCTAAAGAGGAACGTCCTGGGAGAAAGCCATTTTGAAACCAGAACTTTGGAGCAGATGCCAGCCATGTGCCTTCCCAGCTAATGGGTTTTCTGGACACCATTGGCCATCCTCCAGTGAAGGTACTCAATTGTTGATGACTTACCTTGGACACTTTATGGCCTTAAGACTGTAACTTTGTAACCAAATAAACCCCCTTTATAAAAGCCAATCCATTTCTGGTGTTTTGCATTCCAGCAGCATTAGCAAACTGGAACACCCACCAAGATTTCATCCAGCACAGACAAGGAGGACTATATAAGGTATGAGTTTTTCAGGAAATAGTGTCCAGGATCAGGGAATATTTTGCTATTAAGTTGAAAATCCATGTGGCAACCATAAAAATGAGCCCCACAGACCTCCAGCCACAGGAAGGAGAGTGCTAGCTGCCCAAGCTGCTGCAGTTTGTGGTCCATCACTACTTTTGCACCAAGGCTCTGCTTTCTATGAACTGCTCTTGGGAGACATGGGATGCTTTTGTTGGATGATTTTGACTCCAGGAGACCATGATGGCTTTGCCAAACCTTCCTAGACTATACAGAAGTCTAGGAAACTTCCACCTGATTGTTTCTTCCCATTTTCCTCACTTGAGGTCTGATTTTCTTTGTGATCTGATGGCTCTCCCAACCTTATCCAGCTATCTCCCAACATCCTTTTGCATAGGCATTTCCCCTAACAAAATCCTTGCACATTTACTCATGTTTTGCAACTGCTCATTGTAAAGTTCAGAATAACAGAAAATTATAAGAATGTGGGAAAAAGGAGTTTGATGAAAAAAGGATATATGGAAAGAGACAGAAATAGAGAGAGAGAGGTAGATAGATATATCCATCCACCCAGATGTCTGTCCATTTACCCAGCCACAAAATAACCTGAAAGGCTATATACTAAATGGTTAATAATGCCTATTTCTTGGTGGTGGTGATGAGATTATGAGTGGTATTTATATTTTCTTCACTAGTTTTTTATTTTCCAGGTTTTCTGCAGTTGATTAACATTATTTTAAAATCTGCAAAAAATATAAATATTACTTCAAATAATTTAGAATTACAGAAAGCAGATGGTTTCCTTCTCTTAAGCTCACATCTTTCTGGAAGATGCCATGACTCGGAGGCCCTGCCTGGGTCCCGGCTCCAACCTTGCTACTTGTCATGTGCATCCCCACTCTCTACAGTTGTTATGATCACTCTGCAAAATCAATATGATTCCAGTAAAGGGATTATCAATTGCCCCCTCCCCAGTTGCCTTCTGCTCTTTGTCCAGTGCATTCTTCTGCAGTGTTTCAGCAGCAGTTCCCCTAAACAGCCCTGTGATATTGAAATAATCTGCCATGTCCCCCTGAACTAGACCTCTTGGGTGCATGGGCTTTCTTCAGTGCTTTCAGGCACTGGCTCTTGGTAGTTTTCCAGCCTGGAAAATTGAATAACTTTCCTTCTGGTTCCTGCCAGCACTGTTTTCCAGGACAAGTATTTTATTCTCAGATGGTTCTGCGTTGTATTTGGATCTAGTTCATTGGATAACATAGCACCCAGTCCTCCTATATCTCTTGTAGATCCTGATTTTACCTTCACCTGGATGTATTGACTCAAATAATCTTTCTTACCACAGTTTCCTCATCTATAACAGAAATAATTTTTAGAAAACTACTGTAGTGGTGATGATTAAATGAGTTAATATTCTAACAGCTTATGTAATAGCATCTGGCTCTTAGTAATCACTCAAACAGTTACTACTATTATTATCACTGCAATGTCTTCTTAATTATTCTCCCTGAATCTACATTTGTTTGCCTCCTCTGGGCACTCCATATGAGGCTGGAATGTTTTCAAAACCCCAGTCTGAACTAGCATTGTGCTTGGTGACTTACTAGAATCTTCGTCCAACATGTGCCCATCCTCACCCTACTTCCTTCTCTGCTCTCCAGCCCCAGGAGACTTTTTTCACATCTTCTTTTTCCTCAAGCTCTTCCCACCACAGAGACTTTGCACATATTGTTTCCTCTGCCTGGAGTGCTCCTTCTGTCCCTCTCTCTCACATCCATCTAGCTACTCTGATCTATTATTTAACTCATTTCAGGGAAGTGGACACTTTGATCTTGGCCAGATTCCACTGTAATATGCTACCTCAGAAGAGGATTCCTTTCCTTCTAAGCACTTATGTTAAGATGTATATGACATTAGCTTACTGTCTATATCTACAACCAGACCATAAGCTCTGCAACAGGAGTACTTGGTTAAATATTTTGCACTTGTAATATGTAATCTGTACCACATTGGGTGGTAAGTACATCACACCATTTTCATTGTTAAAACAAGTGAGACCCATAACTGGCTAGTTAAACGTAGAGCCAGGGTATAGAGCCAGTTGTGTGTAATTCAAAATATATGATGTGAGATATGGATCTAATTTATCTTTTTTCTCAGTGGCTACCCAGTGGCTGGGACATCAATTGCCCCCTCATGTTCTCCCTTTTTCCCTTTTAGCTTTCTCTTTCCAACCCACAGCTTAATCCTTCCAGCTGTATGCAGCCTGAGATGGGTCTTACTGTGGCATGTTCCAGCGGTTTCCTAGAATCCAGCTCCGGCAGCAGCACAGAGGCATAAGGTCTTTCCAAAGAGGGAGCAGGTCCACGTCCTCCTCTCAGCACTAACTGTCAGGCTGGATTCCAGAACAAAGCTGGGTCATGCACCACAGTCCTGGATGTGTGGCATTACAGCAGGACTGATTTAGTGTTTTTTATTATTGACTGCAAAAGATGATTTTCCTCATTCTGCTGGATATTTTAATTAATCTGCTGAGGAGTTCTATGCTCTAATAGCTTTATCTGGGTAGTGGAAACTGAGAAAATGCTAGCTAAATTTGTGAGTGTTTTTTTGTATGGCAACCTCAGTGCTAAGTGCTTTGTATGAGTATTGCATTTACTATTACAGCAACCATAAAAGAGAGCTATTATTTCTGTTTTACAGATGAAGATCCTGTTAGGGAAGATAAGTAACTCACGCAAGGTCACCATGCTAGTAAGGTTAACATTCCCAGATTAGAACTAGGCTATGTCCAATCTCAATATCTGTGACTCTACGTTCCACATTCTTCTGCCCCTCAGGCAGGCAGCACATGTCAGGCTACAGAGCTTTTTGTTCCGCAATTGTTCAAGGAAAGTGTTTATGGCCCAACGTGGAAAGTCATGGAGAACGGGAGCAAACTGGTTGGTAGGGAAGAGACCTCGCAAAATGGAGAGGAGCAACCTTGGACTGCAACCTCCTGGAGAGCAAGAGTGACGTGTCCTTGTCCCCAGAACCCAGCCCAGGACCTGGGCTACGATAAGCACCCAGGAAGCATTCATTGAATGAACCGAATGAGCGAAGCTAGTCCTCTCATGCAGACTTCAGGTCAGTCCCTAGAGTCTAGATCCTTGAGGTCTTTGCTGTTTTATGCTTCCCATATTGTGTGAGAAATTCTGGCCCCAGACACCAGAGGTATGTGCATCAGCCCAGCCCTGTATTTCCCTTATCACTGTCACATTTTCCAGGATACGTAAGACACAGACCTCCAGATAGCAGCTGGCAGCATTGTCATGTCAGACCAAATATGCTTCTGGGGTCCTTTCTCTGAACCCAACTCCTTTGGAGCAGAAATGACAAAGACTCCATACACCTTAAATCATAAACACAGCTCCAGGGAGTTGGAACAAAAATAATTCTTTAATACAAGCATCCTTTGCAAGAGCTTGCAGCTTCGGTATGCTCAGAACAGCAGGAGAAAGAATACATGAATATAAAGGAGTGCCACTGCAGCTTTCAAAATATGTCGCTGTAAGAGTTAATGAGCTGGCGTCTGGCTGCCAGTGACCCAGCATGTTAATTACCCACAAAGCTTGTCCCTTCCTCAAAGTCCTCACCAAGTCGCTGGGGACACAGTAAAAGACAGGTACCCAGTTCATCAATCACCTTATTGTTGCCCACCTTGTCCAGAATCACCCCAGCTGCAAAGCCACAGCAGCTTGGAAGTCTGTTTGTTACTGGGGCTGCCTTTCTAGGACAAAGCAGCTGGCAACACCATGGAGAAAGGTCTTTGGTGTTCCCAGGCTTGCATGCTTCTGCATGCCTAGAGAGGTGGTGTGCCGCTAGGTGCTGCAACAAATCGCCTCACAAATATCTTTATTCCAGGGCTTGTTTGTGCCTGTTGGATGCTGGCAGCCCAGCAGGATCTCTACTGCTCTTGGAAGTTGTGGATTAAAAATTCTGCTGAGTGAAAATACAGGGCTGCAGCTCCAGGCACCAAGACACCTTCCAACGATATAATGATTTTACTCCCTCCTTGTAAAACTGAATCTGTAAATGGAAGCTGAGAGCAGAATAGCAGAAGAGGGCAGGAATGGGGCTTCTCGTGGATCTATTTTCCCCAAGTGTTTAATCAAGCCAGGCTTCCCAGTCTGGGTCAGGGAGGACCAATTATGCGGCTGGCTACTGAACCATGAAGTGCATATTTCAGCTTCCTTTGGAACAAAGCAACTGTGGTTCGGCCGCTCCAGTGGGATTTGCTGCCCTCCATTCCTAGCCCATTCATTCATTAACTCACACCTTTAACAAACAATTATTGACAGCTCCCTATTTGCCAGGCACTCGATCATGCTTTTGGGATACATCATTGAACCAAAGAGTTGAAACAGAGCCAATTCCCTGATCTCATGGAAATTATATTCTAATAATGGGAGACAATGGGGAGATGGACAACAAGTAATAAACATGTTTTTTAAAGTCAATTATATGGTATGTGAAAAGTTAATAAGTGTTAGGGTTTAGAGAAAGAGGGAGCAAGAGTGTGAGAAGGGTAATGAGATTAGGAGCATGTAGGAGTGGGGTGGCGGGTGTGGAGTGTGTAGATTCAACTCACCTCCAATGAGTGGACAAACTCAGTACATTTAAAGGCCCGGGATGAGCCATATGGGGAGATGGTTATAAGACACAGTTTATATGACTAAGCTTCTTCCTGTCGTGGTAAAGCATAAAGGAAACAAAGCAAACAAACACACAAACAAACAAACAAAACAGAAAACACTGCCCTAAAGCCAACTCAATGAGACAAGAAAGGAGGTCAAAGAAAAGCAGTTCTTTTGGCAAAATGATCCTAAGCTCTGTCTGATGGGTGTCCCATGTAGCACAGCGAGAGGAACAGAAATGGAGCTGAAGCCAAGAAAATGTGTTCACTGTAACATTAAGATTGAAACAAGATAGGAGAGAGTCAAACTTCTACTGCTACAACAACTCGGACTTGTATTTTCATCAGATTGAAAATCCAGATCACTGAATTTTTGTTACTGCTTTTACAAGTTCAATGGGGATTTACTTTCAAGCATGAGACAATTCTCTGTGTTACAGAATTTACCCGTTAGGTATTTTATGACACTGTATTTCCAATCAAATTTCTCGGCTTAGTTAATCAGCAGGGTGGTAGCATAAGTGAAACCTTCACAGTTCTTTGACTATTTAAGATTTGCACTTTGGAAATGATTTAAGTTACTAATCAAGAAAGTTTTGAAATAAAAATAATGGAATTCTGATATCCATTAGCTACATAATAATGATCAATGGAAAGCAATAACAGCAAGACTTAAAATAACATTTATTAGCAACAATCATTAGATTCAACAATAACCAAAATAGTCAACAACTGTGAATTAGTTGAATAAATTATGGTATATTTATACGTACTCACTGACTAAAAATTATGACATAGAATAATAAACAGTATGAAAAATGCTCAACATATATTTTTAGTTTAAAAGCACATATAGAAAACTTCTGTGCAGTGTGATCCATTTTTTAAAAAAAATAAAGATACACATGTACATGAAGAAAAAGAAGATTAGAAAATACTATATCTAAATCTTAAAGTTTTCCAATCTTAAAGTTTTCCAATCTTAAACATTTCCAATCCTTTGTGGTCATGAAGACTGTATTTAGTGCCAAAAAAATACATATTTACAACTGGAATGCTGCTTGAAAGTAGCTGTGTACTGGTGTCTGTTGAATGAGCAAATAAATGATAAGATAAATGATAAATGCTGTGAAATTTTAAATTAATCTGTATTTCATTGATTGTAAAGGCACACAGAAAGGTTGGTGCATGTGTATTTATGTGTATATACAGCAATTATTAAGTTAATAGACAGATCCCTTGTAATATCTGAGGTCCATTGATAAACTAAGCCCCGCTTAGTTCTGTTATTGGTTTGAGTACCTACTCCTACTTGTGGTAGTTAGGATTTTGGTCCCCTTCATCTCTGTTTTAGTTTGCTAATGCTGCCGGAATGCAAAACACCAGAGACAGATTGGCTTTTATAAAAGGGGGTTTATTTGGTTACACAGTTACAGTCTTAAGGCCATAAAGTGTCCAAGGTAACACATCAGTAGTCAGTTACCTTCACTGGAGGATGGCCAATGGTGTCCAGAAAACCTCTGCTAGCTGGGAAGGCATGTGGCTGGCATTTGCTCCAAAATTCTGGGTTCAAAATGGCTTTCTCCCAGGACATTCCTCTCTAGGCTGCAGTTCCTCAAAAATGTCACTCTCAGTTGCTCTTGGGGCGTTTGTCCTCTCTTAGCTCCTCTGGACCAAGAGTCTGCTTTCAATGGCCGTCTTCAAACCGTCTCTCATCTGTAGCTTCTGTGCATTCTTCAAAGTGTCCTCTTGGCTGTAGCTCCTCTTCAAAATGTCACTGTCAGCTGCACTGAGTTCCTTCTATTCGTCAGCTTATTTATATGGCTCCAACAATTTAATTTAGACCCACCCTGAATGGGTGGGGTGACACTTCCATGGAAACTATCCAATCAGAGTCATCACCCACAGTTGGGTGGGGCGCATCTCCACGGAAACACTCAAAGAATTACAATCTAATCAACGCTGATATGTCTGCCCACACAAGATTACATCAAAGATAATGGTGTTTTGGGGGACATAATACATTCAAACTGGCACAATCTTCCCTCCTGGTGTTATGATTGTGATTATGTTACATTATCTGGCAAAATGTACTTTTCAGATAGAATTAAAGCCTTCAGCTAGGTGGGTAAGGCTGACCTTCAAATAGGGAGAGTATCCTGGAGTTAGCAGGTGGGCCCAATGCAATCACACAGGACTTTAAAAGAGAGAGTAAACAGCAGGAGAGTCAGCCCGAGAGACATGGCAGAAGAGAATGCACGTGAGGTGAGGTTGAAGAAGTCACACCGCCATTGCTGGCTTCAAAGATGAAGGGAGCCATGAGCCAAGGAACGTGGGAGGCCCATAGAAGCAGAGAATGATCCCTTGGTAACCAGACAGGAAGTGTGGACCTTAATCCTCAAACCATGAGGAACTGAATTCTGCCAAGACTCTGAATGAGTCTGGAAGCAGATTCTCTCTCGGTGCCTCCAGTAATGGGGGCAGCCTGCCGACACCTTGATTTTATCCGCGTCACACTTCTAACCTGGAGAACCATGATGTGATAAGTTTGTGTTGTATAAGATGCTAGATTTGTGGACATTTTTTTTTATAGTAGCAAAAAGAGATTGATATCCTAATCAGTAATTCATGTATTCAACACATATTTAATAAAGATTCTTTTTTATGTTGCTTCTGTGACCTTGGAAAAATTTATAGTTTAGTTCTAGTGTTGCTTTGTGGTTTGGGGCAGCATTTTCATGGTTTTCTAAATAGATAATCATGTCATCTATTAAAAAAACACAGATTTATTTCTTTGATTCCAAACATTATGTCTTTTGTTTATTTATTTTCTAAATTGCACTGGCTAGAATCCTGTACACTGTTAAATAAAACTATTGTAAGTGCACCCAAAGCACAAGTAATGAAATAAAAAAATAGATAAATGGGACCTCCTCAAAATTAAATACTTTAGTGCTTCAAAGGACTTTGTCAAGAAAGTGAAAAGGCAGCCTAGTCAATGGGAGAAAATATTTGGAAACCACATATCCAATAAAGGTTTAATATCCAGAATATATAAATAAATTCTACAACAATAAAAACACAAACAACCCAATTAAAAATGGGCAAAAGATTTCAATACACATTTCTCCAAAGAGGAAATACAAATGGCTAAAAATCACATGAAAACATGCTCAATTTCACCAGCTATTAGGGAAATGCAAATCAAAACCACAATGAGATATCATTTCACACCTACTAGAGTGGCCACTATTAATAAAACAGAAAACTACAAGTTGCAGAGGATGTGGAGAAATAGGAACTTTCATTCACTGCTGGTGGGAATGTAAAATGGTGAAGCCATATGATCCAACAATCTTGCTGCTACATACATACAAAGAAGAACTGAAAGTAGGAACGTGAGCAAACATTTGCACACCGATGTTCATAGTGGCATTATTCACAATTGCCAAAAAATGGAAGCAACTTTAGTGTCCATCAACCAATGAATACATATAAAAATGAGGTGTGTGTGTATATATATATATATATATGATGGAATATTATTCAGCTGTAAAAAGGAATGAAGTTCTGATGCATGTGACAACATGGATGAACCTTGAAGACATTATGTTGAGTGAAATAAGTCAGACAGAAAAGGACAAATATTGTATGATCGCACTAATATGATCTAATTATGATAAGCAAACTCATAGAGTTAAAATCTAGAATAGGTTACCAGGAGATAGAATGAGGGTAGAGAATGCGGAGCTGATATTTACTTTGTTCCCTTCTCTATTTCATGAAAGACTTTGTGGAAAATGGGCATTATTTCTATCTTAAATTTTTGATAGAGTTGACAAGTGAAAGGTTGGTGTCCAAAGTTTTCTTTGTGAAAGGTTCTTTTTTTTTTTTCCTTTCTAATTCAGATTTGAAATTTTAAAGTATATAGGCCTACTCACAATTTATTTCTTCTTTTTAAATTTTCATTAAATTGTTTTTTTTTTATTTCAGGAAATTCATTCATTTTGCATAAGTGGTTAAGTTTATTTGCATAAAAGTATTTATAATACTGCATATTTATCCTTTTTAATTTCTATGAGATATGTCTTGATATTTCTACTTTCACTACTGACATTAGTCTATGTGTTTTCTCTCATTTTTTTCTTGACCATTTTTGCTTGATCAATTATTAAAGAAATAACTTGAGATTTAATTTTCTCTATTACTTTATAACTTGAAAATTCCTACTTCAGTGATATCTGCTTTCATCTTTATTATGTTTCTTCCTTCTATTCCCTTTGGGTTTAAATTGCTATTATTTTTTTAACGTCTTAAGTTGGAAATACAAATCATCAATTTTAAGCTATTCTTTTCTAGTGTATAGATTTACATCCATAAATTTCCCTCTAACCTCTGCGTTAGCTGCAACCCAACAATTTTGATATGTTATACTTTTATTATATTTAGGTTAAAATAGATTCTCTTTCCCCTCATGATTTCTGTTTTGACCAACAGGTTATTCACAAGTGCATTGCTTAATTTTCCCATTGGAAAATAATTCTGTTCAGATCTATAACACACTTACTAATATTTGTTTTATCTTGTTCTGTCAGTTACTGAAAGAGAAACATAAGCTCTCCAACTATGATCATGGACCACATCTATTTCTTATTTTATGATGCCTGTTATTAGGTGCATATACTTATTTGTTAGGTGGTACTGATGAACTGTCCCTCATTTATCTCTGGTAATACTTCTCATTTTGAAGACTACTTGGTCTTCTATTCCTTTAGCCACACCGGATGGATTTCTTGTGGCTGTTGTTTGCTGACCTCTGCTCTATGACATGACTTTACTCCTAATACATGGATTGCTGAGGTTTTAGCTGAATCCCTGAGGTGCTCAGTGAGGTCTCTCCACTGGGGATGCACTGCCTGACCTCTGGCTTTTCTGTTCAATTCTCAGCCCTGAAAATGCAATCTCGGCTAAGCCTTGAGTCATCTTGCCTGGGCATGTGCAGGCCTGCTCAGCCAACCTGCAGTGAGTCCCTGCACAGACTTCTAGGCCCTCCAGTCTGCCCAGCTCCCTTTTCTCCAGTCCTTTCCATCCTAGATTCCATCACTGCAGCAGCCCAGAACTCTAATCTCATCATTCTTGGCTCAGCTACTGTTCTGGTTTGCTAATGCTGCATTATGCAAAATACCAGAAATGGATTGGCTTTTATACAGGGGTTTTATTTGGTTATGAAGTTACAGTTTGAAGGCCATGAAAATGTCCAAATTAAGGCATCAACACAAGCATACCTTCACCAAAGGAAGGGCAATGGTGTCTGGAAAACCTCTGTTAGCTTGGGAAGGCATGTGGCTGGTGTCTGCTTGCCCGTAGGTTGCATTTCAAAATGGCTTTCTCCCAGGACATTTCTCTCTAGGCATCTGGGGGGTGTTCTCTTAATTTCTCCCAGGTAAACTCTGGATTAGCAAAAGTCTACTTTCAATGGCTGTCTTCAAAATGTATCTCTTGGCTGGAGTGCTGAGGTCCTTCTGTTTATGAGCTCTTTTATAAGACTCCAATGAATGAATCAAGACCCACACTGAATGGGTGGGGCCACACCTCCATGGAAATATTCAATCAAGAAGTCACACCCTAACCAAAAGTGTCACTCACAGTTGGGTGGGTCACATCTCCATGGAAACAATCAAAAGGTTCCAACCTAATCAACTCTAATATGTCTGCCTCCACAAGACTGCATCAAAGAACATGGCCTTTAGGGGGACATAATACATCCAAACCAGCACAGCTACCCAGTTGCTCCTCTTGGGTTTTTCACTTCCTTCCACTGCAGAAGAAAAGTGCACCAAACAGAAAGCGAGCATGGTGTGGCTTTCACTTTGGATTTATTCCTTTCTCCAAGGATGACAATCTTAGGCTGCCTGCTCCCTGATGCCTGAAAACATTTGCATCATATATGTTGCCCACTTTTATTGTAGGTTAAGTACTGAAGCAGTTATTGTATCATGACTGGGAACAGAGGTTTGGGGATTTATTTTGAATCTTGAACTATGCTATGTTCTGAGGCTACAATGGTGAAGCAAAAGACTCAGTTTCCTTTCTCATGAATCATATCATCTAACAGGTCAGAGAGACATTAAATCAATGCTTTAGGTAATAAAATGTTGATGTCAAACTAAGGGATATGGAACCAATAAAGCATAATGGACCTTGAAATACATTGGGGGATTGGGAGGGAATCAAGAAGCATTCTTTGGAATTTCTGAATTGTGAGCCAAAGGATGAGTAGGAATTAGCAGTATTTGGGGAGGGTAGGTAAAAACACATTTTAGACAGAAAGATTAGGCAATGTGCTTGCAGTAGGAGGGTGCATGAAGCTTGACAAACTGTGAAAGAAGGCCATGGGGCTAGCACACAAGGAGCAAAGTGGAACATGCTAGATGAGGCTGGGTAGATAGAATGGGCTTAGATTAAGTACAGTTTTTGGTTATATTAGGGATATAGATAGTACTTGGAACTAAACACAATGGGAAAGTAATAATGTTTAATAAACAGAGATTAGAAGGGGATGGCACAACATATTCAGATCTGCATTATTAAAATATCATTTTGCCTCTACTTTTAAGAACTTATTGGAATTGCACTCAGAATGTGTTAGGTTATACCAGATAGGATATTGTTATGCCAATCCAAGTAATTGATTAGGAATGACTTTCTGTGTGTACATGTATGTGTACTACCTGATGTATAATTCAGAAGCTGGTTAAAGCTCAGAGATAATCAATGGTGACTAGCTGGTTACTCAGAGTTGCACTTTGACCATCTTGGTTTCTGAAATTCCTGCTGATAAAATAAATAGAATAATTTAAGATAGAAACTGATGTCAGATTTTTAGGTGAGAATTTAAAGTGTCTCAGTCTTTCTAATAGGCTTTGTGATCTCTGCATCTTTTAGTTTAAAAATAAAATGAGGGATAGAAGAAGATGGTGGCATAGAGAGGAGTGGAAGCTAGTTTGTCCCCCTGGAACAACTAATAAACAACCAGGAACAACTAGTAAATAATCTAGAATAATTGAGGGGGGACAAACGTGACCACCCACTCATCACACACCAACCTGAATTGGGAGGAATGCCTGAGATCTCAGCATAAAATTTGAAAGTAAAAACTGCAGGCCCCAGCCGGAAGCCCCCTCCCCCCACTGCCCACATTGCAAAGCCTCATGGTGCTAGAGAGCAGCACTCTCTGAGCAAGACAATATAGCTCATCTGAGCTCCAACTGGGGTTTGAATTAACAAACGTGGACTGCTCAATACAAGATACAAATCCCCAACAAGCAGACAGAGGCTTTGGGTGATGACTGACCTTGGAGAGCTGGAGGGTGGCCACAGACTGGCTATGAAGGGGGCTTTCTGTCCCTTTTTTGGCTCAGTGGAGAAAACCTCAGCCAGTTTCAGTTCCCAGCACTCTGACCCAGACAAGGGTGGAGATAGCACAGGCAGAGTGACTATTCAAATGTAAATGACCTCTCCCCGGGGGGGTCTTTCTTCCCTAAGAGGAAGAAGTTGGTGCCAAGCTCTACTACCCACCATCCATTCAGAACCAGACCCCAGAGCCTGAGGGAAAACAGCCATGGGCCACACCTCCTTACACCAGTCTGGAGCTACAGGCTGACAGGGGCCACCTGCTGGGTGGAAAAACACAGTGACTTGACACCTCACAGGGTGTACCAATCTTCTAAGGCACACCCTCAGGGAAACCAAATAGTGTTCACTCCTTCCAAGACCTAAACCTATTCTGGTCTAAGAAAACCCAATTGTGATAAACAAGGAAACCAGATGCCTAGACAACAGAAAACTACAACCTACATTAAGAAAAACGAAGTTATAGCCGAGTCAAAGGAACAAACTTACACTTCAACTGAGATACAGGAATTTAAACAACTAATCCTAAATCAATTCAAAAAGTTTAGGGAAGATATGGTAAAAGAGATGAAGTGTATAATGAAAACACTGGGCATACATAAGGCAGAAATCAAAAGTTCAAAAAACCAACTGGCAGAATCTATGGAAATGAACTCCACAACACAAGAGATGAAAGACACAACAGAAACATACAACAGATCTCAAGAGGCAGAAGAAAACACTTAGGAAATGGAGAACAAGGCAACTGAAAGCCTACACACAAAAGAGCAGATAGAGAAAAGAATGGAAAAATATGAACAATGTCTCTGGGTACTTAAGGACAAAATAACATGCAGGAATGTATGTGTTATTGGTGTCCCAGAAGGAGAAGAGAAGGGAAAAGAGGCAGAAACAATAATAGAGGAAATAATCAATGAAAATTTCCCATCTTTTATGAAAGACATTAAATTACGGATCCAAGCACAGCATACCCCAAACAGAATAGAGCTGAATAGGCCTACACAAAGACACTTAATAGTTAGATTATCAAACATCAAAGATAAAGAGAGAATCCTGAAAGCAGCAAGAGAAAAGCAATCCATCACATACAAAGGAAGCTTGATAAGACTATGTATGGATGTCTCAATAGAAACCATGGAGGCAAGAAGGAAGTGGGGTGATATATTTAAGATACTGAAAGAGAGAAACCACCAACCAAGAATCCTATATCCAGCAAAACTGTCCTTCAAATATGAGGGAGAGCTTAAAATATTCTGACAAACAGACAAATGGCAGAGTTTGTGAACAAGATACCTGCTCTACAGGAAACACTAAAGGAAGCACTGCAGACAGAAAGGAAAAGACAGGAGTGAGAGGTTTGGAAAACAATTTTGGGAGACAATAGCACAGCAATATAAGTACACTGAACAAAGATGACTGTGAGTATGGTTGAAAGAGGAAGGTTAGGACCATGTGGGACACCAGAATGAAAGACAAAAGATAAAGACTGGGACTGTATAACTCAGTGAAACCTACGGTGTTCAACAATTGTAGTAAAAGGTACAAATATGTTTTTACATGAGATAGAACAAATGAATGTCAACATTGCAAGATGTTAAAAATAGGGTGGGATTGGGGGGAAAATACAATCAATGCAAACTAGAGACTATAATTAACGGAAACATTGCATTATGCTTCCTTCAATATAACAAAGGCATATACCAAAGCTAAATGTGTATGGTGGGGGGGACATAGGGTAAGGGTATGGGACTTCTGGCATTGGTGATGTTGTCTGACTCTTTATTCTACTTTAGTTTAATGCTGTCTTTCCTTTTGTTGCTTTCTAGCTGTCATGGTTTTTTCTCTCTCTCTCTCTCTCTCTCTCTCTCTCTCTCTCTCTCTCTCTCTCTCTCTCTCTCTCTTTCTCTTTCTCTCTCTTTTGTCTTTCAGCCTTCTTTGACTCTTCCTCCTTCTATGTGGAAGAAATGGAGATGTCCTTACATAGATAGTGGCAATGGTGCTGAATACAAAAATATGTGGCTATACAGGGAACCAATGATTGTTTACTTAGGATGGAATGTATGCTGTGTGAACAAAACCATCTTTAAACAAACAGGTTGATGAAGAAACCTTGAGGGCACTATATTGAGTGAAATAAGACAGACACATAAGGACAAATATTGTAGGGTCTCACTGATATGAACTAATTATAATATGTGAACTCATAGACATGAAATATAAGTTACCAGGATATAGAATGAGGCTAAAGAATGGGGAGCAGTTGCTTATTATGAGCAGAATTTTCAACTAGGGTGAACTTAAACAATTGGAAATGTAAAGAGGTGATGGTAACACGCTGTGAGAATAACTAACAGTGCTGAATGGTGTGTGAATGTGGTGGAAAGGGTAGGCTCAGGTCACATATGTCACCAGAAGGAAAATTGGAGGTTAAAAGATGGGAATGTATGAAACAGTGAATCTTGTTGTATTAGTTAGGGTTCTCCTTGGAAACAGAATCAATGAGAGATGTCTCTTATTATCAAATTGTAAAAGTGACTCACACAACTGCGGGAGCGCACGAGTCCAAATTCTGCAGAGCCGTCAACAAGCTGTCAACTCCAAGGAAGATGTCCGACGAACTCCTCGGGAAACAAACCGACAACTTTGACGAACTCCTCAGGAAACGAACCGACAACTTTGATGAACTCCTCAGGAAACGAACCGGCAACTTTGAAGAACTCCTCAGGAAACGAACCGACAACTTTGACGAACTCCTCAGGAAACGAACTGGCAACTTCGACGAGCTCCCCAGGAAAAGCTTCACTGAGCAGCTGAAGAAGAAGTGAAGGTTCTCTAACCGTCCGGCTTATAAGCCTCCAACTGATCACCTGGACCAAATCCAGCCAATTGCATTCTCTCACTGTGGAAGCACGCCCCTTGATGAATCATCAGTCAGCTGCAGTCAATTGACTGATGATCCGACAAACCAACCAGCCTCAAATAGCCTCACAGCAATTGTCAGGTCAGTGCCTGCTTGACCAGACAGCTAGGCCACCTAGCCAAGTTGACACATGAACCCAACCATCACAGTCCACCCCTTGTCAACTTGGCAGTCATACACATCACCTAAAACCATATCTTCAAAATGAATGTTACAGCTTATGCCATATGATAAGGGGATAAGACAGAGAAGAAAGCAAAAATATTTTCTTCACAGACAAATACAAACATAATCATCACAAAACGAGGAGGAAATATTCATATCCTCATAGTCCTCGTTTCTGTAACTGGTCACGTGGCCGTAGTTCATATTTATCACGACCTTCTTCCACTACCCATTCCATGTTCAGCTGGACGTGGTTCTTTGCCTGGTGGGGTGACCCAAACCTTCATTCCTGAAGTTTCTTGGCCATTGGTAGTCCTGCCTGGATTGGGTTGTTGCAGTTTTCCATTGACTTGAATCACGGGGCATGGTAGTACTAAGAGACGCCCCAGGGGATCTCCTGTATTCCAGGAAAACTCTTCTTTACTTCCATTGTGTAGTTGCAGTGCTATTTCCCCTTGATAGTCAGGATCAATCACCCCAGCCAGTACAGTAATCCCCTTACTTGCCTGTTGATTCAGAGGCATAAGAAGCCCAAAGTGGCCAGGTGGCAGCCTTAACTTCCAGTTCAATGGAATTATTGTTGTGTTTCCTGGTGGAAGCACTCCTCCTTTTGGAACCAAGACTTGTAGACCAGCAGAGCTTAAACTTGCAGGGACAGGAAGCAAAAATTTCCCTAGTGGATCACTAGGAGTGATAGTGAGTGGTGCTACTCCTGTTTCCACCCCTTGATTCCTGGACCCATGAATCCTGGCTATGGGAGAAACAGCACCATAGAGTGGAGGCTGGTTCAGAGCATACACAGCCTCCTGGAGAACACTCCCCCAGCCCTGCAAGGTATTGCCACCTAGTTGGCGCTGTAATTGAGTCTTCAATAGGCCATTCCACCGTTCTATCAACCCAGCTGCTTCTGGATGATGGGGAATATGGTAAGACCACAGAATTCCATGAGCATGTGCCCATCCCCTCACTTCATTTGCTGTGAAGTGGGTTCCTTGGTCCGAAGCAATGCTGTGTGGAATACCATGACAGTGGATGAGGCATTCTGTAAGTCCACGTATCGTAGTTTTGGCAGAAGCATGTCGTGCAGGGAAGGCAAACCCATATCCGGAGTATGTGTCTATTCCAGTAAGAACAAATCGCTGCCCTTTCCATGATGGAAGTGGTCCGATGTAATCAACCTGCCACCAGGTAGCAGGCTGATCACCCCGAGGAATGGTGCCATATCGGGGACTGAGTGTGGGTCTCTGCTGCTGGCAAATTGGACACTCAGCAGTGGCTGTGGCCAGGTCAGCCTTGGTGAGTGGAAGTCCATGTTGCTGAGCCCATGCATAACCTCCATCCCTACCACCATGACCACTTTGTTCATGAGCCCATTGGGCAATGACAGGAGTTGCTGGGGAAAGAGGCTGATTGGTATCCACCAAACGGGTCATTTTATCCGCTTGGTTATTAAAACCTTCTTCTGCTGAAGTCACCCTCTGGTGAACATTCACATGGGACACAAATATCTTCATGTTGTTTGCCCACTCAGAAAGGTCTATCCACATACCCCTTCCCCAGACTTCTTTTTCACCAATCTTCCAATCATGTTCCTTCCAAGTCCCTGACCATTCAGCCAAACCATTAGCAACAGCCCAGGAATCGGTATACAGACGCACCTCTGGCCAGTTCTCCTTCCAAGCAAAGTGAACAACCAGGTGCACTGCTCGAAGTTCTGCCCACTGGGAGGATTTACCCTCCCCACTGTCCTTCAGGGATATCCCAGAAAGGGGCTGCAGTGCTGCAGCTGTCCACTTTCGGGTGGTACCTGCATATCGTGCAGAACCATCTGTAAACCAGGCCCGAGTCTTCTCTTCCTCAGTCAACTGACTGTAAGGAACTCCCCAAGATGCCATAGCTGTGGGCTGGGAAAGAGAAGGTAAGGTGGAAGGAGTGGGGGCCATGGGCATTTGGGCCACTTCCTCATGTAACTTACTTGTACCTTCAGGACCTGCTCGAGCTCTATCTTGTATATACCATTTCCATTTTATGATGGAGTGCTGCTGTGCACGCCCAACTTTATGGCTTGGTGGGTCAGATAACACCCAGCTCATGATAGGTAACTCAGGTCTCATGGTAACTTGGTGGCCCATGGTTAAGTGTTCTGTCTCTACTAAGGCCCAGTAGCAGGCCAACAGCTGTTTCTCAAATGGAGAGTAGTTATCTGCAGAGGATGGTAAAGCTTTACTCCAAAATCCTAAGGGCCTGCATTGTAATTCTCTTATAGGAACCCGCCAAAGGCTCCAAACAGCATCTCTATTTGCCACTGACACTTCCAGCACCATTGGATCAGCTGGATCATATGGTCCAAGCGGCAGAGCAGCTTGCACAGCAGCCTGGACCTGTTGCAGAGCCTCATCTTGCTCCGGTCCCCACTCAAAACTAGAAGCTTTTCTAGTCACTCGGTAAATGGGCCGGAGTAGCACACCTAAATGAGGAATATGCTGTCTCCAAAACCCAAAGAGGCCAACTAAACGTTGTGCCTCTTTTTTGGTTGTAGGAGGGGCCAGATGCAGCAGCTTATCCTTCACCTTAGAAGGAATATCTCTACAGGCCCCACACCACTGAACACCTAGAAATTTTACTGAGGTGGAAGGCCCCTGTATTTTTGTTGGATTTATCTCCCATCCTCTGCCACACAAATACCTCACCAACAAATCTAGAGTAGTTGCTACTTCTTGCTCACTAGGTCCAATCAACATGATGTCATCAATATAATGGACCAGTGTGATGTCTTGTGGGAGGGAGAAATGATCAAGATCCCTGCGGACAATATTATGACATAGGGCTGGAGAGTTGATATAACCCTGAGGTAGCACGGTGAATGTAAACTGCTGGCCTTGCCAGCTAAATGCAAACTGTTTCTGGTGGTCCTTGCTGACAGCAATTGAGAAAAAAGCATTTGCCAGATCAATAGCTGCATACCAGGTACCAGGGGATGTGTTGATTTGCTCAAGCAATGATACCACATCTGGGACAGCAGCTGCAATTGGAGTCACCACCTGGTTAAGTTTATGATAATCCACAGTCATCCTCCAAGACCCATCTGTTTTCTGCACAGGCCAAATAGGAGAGTTGAATGGGGATGTGGTGGGAATCACCACCCCTGCATCCTTCAAGTCCTTAAGAGTGGCATTAATCTCTGCAATCCCTCCAGGAATCCGGTATTGCTTCTGGTTCACTACTTTGCTAGGCAGAGGCAGCTCTAGTGGCTTCCACTTGGCCTTTCCCACCATAATAGCCCTCACTCCAGGAGTCAGGGAACCAATGTGAGGATTCTGCCAGTTGCTGAGTATGTCTATTCCAATTATGCATTCCGGCACTGGGGAAATAGCCACAGAATGGGTCTGGGGACCCACTGGACCCACTGTGAGACGGACCTGGGCTAAAACTCCATCAATCATCTGACCTCCATAAGCCCCAACTCTGACTGGTGGACCAGAGTGACATTTTGGGTCTCCGGGAATTAATGTCACTTCTGACCCAGTGTCTAATAATCCACGAAATATCTGATCATTTCCTTTTCCCCAATGCACAGTCACCCTGGTAAAAGGCCGTAGGTCCCCCTGGGGAAGGCTGGGAGGAAGATTAACAGTGTAAATTTTTGGCAGTGTGACAGGGTCCTTCTCCAAGTGTACCCGGCCTTCCCTTCATTCAAGAGGCTCTGGATCTGTAAACTGTCTCAAGTCTGGGAATTGATTAAGGGGCCGTGACTCTCTGTTTTTGTAATTCAAGGGAGATTTTTGTTCACGTGGCCTAGAATTCTTCTGCTTATATAGTTCAAACAAGAATTTAGTCGATTGCCCATCTATTTTACTACTTGGTACTCCATGATCCACTAGCCAACGCCATAAGTCTCTGCGAGTCATATTATTTTGATTGCTGCTTTGAGCCTGTTTTCCATTATGGTAGCCCTGTCCACCTTGTCTGTGGCTATTCAGTGCAGCCACTTGGCTTCTGCTGACTCGGGACCCGATTATCCCCATTGTGTTTAAGGATTCCAGCTCAGTGACAGCAGTTCCTACAGTAATATCTGACCTGCAGAGAAGGGCGACTACAGAGCTCTTCAGGGATGATGGAGCTAGTCTCACAAATTTATTCCTTAGAGTCCTGGTAAAAGGTGTGTCCTCTGGACATTCCAGGGCTGTGTGAGCAGGTTTTCCATGATAAATCCACTCTAACATTCCAATCTCTCTAAGCCTTTGAATCCCCTCCTCCACATTATACCAGGGCAGTTCTGGCATTTCAACTTCTGGTAATGCCGGCCACCTTTTGATCCATGTTTCAGCCAGCCACCCAAACAAACTGTTTACACCCTTTCTAACCCCTCGAGCTACAACATTGAATGCAGAATCTCTGCTTAGTGGGCCCATATCAGTAAATTCAGCCTGATCCAACCTTATATTCCTTCCACCATTATCCCACACTCTCAATATCCATTCCCACACATATTCCCCTGGTTTCTGTCTGTATAAGTTGGAAAATTCATACAGTTCTTTTGGAGTATAGCGTACTTCCTCATGGGTCACACTTTGTACCTCACCCTTTGGGGCTTGTTGGGACTTGAGCCTAGTTATAGGTCTTGAAGCAAAAACTGGTGGTGGGGGTAGGTCATGAAAAGAGTTAGAATTATCTCTCAAGCCATTCACCTCAGGGCACTCTGTTGCATTTTCATCTCTTAAAACAGGATTAATCTCTCCAGACAAAAGAGTGAGGGCTGCTTCCTCAGGGGAGGTGATTACAAGATTAGCAGGCATTGAAGGGTCAATCTCCTTAAGTGGGAATTGCGTGGCAGGCTCCTTAGGGCAGACTGGAGGCAGAGAAGCTGTTTCCCCAGGACAGCCCTCTACAGGTAAATCTAACAATGACCCGGCAGAATCCAGGGTTCCAATGTCCTCACTGTCATTATTATCAATCCATATGTCCCCATCCCAAATTTCTGGGTCCCATTCTTTTCCAATCAATGCCTTTACTTTAACAGCAGACACCCTGAGAGGTTGAGATTTTAGTTTACGCTGTAAATGTGCTACTCACACAATAAGAGACTGCATCTGATTTTCAGAAACCTCCAGTCTGCGGGCACAGGAAATAAGATTTTCTTTCAGGGCACAGATGGAACCCTTTACATCTGTCATACGGCATTCAAGTTTTGAATTTGAAGCCTTTAGCTCATCCCTTTCTCTTACAACTGTATCCAAAGTATCTAAGAGCAGCCAGCCAACATCATTATACCTCTTAATACTGCAAAACTCCGTGAAAGTGTCGAAAACGCTGTCACCCAGAGCCTCGCTTCGTACTAGAGCACAATTAGGAGAATTAAATGGTGCTATTTTGCGTATTTCCTTTGCCAACTCCTGCCATGGACTATTAGTACACTCTTGATTATTGGAAATAGAGTCATTAGTGCCTCTGAATCTAATCAGAGTAGAAAACAAGTTGTAAAAGCCCATTTTAAGATTCCGTTTCTCAAAAACCACTCTCGGTACCAAGTTGTATTAGTTAGGGTTCTCCTTGGAAACAGAATCAATGAGAGATGTCTCTTATTATCAAATTGTAAAAGTGACTCACGCAACTGCGGGAGTGCACAAGTCCAAATTCTGCAGAGCCGTCAACAAGCTGTCAACTCCAAGGAAGACGTCCGACGAACTCCTCAGGAAACGAACCGACAACTTTGACGAACTCCTCAGGAAACGAACCGACAACTTTGACGAACTCCTCAGAAAACAAACTGGCAACTTCGACGAGCTCCCCAGGAAAAGCTTCACTGAGCAGCTGAAGAAGAAGTGAAGGTTCTCTAACCGTCCGGCTTATAAGCCTCCAACTGATCACCCGGACCAAATCCAGCCAATTGCATTCTCTCACTGTGGAAGCACGCCCCTTGATGAGTCATCAGTCAGCTGCAGTCAATTGACTGATGATCCGACAAACCAACCAGCCTCAAATAGCCTCACAGCAATCGTCAGGCCAGTGCCCGCTTGACCAGACAGCTAGGCCACCTAGCCAAGTTGACACATGAACCCAACCATCACACTTGTGGTGGACAATGTCTGTTATTAACTATACAAATATTAGAAATCTCTCTCATGAACCAGAACAAATGTATGACACTAAAACTAGAATAATAGAAGAGCATATAGGAAAAAAGAATATACCTATTGCAAACTATATACTACAGTTAATAGTATTTTAACATTCTTTTGTCAACAGTAACAGATGTACTGTAACAAAACTATGAATCACTAATGGAGGGGGGCATGGATAGGTGTATGGGAGGATTTGAGTTTCATTTTTTTGTCTTTATTTCTTTTCTGGAGTAATGAACATATTCCAAAAATTGAAAAAAAAATTAATTGTGTTGATGGATGCACAGCTGTATGATGGTACTGGGGGCAACTGATTGTACACTTTGGATCTTTAGATAGTTGTATGGTATGTGAAGAATCTCAATAAAAAAATTAAAATAAAATAAAGTAAATAAAATAAATAAATAAATAAATAAAATAAAATAAAATAAAATAAAATAAAATAAAATAATAAAATAAAATAAGTGTGTTTCAAAGTGGCCTAACTGATCAGTTAGCTTTTGCTAAGTAACAAACTGTCCCAAAACACAGGGAATTAAAAGAGTAAATATTATTTTTCATAATGCTGTCCATCAAAAGGTCTTGGTCTAGGAATGCCTCATTCTTGTGTCCATTTGGTCTGATGAAGACCTCACTGGAGAGAACTTGCTTCTACTCTACTTGGCCTCATTCTCCAGGAAGGTAGCCTGGACTCCTTCACGCTGTAGTCTTAGGGTTTCACAGAGCAGAAAGTTAGCTCAAGTCCCAGTGCACAAGTGCTTTTCAAGCCACTCCTTGAGTTGTGGTTGCTAATATCCCAAGGGTCAAGCCCAAATTCAAGATGGGAAGAACTTGTGCTACTTTTATAATATGTCACACTAAGTAAGGCTTTCAAAGAAGTGACTGGAGTTTACAACGGGTATCTACTTAGTTCCAGATAATTTAAATTAGCCATCTCAGTTTAGTTCATCACAACCCTGAAAGACAGTTATTGTCATCATTCCCATTTTAAAATTGAAAATAGTAAGGCTCACAGCGGTTGGGTTTTGCCCAAAGTCAGAGCCAGTATTCAACTTTACTTCAAAACCCCAAATGTTCAAAGAAGATAAACCTTCCAGAAGTGGTATTAAAGTCCTCAAAAAAAAGTGCAACAGAAAGTTGGGGACAATTTTTACAGGCATCTGACTATCCTTAAAGGTAGTGGAATTATTTTGTCCTGAAGGTTAATAAAATAAGACATTGTATATACAAATAAGTAAATGAGTGGTCCTACATCAAGGCCTTTGAGAAATCAGAAAAGGGAAAGTTCACTGAGGTCAAGAGAGGTCAAGCAAAGTTTGACTAAATAACTAGTCATTAGCTGGGTTTGAAGGGGTGAAAGTCATGTGAATTGGTTGGAGTCAATGATAAGAGCATGATCCAAGATCATGATACACGGAAGGAAAAGTACAAGTGATGAACGGAAAAATACCTACAGTTATAACCAACCCATGTGGACTGGGGGGTGTCCTCAGGGGAAAGATATACACATGTGGATCTGAATCATGTGTTTCTTTTTTATCTAGGGTCAAATCCCTGCCAGTTTTTATGAGCTTTGGGCCCTCAAATAAATATTTTAAAATTTTGTCCGGAGTTGCTAATTGTTATTGATAGGAGATTTAGCCCAATGTATTACTCTGCCATACCCTAGACTTTATGTTTGAAACAAGACTAGCCTGGATTAGTCATGATTTAGAATGTTTTTGTTTTTTTCCTGAGAGTGTCAGTGAGGCAGACTTGCATTCACCATGTCAAAAAAGATTTATCTGAGGAGGCCTCAAAGTAACCTACCCCATGTGGAAGAGCAGAAAGGAGGAACAGAATGCCAGAAGTACAGAGATAAGGCTTTTCCTGAGACCGAAGTTACTAAAGTAACTAAAGTCCTTGCTCAATCCGTCATATGTAAGAATGGCACACTTATTCAATTTTCAGGTCAACTTGTGCAACCCAGCTTTTAAACTAAGTTTTTTTAGGTGATTCTTCCTTAAAGTTCACAGAGGCAAAATTAAATACGTTTCTTTCATAAAAATGTCTCTTAATCCTTTCTAGATAATCATTAGGTATGAAATATAATCTTGTATTTTAACTGCCAGTGAACCTGAATATATAGTGTTTAAAATAATAGAATTGTCAAACATCTAAAAAATTAACCTGTCCATCTCCATTTATTTTTTCAGAAAATAGGAAAGACAGGTGTTTTGTGCAACTCAAGTTTCCACAGAAAGTGAGTAGTAGAACCAGGGTTATGTTTTCTTTTTCTTCAAAACTCTTTCCTTGACACCCATTTTTCAAAAGCCTCCAAATAATACAACAGCCAATTTCTCTTGCACATACGTATTTGGTTCTTTCATGAATATGCATTAAAATCATATCAGCAGACATGATTGACTTCACTTAATTTTTCCTGTGAGGCTTTCGATGTCAAATAAATGAATAGAAATCAAAAAGTCAATGTCAAAAATGGAAGACAGTCTGATTCTATAAATAACCGGATCATCATAAATAGATTTCAGGTGATTGCTTTCAAATCCTCCATCTGCCACATATTTATGGCAATGTCTCCAAATGAAATTTGATTCCCTATGGAAGGAGAGTCCCTTTATTTTCTTCCTTATCTCCAGATTTTTTGTCTGCTCTTGTAACTCATCAGTGGTCCAAAGGCCCAAAGGAGGTGCTGGCCTAGAGGAACGAGGTAAGTGTAGCTTGGGGTCCTGGGAATCAGAATACGATTGTGTGTTTTAGGGAGGCAGTCTGCATAGTGGTTGGAGCCAAAGGACCCTGATAAAACCACATTCAAGAAAGTGCTGATGGGGCTCAATATGAGAGAAGCAAAATATCTTATCAGGTCCAAGTAATGAACACACAGACACAGGAATGGGAGATGAGACAAGAAAATGGAGAAACCTAGGAAGACAACAAGAGTTTTTCAGAGCAAAACAGGACAAGCCATGGGATTTTCAGCAAACAGGGCCAGGGAGACCACACATCTCCATTTTCTTGGATGCCAGATGGATTTATGCAAATGAAAAAACCTGGTTTGAAGGGAGGAAATACCTCTGAGATGACAGATTTTTCTCATCTTTGTATCCCTTGATTGTTTTCACCCTATGTCCTTTGTCTCATGCCTAACGAATAAGAGATCCTGTTTGTGAAATTCTGAATTTAACGATTGATAATTAATTGATCCAAAATGTGACAAGGTTTATATTAATTATAAACAAAATGCCATGCTTTTTGTCACACCTCAAAAATCCAACATAGACTTTATGCTCAGAAATATAAAAATATCATATTATTAAGGATATTTATTGGTCATTTAGTTCAATTTTTTTGTGTTCTATATGAGGAAATTGAGGCCCAAGTAGATCAAATTTGTGTCCCTAAAGTTCATGTAAGTCAAGGATTGTTGTCAGTCTCCTTGAGGTTAGGGAGTGTTTTCTACTTCGTACTAAATTATCAAGTATGTGCTCCATAATTTAAGTTGCTGTGGCCTTTATTAAGAATATACCTGGTTAATGCAATTCCTTTAATATGAAAAGCATTCAAATGGTTCTTGTAAGCTCAAGTACCAGCATTCATAAGACTTTTTGAGGTTGAGGAGAGTGACTTACTTATCCCTGATTATATAGTACCCAGTACTCCTGGAATAAATAGCTGCTTATTAAATGTTTTTTAGTGAATCAATTCTCCCATGCTTTCAAATACTATATTATGAAATATCAGAGATTAAAAATGATTCTTCCACATTCATAGCCTTTACTATGAAAATAATGATTTTCTTTTTCCTAAATTAATCTATATATTCCCCCAAATTTTCTTATGATGAAACTAAGAGAGATGACAAAAAAACAAATGACCATCCTTATTTAATTATATGAGATTTATCCAGATAATTTTAAGTCTAGCTCATTTCAGAAAAACAATTTTGATACAAGTTCACCCAGTATACTTATATCAATCTTACTCAAATGACCTGGCAGATACACAAGTGAAAAAAATAGTTGACAAAAAGACAAAACTTGAAAAGCCAATGATGAATGATGACACTTTTCTTTCTCTTTAGAAAATTCAATTTTTACTAATGAGAAATGAAATGGCCATACTAAAAAGGAAATAAAGTTAACATAAGACTATATAAATGAAATTCACCCTATTTTGTTGATTCTAAATAGCACATTTTTCACATTTTAACAGCTCTGCAATCCAGAGACATCTTATAGCTAATGTAAACTTCCAATTGTACATAGCAGTTCTTCTTTCCTTATGATTCATAAAATCATAGTATTTCTGAGGAAATCATGGCATCTTCGCTTTAGCAAAATATAACTTTCATATACCCAATTTCTATTACGGTGTCTGGTATATGGTAGTGGGTCAGTAAATGTTTGTGGGAGTGAGTTTCTGTGCAGCTAAGTGTATAAATCCATGACTAGATTTTGGTGTTTCCTAAACTTGTATTAACAAGGAAAATCTGGTCCAAGTTGTGGGCAAGGAGTGGAGTTGAGTTAACAAATGAGGGAAAAGCTAGTTTCCAAAGGAACTCGGCAAGGAAAGAAAGGTAAGTGCCAAGAAGCTCTTCCCAGAGAGAGCTAACTCATTTCACAGGTAAACCACTTCACAGACTTCTCAGTGGTTTTAGGGACTTGCTGAATAATAACTAACCACAAAGGTCACATTTCTCGAGTTTCCCAGGCCAAGTTCATCGTTAAATTTTCCATCTTCTTTCTTCCAGAGTCTCCGGGGTTTTGTTTAATGTTACAGACAGATGGTGTTGAGGAATTTCAGGGGTTTAGCTGATGACATTTTGGTTTTCTTAATGTGGTTCCTAGATTTTTTCAAGTAAATTAAATCCAATAGTAAATCACTTATGTTTCTCAGCATCGTAGTTTTATTGGCTCCTTAATGCCTACACCAAATATTTGATCTTTCAACCATAATCACACTTCCTGCTCGTGCCTACAAGTTCTGTCCTTAGAACACCAGCCACCATCTGTTAAATTGATGTGAAGAGGAAATGAGAAACAGTTGTATAAATGTTGCAACTGATTAGTTATCAAGTGGTATCTAATTAGTTCATCTCTGATTATCATATAATTAAAGATATCTATCATATCCTTGACTCAACACTAGCACCAAATATTTCTCTTTGTCATAAGTCAGGACATACAATATATCATCAAAACAGAGCCTCCGAAAAGGCACGTTTTGCTCCAGCTCAGAATTTTTTGCTTCAGTTCCTCTCTACTGATCGTCTGAGGCATCCCCTCTTTGAAGTGTTGCTTAAAATCATTTGTTCATATTGTCTATGTGGTGGGATGGGAAGCATTTGAGGACTATGTTCCTTGTTGCTTTCATATCATGCTGGCTTCAGATTTTGGCATCTCACTAAATAAGGTGTTGGTCTGAGGCAGGTTGTTTCCCTTTCCTTAACTCCAGGGAAGAGGCTTGCAAATTGTCTGGAAAAGCAGAGTGCCAAGAGGGCACTAGAGGGGAAGGGGAAAGGCCATCTCACTTTTCCTTTCCCCTTTGCATCCTTCCCAAACCAAAGAGTCCAGAACTGCTGGAGCAAAATCAACCTGCAAGTAATAACTGCAGTGATAATAATGATCAGAGCTAACTGCTACCAAACACCCCCAATTAAGCACTGGACTAAAAATAGGTAAATGGTGACTGGAAGGACATTCCAATATACTCTGCATCAAAGCATGGAAGTGTAAAACTATGAATTTTTTTTTTAAGTTCATTCATTTTTAGTGAATTTATAGAATTTTGCCACCATTACCACAATGCAGATTTAGAACATTTGCAAAAGCCCCCAAAGTTCCCTTGCAAGCATTAGTTCTCTCCTCCAGCTCCAACCCACTGAACTACTTCTCACCATGTGTGCTGGTTTGGATGTTTTATGTCTCCCAAAATGCCATTATCTTTGATGCAGTCTTGTGTGGGCAGGAAACGTATTGGTGTTGATTGGGTTACAGACTTTTGATTGGATGTTTCCATGGAGATGTGATCACTGAACTATGGGCAAGATCTTTCACGGGATAATTTCCATGGTGTTGCCCTGCCCATTCAGCATGGACCTTGATTGGTTTACTGGAGCACTATATAAGCTCAGACAGAAGGAGCAAGCTTTGCTACAGCCAAGAGGGACACTTTGAAGAATGCACAGAATCTGAGAGAGCAGCCACAGATGAGAGACAGTTTGAAGATGGCCGTTGAAAGCAGACTCTTGCTCCGGAAAAGCTAAGAGAGGACAAACACCCCAAGAGCAACTAAGAGTGACATTTTGAAGAGAAGCTGCAGCCTAGAGAGGAACATCCTGGGGAGAAAGCCATTTTGAAACCAGAACTTTGGAGCAGACGCCAGCCACCTGCTTTCCCAGCTAACAGAGGTTTTCTGGACACCATTGGCCATTCTCCCATGAAGGTACCCGATTGCCGATGCATTACCTTGGAACTTTACGGCCTTAGGACTGTAACTGTGTAATCAAATAAACCCCCTCTTATAAAAGCCAATCCGTCTCTGGTGTTTTGCATCCCAGCAGCATTAGCAAACTGGAACACCATGTATTTCTTCTTTGCATCCTGCCCAAACCTAAGAGTCCAGAGCCACTGGGATGAAAGCAGGAATCTCATATAATGAAATTATCTATAGGTCATCTCTTCTGACTTCTTTCACTTAGTATAATATCTTTGAGGTTCACTCATTTTGTAGCATGTATCAAAAATTTATTCCTTCCTGTTCCTGAATGGTATTACATATGCCATGGTATAGATATAACACATTTTGTTTATTCTTCTTGATGGACATTTGGATTGTTTCCACTTTGGGGCTATTATGAATAATGCTGCTATGAACATTCACGTATGTCTTTGTTTGGACATTTGTTTTCATTTTTCTTGGGTAGATACCTAGAAGTATAATTTCTGGGCTGTATTGTAAGTATATGCTTAACTTGTTAAGAAACTGCCAAACTATTTTGCAAAGTGGTTAAATCCTTTTACATTCCCACCAGCAAATTTTGATGATGCAATTTTTCTGTGCCTGCTCCAACAGATGGTATTGTCAGTCTTTTGGTTTATACCTCTTCTAGTGGGCTTGTAGTGGAATTTCATTGTGGTTTTAATTTACATTTTCCTAACAAATAATGGAGCTAAACATATTTAGGCATGTGGGTTAACCATTTTTTATCTTTTTGATGAAATTACTGCTCAAATATTTTGTCCATTTTTTTAATTGGGTTGCTTGTCTTCTTACTATTGAATTATATAGTATGGGTGCATCTCCTTTATCAGATATATGATTTACAAATATTTTCTCCCAATCTGTGGCATGGCATTTTGTTCTCTTAATGATGACTTTTGAAGGGCAAAAGTTTTAAAATTTGAGATGTCCATTATCATTTTTTTGTTTTATGGATTCTGTTTTGTGTCTTATCTAAGAAATGATTGCCTTCCCAAAACTATATACATATTTCCTATGTTTTCTTCTAGAAGTTTTATATTTTTATCTACATATTTCCTATGTTTTCTTCTAGAAGTTTTATATTTTTATCTCTTACATATAGATCTATGATACATTTTTACGTAATTTTTGTATATAGTGTGAGATAAGAATCTAAACTCATATATTTTTTGTGTGTTTAGATATCCAACTGCCAAGCAACATTTGTTGAATAGATTATTCCTTCCACAATTACATTGTATTGTTTATTTCTGTATTTTCTACTGTGTTCTTTGATGTGTGTGTGTTCGTACACCAATATCATGGTGTCTTATTGACTATAGTTTTACATTAAGCTTTGAAATCAGGTAGTGTAAGTCTTCCAATTTATTCTTTTTCAAAATTTTTGGTTATTCAAGGTAATTTGCCATTTCATATAAAATTAAGGATTTTCATAACAGTTTCTACATAAAATGTCTACTGGAATTTTGTTAATGATTGCACTGACTCTACAGGTGAATTTGGAAAAAGTTCTACTTAAAACTATTGTGTTTTCAATCCATGGATATGGAATATTTATTTATACCTTCTTGATTTTTATCAGAAATATTTTGTTTTTTAATTGTACAGGTTTTTCACTTCTTTTTAAAAATGTATTCAAAGTATTTTATTCCTTGTGCTGAGCTTGTGAATGGAACTGTTCTTCCTAATTTTCATTCACATTATGTAGGAATATAATTCACTTTTGTATATTGATTTTGCATCCTATGTAATTGGTAAATTAATTTATTGTTTGTAGTAGCTTTTCTTTGTAAATTTTATTCAGGATTTTCTACCTAAAATATCATGTGGTCTGCAAATAAAGATAGTTTTACTTCTTTGTGTCCAATTTGGATACTTGTATGTATGTATATGTGTATTGCCTTATTAAATTGGTTAGAAACTCCAGCATAATGTTAAATAAGAGTGATGAGAAAATAAATCCTTGCCTTGTTCCTGATATTAGAGGGAAGCACTCGATCTTTCACCATCAAGAATATTAGCTGTGGATTTTTTGTAGATGCTCCTCATGGCTTAGAGGACATTCCCTCCTTTTCTTTGTTTATACAAAGTTTTTTGTTTTTGTTTGTTTTAATCATGAAAGGTTGCTGGAATTCTTTTCATTCTTGGGATAAATCTCACTTGATTTTTGCATATAATCATTTTTGTATGTTGCTGGGTTTTGTTTGCTAATATTTGTCTAGGGATCTTGATATTATCTTTATGAGAGATACTGATCAGCAGTTTTCTAATCTTGTGATATCTTTTTCTAGCTTTGTATCAGGACAGTACTGGCCCCATACAATGAGTTATGTGTCTTCCCTTCCCCTCTATTTTCTGAAGAGTTTAAGTAGGACTGATATTATTTCCTCTTTAGATATTTTTTTAGTTCACCAGTGAAACAATCTGGGTCCAGGCTTTTCTTTGTGGTGATATTTTTAATTACAAGTTTAATGTCTTTACTTGTTATAGCTCTACTCAGATTTTCTGTTTCTTCTTGAGTGAGTTCCAGTAATTTGTGTCTTTCTAAGAACTTGACCATTTCATCTAAGTTGTCCAATTTTTGGCAGAAAGGTATTTCAATATTCTCTTATTCATGTAAATGATGGTCTATCTTTCATCCCTGATTTTGGTAAGTTAAATAGTATAGATCCTTTTTTTTCTTGGTCAGTTAGCTAAAGGTTTATCAATTTATTTTTATCATTTCAAAGAACCAATATTTGGTTTTATTAATTTTCTCAATTGTCTCTCTGAGTTCTATTTTATTTCCATTCTGATATTTATTAATACTTTCCTTCTGCTCTCTTTCGATGCAACTTGCTATTCCTTTTCTAGTTTCTTAATGGGAATATTTAGATTGTTGATTTGAGAATTTTCTTCATTTCTGATACAGGAGTTTGAAGCCGTAAATTTCCCTATAAGCACAGCTTAACTATAAAACATAAATTTAAATTTTATGCTGCATTTTCTTTTTCATTCAGGCAAAATACTTTTTCAATTTTCCTTTCCATATCTCCTTTTGTTATTTAGAAGTGGGTTGTTTAATTTCCAAATATTAGGAATTTACCACATTTCTTTTTGCTCTTGATTTATATTTTTTAATGATGTTAGAGATATGCTTTGCATGATTTCAATCCTTTTAATTTATTTATACTTTTTATGAAATATCACATAGTCTAGGCTCAGGAATATGCAATATGCTCTTGAAAATGTGTATTCTGCTGTTTTGGGGTGGAATGTTCTGTAAATGCTGGCCAGATCAAATTGGTTGATACTGTATTCTGACTGAATTTTTGTCTAATTTTTCTATCAGTTATTGATAGTATTGCATTGAACTCTCCAGCTATAACTGTCCCTTTCTTTCAAATTATTTCTTGTATCTTGAGTCTTTGTGATTAGCTCTGTAAATGTTTATTATATTATATATTCTTGATGTATTGACCCTTTATCATTATGAAATAAACCTTTTGTCTCTCAGAATATCTCTTGCCCTAGAGTCTATTTTTTTCTGATATTATTAAATCCACAATGCTCTCTTTGGTTGCTCTTTGCAAAGTACATATTTATCCATCCTTTTGCATTCAACCTATTTGTAACTCAGAATCTAAAGTGTATATCTTGTAGGTAGTGTATAGTTTGATAATTGTGTTTTATTTGAGAAACAATGTGAACTTGAAAGCCAGTGAGTAAAACTAATAGAAAGAGTGAATAGATAAACTCAAAATAACCATTACAAGGAAAGCATGGGACAATTTTTTTCATTGATCAAAAATGGAAACTCCTCAACTTTAACATGCATCAATGAGACATTAGTGATTTATTTAAAAAATTATCAAATTATTCATTTTTAATCTAAAGGAAACAAGATGCCTAAATCTCTGAGTGAAGATCAGCATTACAATCTTAGTATGCAATGCACAGATTTTAAAGGGATATTGCTAGTTTCTGCTGGGAGCCTTAACAATAGGACATCAGCTTTGATGGTGCTGAATTTAAATCTATGATACTATTTTCCACAGTATACATTTTAGTACCAGGATAGCAGTTCATAAATGTCTGAGCCTAGTAGGTCGATTTCCAAGTCAAATTGGGACTTGGGGAATATTAGTCAGTAGGACTGTGTTATTGTTTACTTTTGTATTTAAGCCTGGGATCTCTCTTTCAGACATTTATAAGACTTACTTCTGCTTCTCTTTACAAAGGCTATTTGTAAGAATTTTCCTCTACATATCCTGTCTAATCTGCAATAAGATATAGGTTGAATTGTTTGGTCCTTTTTACCTCTTCATAAATAATCATTCATCACACATGAATTCATGTTTCAACACAGGTATAATTCAATAGCATGGATATGAAGTCCTCATGAATAGAATGTTTGGAGAAAGAACTTGCCTTTAATTTTAACCTCATTTTCCCCAAGGACAATGATAAAAATGAAATGAAATGAAATGAAATGAAATGAAATCAAGCAAGCAAGCAAACAAATAAGTAAAATCATTACAATGCTTGAGATTATTTGGTCAGGTGGCAGATTTACCAGTCTCAAGTTAGTGATCATCCCTTTATAGGACCACAGAACAGAATTAGTCCCTCCTTAGTCCAGAAATTTAGATTGGCAAAAACTCCCATAGAAAAAAGAATTTGTAGACCTTATTAGGAAAACAGTTGGGGAATGTCAAGAGTAACCCCTTATAAGTTCATTTATTTTTATTATGTTCACAGAATCATCAAAGATGCAATAGCAATAAAATAATCACAACTGAGTTATGTTTTTTTTTAAATAATAAAGAGGATTACACTATTAATTTTTGTTTGATCACTTGCTTATTAAAAATTGTTCAGGATGACTTTCTCCAAAATTCCAATTTCACCCACATAAAGTTGTTCTGAATTGATGCAAACAATACTAATTGATGTAGTTATCTGACTATTTCTCTAGATAATATTTTTAAATGTTATTTCTACAATTATTTTATTACACATTACACATTTGGGTTACCATGATAATCCCAGAGACACAGAGTAACTTGGCAGTAACAGATGGGAAAGGTTTGCAAAGTCTTCATTGAGTCAATTTTCATAGCATGAGGATATATTTATCAAACCTCCTCAGGAGTGGAACTATATGTCCTAGTTCGGCCAATAATAATGCATGTCAGACCGTGTTTCTCTATGGAAACGTCTCAGAAACAGGGAGTAGTTCTAAGGCTCTGGTTTGATTTGTAGTTTTTTGTTTTTTTCTTCCAAAGTGACTTGGCCAAAACTTCTTCTCTGAATCTAGTTCCCAGGAGAAAACCTTATCTTCCTTTTCTAAATCCAATACCCAGTTCCCAAGGTCACATCACTAGTTAAAATAGAAATACAACTGGGAGCCTGGTGTTTCTGACCATGAACCCTGGACTGCTCCCTACTGAGTTTGTGGTTCTGGTACGAGATCTAAGAAAGACTTGCTGATATCCTGGAAAGCCGTCAGACCTTTAGACTCTGTGGTTGACCTCAATTAAAATATTTGTTCAGTGGTCAAGCAGTAGAAGATATCGGTGAACTCCTTTCTTTTGGCAGTAACATATTATGGGCTTTGTACATTTTCAGCCAGCATTTGTAGATCATGATTCATCACAGTGCTAAATAAGTTAGGTTGATGCAAATCTATCAATAAGGAAAATTTTTTTAAAAAAAGAAAAATACAGTGTCTTACAGGGTAAGGAAGGCCTATCGTGTTCTTGCCTGGAACTTCGGCTCTCCAGAGACTTGCAATACTTACATCGCTTTATTTCACAAAAAGTCCATAAGTAGAGAACTGTCCCTTGACAAAACTAATTCAGTATTTTATGCAGAATGAATTGAGAGTGGGTTTGTTCTTGAATCCTCAATAACATATCTCTGGTACTTACCGCTTTGTTCTAGTGTTTTCTCTTTGTGAAATTTTCTCCCAAGAAATGCTGTGGCTGAGACTAGGCAGCTGGAATGGGGAAGATTTGTGGTTTTACATGAGTACCTGATTCCATGTCAGTTCCACCTACGTGGCTGAGGATGTTGCATGGCCCGTGTTACAGTGACATGATTTTCACTCACCACCGTGTTCTCCTGTCACTTGCAACCTGTTCTTACTGCTGTGACTGTTAGGAGCAGCAGCTCTCCTCTGTCGGTGCTGTTTATTCGCACACACATGAGGCTTGAAAATTTGTCCTGTTGGATATCTTGAAGTTGATTGTTCTGACTTCCAAGAACAGTTGCTGCTCTCCCATTTATGAAAGGTTTATGAGGCTTCAGTTTCTCTTTGTCCAGCACATTCTGACTCTGGTCATTCCCAAGAGTAATGCATTTATGAAATGAAGGTCATGCATGTAAGGTTTCTCCTATACGGAAAATGGATTCATTGTCCTGAGGAATTTGGGCCTGAGCAGGACAGCAGGACTTAGAAGTCCCAGAACTGAAAATAAATTCTATGTCCTTTCTCAACCTCGGGTGCACAGTGAGGGGGACACATTCTGCTGTTACCAGATACCCCTGTTCTCAGAGTATCTGGACATCTCCCAATGCTACACTTGCTTTCATTTCACATCTGGGTGTTGCCCCTATGCTACAGAATAAATACATGGCGGGAGGGGGGCAGCAGGGGCTGAGAAACAGAAGTATTCAAGAAACGTCTATTTTCATCTCTGGAATTCTTCCAGTGTGACTTCCTCTAGGAGTCAGATGGAATTTTGATCACCACCATTATTACAGCCTCCATAACCACCACTACCACCTCTCCATCATCCAAATGACATGTGCAGGGCCCCAGAGTAAGACTGGTGGTACCAGGAATACAAGGTAGGACTTTTGACTCTTAACCCAGTACTCCTTCCTCTTTGCATCATAAGGTAAAGGGATCCTCATTATTTTTAGATGGTTCGGGGACTGACGGAGAGCTAGAAAATTTAGAAAATATGCACTAGGACAAATGATATATATGAACATAAAATATATACTTATAAATAAGTATGTAAAATAGAGATGGGGTTGGAGATGATAGGAGCTAGAGACAGGGATAAGAATGGGGATGGGGACAGAGTTGGGGACAGGGATAGGGATATGATAGTGTGATTCCAAGAGACCAAGGAAAGTTCTACTTCTTTAAACATGACTCCCTAACTACTCACTTAAGGCTGCAAATTAAAGTATTCATTCAATAAATGTTTATTTGTTAAATGCTTGGGGTTAAAGACATAAACACAAATCATCCCGTGACCTGGAGAAATGAACAGTTTAGAAGGAAAGGAAGCTTATAAAATTAAAATATATTTCATGAACAAATGCTCTAAGAGAGTGTTATGGAATCCAGAAGGGGAAAAATATTTTCCATTTCAGGCACTGATCTTCATAGGAATCCAAACTTTGCTAGTAAGATGTAGCATTTTTAAATGCTGTCAGTCATTCATATCAATGAATGGATGAGGGACAAAGATTCAGGGTAAAATGAGGCAGAAGAAACTATTGTGATAGAGAGTTCAAGTGGGGAACAAAGTTTGGTATATGAGAAAAATAAAATGAGCACAGAAAAAGGAAGTGCTGGTCCTCAAAGCACATTTTATTAATTCTAATTTTTGTGAAGGTCTGACATGGACTCTGCAGCTGAGTCATGAAAGGAAGGTGCAAATCTTCAAGTTTTCAATTATAACTCGATAAACATCTCCATTTCTATGGAGAGAACAATATTCTAGAGCCATATGTTGTCAACATGTCCCTGGGTTAAGATAACAGGTCTAAAAGCATGTTTAATGTGTTCAATGAGCAAATATTTATTAAACAGGCCTTAATGTATCAAGAAACTGGTGTAAGATTATGAATAAGACCTAATTATTTTGCAAAGGTGACTCAATGTCTAGTGGCCCAGCCAGCAGTTCAGGGACCCAAACAATCTAAGCCAGTGTGTGGTGCTTGGAACAGAGGCCCATCAAGGCAGGCAGCTGTGTTTGCTTTCCCACAATGAGCTGTCTTCACAAACAAAGAACCTGGTCAAGCCTAAAGTGGTGATGGATGAAGACTAAAGCTTCTCTGCTCCCATGTTTACACATCTTGTTAGGTTTCTATAATTGTCAGAGTAAATTGAACTTCCCCTGAGCCCTGAACATCCTGTGCATCCATCAGTGCTTCTGAGCATCATCTATTGTTACCTGCTCTTCTTTCACCATCATTTTCCCCACATTCACGCAGGCACCCAGACCTATCCATTATATCTCAAGTATCTTGCAACCAACTTCTGCAATCTTTTGCCTCCACTGTTATGGACACTGCCTTAGTTCGGACCCCAGCCACATTGCTCACAGATCATTAGCAATAGCCTTCTATCTGGCTTCTCCATTCTCAAAATACTCCCCTGCATTCAATCCACCAATGACCTCTTTTCTGCCTTTCCACTCACCCTGGCTTTCAGTATAATAGTCACACATTTTAGCTTAGCACTTAGGTTTGGGATCAGGTCCTATTCTGGCCTCATGTCTTCTATACATTGTTCATTCCAGTTTTGCTTAAATATTTGTTTCTTACTTCTATGCCTTTATGCAAGCTGTTTCCATAACTAAAATGACCTTATTTCTCTTTCATCTATATCTAATTCCTACTTCTATTTCAAATCTAAGCTCACGTCACTTCTTTTAGAAAGTTTTCCTTCACCCTTTGGCTGATTTAAATGATTATGACCTTACATGATACCTAAGAAGATACAATAATTATAAACATTTCACACTGCTTTGTACTCACTAATTTATTTGTCCGGCTTCCCACTAGATAGTATGAAGAAAAACCTCTATCTATATGATCTTTCATCACCAAAATTTCACACAGTGCCCAGCATATAGTAAGCAATCAGAAAATAATTGGTAGAAGTTGTAAGTGGATAAATGATGAGTGAGCTTCTTGCCATCTCTCCTCCCTGGTTTTGTTTTATTTAGGGAAGGGAAGGAATTATTGCTTAAAACCAACAACAAAAAAATGTCTTTAAAAATAACCTGAGTAATTCTATCCTGATAATTCCATCCTTTTCTAGAAAGGTGACAAACTTAAATGTTCATTTTTTTATAGGAATGTCTTCCTTTTCTTGTCTCCAGCTGCTCAGTTTCCTGAGGAAGGGCTTTAGACCACATGGAGCCAAAACAAGTCAAGGTCACATGGAAGGAATAAATTGGCTTCATCTCAGAGGATCTCCAGTTTAGCTGAATAAATGTTGCAACTTTATACATTTGGCTCATGAGAAGGCTTTTTAACATAAGACTCTTCCACTGAATTTCAAAACTTATAAGTATAGGACTATACTATGTCCCCAGAACTTTTATTTTAGCTGAGCTCCAACACAACCAATGCTCACAGGATGCATAAAACAAATGATCCTTCTAGTCCATGCCCTGAATTTCACAGAGAAGACACTTTTCCTATCTCCTAGTAAGATGCAAAATTTATACCCAGCTCTTAGAAATATATCCAGTTAAGCATGTCATTCTCTATTATGCATCATTCCAGTTCCTACTGGTACCTCTCTACGTTTCAAATGAGCCAGATCCTCATAATAACTTTATTAAAATCTTACTAGCTCATATTTTGTTCCTATTACTGAGCCATGATAAAACTGAAATGTAATTTGGTGAAACTCAAAGAGTAATTCCAGGTAAGCATGGGGAAGAGGCACTGATGCTCTTTCTGTATGTTCCTGTTTGAATTTCCTATAGGGAGAGACTCCAATCACAGAATATTCAGTTTAAATGAAAGAAAAATGGAAAGATTTGGAAAAAAGGGTGACAAAATCATCTTTTACAGCTACTTTGTTTTATAAATGAAAAAAAAAAACCTGAAACACAGAGAAAGTATTCATCCATGGCCAAAGAGGCAGTGCATCTAGAGGTCTATGAAGATCCTACTATCATATGTAAAAAATTCTGTGAGTACTCAGACAGGGGTCCTAGTTTCCTTAATCAGAAAAGTTCACTACACACACACAAAAAAAGTTTGAGTTATGTCCTCCAACCTGGGAGTCTCTTATTCTGAAAATGTTGTTTGGGACCACATTGTCTCTGGTGTAAATTCAAACCAAGAAAAAAAAAAATAACCTTTTTTTCTCAACACAAAATCATATTAAAAATTGAATTTTCTGCTTCCTTAGAATTCATACATATATTTTATACCTTAAAAGATTTCAAGAGATTTTATAAGCTTTTCAATCTGGATTCATAATTTTTATTTCCACCTTCTTTTAAAAAATACAGAGGAGTACTCAGAAATTTATTACCATAAAATTTCACCAGGTTATAAAATTTTATCTAGAAATACCTCTTTCCAATGCATTGCCCACAGGGGTAAGAAATCCATCATGTACCAGTATGGATAGACTCATATCCTTATGGACAGAGCTTGGAAGGACTTCAATCCCATCAAATGAAAGCCTCCCACCCTACAGGTGAGAGTGACAGGGACTACAAAGGGAGTGACTTGGGTAAGTGCATTGGAGCTAGTGGCTAGAGATTATAATTCAAGTAACCCATGACTTTCATTTAATAAATGGTTTTATATCAGTTTTGAGATTCATGTATTACTGCCTCTCTATACTCCTTCATTCAACATTCAGAAAATATCCATTAAGCACCCGGTGAGGTCCAGATATTGAGCACAACGTTAGGAATGCAGACATGAAAAGAGAACAGTTTTCCCTTCTTGGGCTCATTGATGAATGGGAAGATAGAAAGGCTCCCTGGAGAAGGTCTGTTGACTTGTATAGTGTCTCATTTATCACATGCATCACTCTAATTGAACTAGATATTTCACAATAACTTTTATTAAAATCATTCTAACTCAGAATTGGATAGTATTCTTGAGACCATGATGAAGACGTTGGAGATGGTTGAATGTGTATTATTGGCAATGAGAAATAACATTTTCATGCACTGAATTAACTGATCTCGGTGTTTTTATTTTTATGGGTCAAGTGTGCTTTCATCCAGTGGAAATAATGACTCAGTATTGTTAAAAAGGGAAGGATGACATTTGGCTTGCTTTGTTAAGGACTTGGTGTGTTCGTTATAAATGAGCCTTTGAACATGGCCACAGAGGGAACCCGCATTCCGACTTTTATACTCAAGAAAGCATAGAGACCTCAGTATGATTGCTAATCCTTTGGGATAGAGGCCTTAAAATCTGTAGTCTGGCTAAGTTTTTTCCACTAATGTTAGTTTAATATTTTTCTCTTCATTTAACTATCACTTGCAGAGCCTCTTATGTGCCAGCACTATGCCAGATGCTAGAAAATCAGAGATGAATAAAACTTGGTACATGTCTACAGGGTACACAGAGTCTTATGGCTGAGGACAGAGGACCTGAATTAAGGTAGATCTATGTACTATGAGAAATGGAGCAGTCCTGCCTGAGAGTGCGTTGGTGAAGTTTTCTGTTTGAATATGTGTGAATGAGTCACCACCTGCTCTCCATATTCTATCATGTGCTCAATTGAAGTCTTCAGACTTGCTCAGGATACTTGGATGATATTGAGGAACATAGTAAATTATGGAAACAATTTTGTGCTGTCAAATACCATCTTAACATCCAATTCTGGAATGAGCATGCAGTTTGAAAAGCCACTGGTTTGAGATGGAATACTATATTCACTAGCAACCCTCCCTCTGCCCCAAATGTGAAACGATGGCTACTTTTTCAATGTTTCAGAAGGTGTACCTTATCCAAATCCAAGAATAATAGTGCGAGCATGTTTTAGGAAATCTACAGAGCTGGTGTGGTCATGTTATAGCCAGACAGATGGTGAATGCTCACCAAAACAGGGAAGTGGGTGATGGCAGCAGGTTAGAAAACCAGGGTTTGACAATAGGGAGTCTCCATGTGGAAGATGAGAAATCCAGTCTTGTAAACTTCAGAGGTGAAGACACAGTGATATTGATATTATACATATCATACCACCAACAATTGAAAACCTACTGCATTCTCCATATTTTAAGCTGTGAGGAGAGCAAATGAATCTTGTCAACCATGTAAGACAGGGCACCTGTCTCAAGGCTTTACTTTCCACTTGACCTTTGCAATTTTAGTTGATCCCAGGAATTGCAAATATGATTCTTCACTCTTGCTTGGCCCAAGGTTGACTTTCTACTAGCCAATAATATTTTTGTCAACTGTCCATTATTATTAGAAGGGTCTTTAAACAGAATTATCTTCTGGCATTTTTTAAGAATAGCAAAATATTGAAAACAGAATTGAATTGATTCAATTAAAAAATTTAATTTTGATAAAACATGGTAGGACCCCCATCGTCTAATTCTGAACTCATTTTCTCTCCAACTGGAAGACAGAACTTCTTGGAACCCAAAATGGCTAGCTTCATGTTACTCTATTATTGCCTTCACTTTATGGATAAGCATATAGTACTGACCATAATGCTGAAAGCCTTAGATTGAGGTTCAAATTCAGGGCCAGTTGTAATGGAGGAAATCTTTTTCCAGATCCCACCTCCACCAGGAGGCTCATGGATATAAGAGCTATTTCAGTGAAAAACTGCTAATAACATAAGGAGCAAGAATTAAGTAGCTAGGCTTTCTAGCAGCAAACCAGATCCCTAGAAAGAATCATGAGCACTTAATGCTGAAAAGTCCATCTGGCCCAATCCTCCAACCTTCCCCACTCATGCTCAGTGCAAAAAAAACCCTCTTGGGGCTTACAAATCTTATCATCCAACTTCTGCTTGAGTAACAATAGTAGTGAGACTTTTACTTACTCATCTGCCCACCTACTCCATGTTTGGCAACTCTAGGGTTGAAATATTTATCCATGAAGAAACTATTCATTAATAGGTAATATCTGACTGAAATCTGACTCTGTGGAGATTCCATCCAGGAGTCATACCTCTCTATATTTCTCAAGGATAAATATCCACTGTTAATCTCCATACCATGTATCTGTAAGGGCTTCGTATGGTATTTAACTTCATAAATTTTTCGGTCATGACTCTCAAATTAGTGTTTAAGCCCCCTGAATATACATAGCAGGCCCTAGATCTCTTTATATTACCTACAGTGGTCAGAAGAAAGATTAGATCAATAGATGTGTCTTAAAATTAGCACAAGAAAGTGGGAAGTACATTGTCACAGAGTCTGACCTCTAATCTTGTCTCTAACCCCAGAAAGGCAATGAGTGCACCTCTTGGCTTTCTAGTCTTAGTATATAAATTTACATTGGTAGAGAAGGGGATGGTGAGGGGAATTATGTCATGTAGTCTTTATATGAAAGATTTCATGTGCGTTGAAGTCTAGTAGATGGGAGGTCTGGGTTTTAGTATTAGCTCTGCAACCTATTGATCGCAAAAAAAAAAAAATTACTTACTCCGAACCTAATTTTCCTCAGTTTTAAAATGAGGATATTTACAATATTTATGTCACAAGATTGCTTTGAAGGTTACATGAGATAACACACGTCAGGAGCTTAGCACAATGCTAGCTATTTTTAAGAACACATTTAAGATGTGACAGTCAAGAAGCATTCTCTTGAGCAGTGTTTGTCAAATGACTTCCTAACTCTGGGTTTGGCTGTTTCATAGGAATGAGTTCAGTGGGAAGAAAATCCAACAAATCAATTAACAAACATCAACTAATACTTTCTATATGCAACACAATACTTTAGACTCTGTGGTTGATCCAACAAGAATACAACATGGTCCTTCCCACAGAGGAGATAATTTAATTAAGTAGATAAGACAACACATAAGAACAGAAATTAAAAAGTCATAGTAATGATGGAGTCCCTGTGGGTAATAAATGCTGTGTTTCCTAAAGGAGTTAGGAAAGAGGTTATTTTTCAGCTTAGATTGTTAAGGAAAGCTTTCTAGGGAAGAAAAGGCTTAAATTGAAATCATCTCTATCCCCTCCCCCCACAGAAATAGCCCATCGTCTATCCACTTCCACCAAAAACAACTCAAAATAAAAACAAAGCAAACTCCTCCTTCTAAGTGTCCTCTCTCGGTAAATGGAGCCATCACCTACCACCTACCTAGAATTCCATGGCAGGGACACTTTAAATAATCTCCTTTCCCTCATCTGCCACTTCCATCTGATCATGAAGCTCTTCAGCAGCTAGAGCTGAAATCTCTCAAGTCTAGGCCCTTCCCTCCCGGAATCCTCTGTACTAGTTTGGACCCCCATTATCCCTGGCTCTCCAATAAAGCCTCCTTACTAGTTCCCCTTCTTTCACTAATAGATCTCAGTCCATTTTCTCAGGTAGCTACCATTGTGATTTTTCTTCCTCAAAGAGTAAACCTAATCACATCAAAGCCACATTGCCTTGATTTGTCAGTTTTTCCACTCTTTTTTCCTGACATTTCAGAGCATTCCAGAGCACAGACGGTTTTTAATTCCAGTCATACCACAGCTGCTTGTTATTCACTGATTGCCCTGCTTTTTTCAAACCTCAATGGTCTTCTATACTAGGAATGCCTACCATCTCCCTATTTCCCCACAGGAATACCTTCCGTCCTGTATCTTAAGAAATTTTAAGTGGGAAATAACACATATTTGGGAATTCCATCCAATGTCACCTCTTCCTGGAAACTTTTGCTGATTCTAACTAGTCTGGTTTAGGTACCCCTTCTCTGGGCCACTCTAACTCCCTGGGCTAAACTTAATTATTCATCTTAATTGTATTGAAACTGTCTGAATTTGTCTGGTTTGTTCCTATATCTTGAAGCACTTATTTATTTGTTTGTTGCTTTGCTTCTTTGTTTTTAGAATGACAACCGTGGTTCATCTATCTCTGTATCTCCAATCGCAGCACAAACTATGGTCTCAATAAATATTTTTTGAAAGTGAATGAATGTTTGCTCTATGTCACCCTTCAAAGATGAAAAGATAATTGACCAGATTTGCCAAATTTGATACATCTCTGCAGGCAAACGGCACAGGCAGAGGAAGTGATAAAAGAGAGCACCTGTCAAAGGTCGGCTAGATGTCTTTAGTAATATTAAGCAATGACCTGTCTTAGAAATAAGAGCCTTATCACCCAGAGTGATTTATTTTCAATATTGTAAATATCTAAAATACATTGAACTCAGACTTTCCTACTTTGACTAACCATGAGTAAAACTACTTATTTTCCTCTATGTTGAATGTGCTTCTTCTTCTAGCTCAGCCCCTTACAGCTCATCCAAGAGACTTAACTTTAGCATCAAGTCCCAAGATATACACAGCAGCCCTTTACCCTGTTTGCTTGTGTTTTAGTGGAAGTGTGGGGGCAAGGAAGTGTGTGCAACAGAGTTCAGCCTTGGTTTGCACATCCCTCTATCCCTTCCCATCCCATTAAGAATATTCTCTATAAATAAATACTATAAAACTATGGAGCAAAGCAGGAGCATTTACAACCCTGCACAAATTAAGCAAGAGAGTCCTTTGAAAGCCGTCTTCCCTTCAGGATGAGAGCAAACCAACAAGTCGCCTAGAAAAAAATTATATCCATAGTATTTTTTAATATCAGTTTGATGAGATCTGGGTTATAAACAGGTCTGGTGCCATGTAATTTGCAACATAATTTCACTGTCTGTTTATCTATCCATCCACCCACCCATTCATATGTATATAACATCGGCAGGAAATCTGGTGTCTGTTGCTAGTTCATAAATCAGTGTCTGCTCTCAACAACATCTGAATACAAATGTGATTAAATTTGATACCCTGCCCATTTTTCATTTATCAGATTTCAGAATAAGATGCTTTGACAGCTGTCCTATGGTAATGTGTTTTGTTTTTAACCCCCTGAGCCCCAGTACCCTCAACATATGAAATCCCTTGCAGAGACTATTGGAAATTCAAGGAACAGGGTATTTACTGTACATAACACACAAGAATTTTTCCTTAGCATATCAGGGAAAGGAGAGTGGGGGAAAGAACTGGAACAAGCACTGGAAAATGGAAGGAAACGTCAGACTCACTATGTTATTGAGCTGGAAGAGACCTTAGTGATCATCTAGCCCTCTAAATTTCATGTCCTGTGAATCACCTGGGGACCTTGCTAAAGTGCAGACTCTGATTTGGTAGGTCTGGGTTGGAGCCTGCGAGTCTGCATTTCTAAGAAGCTCCCAGTGCATGTTGCAGATTCCCAGGCCACAAGCAATCTAGTTCATTTTACTATTTCCCTAACATGGCTAATCATCTGATTGACTGAATGTTCTTCATTATCCTCCCCAGAATCACTAATCAGCTTTTCCCAGAAGAGGAGCCTAAAAACTGTATTTTTAAAGTCAATTCACATGACTGGCCAAATTTGAGAAACCCTGAAAACCGAGGTCCAAAAGGAAAATTGACTTCTTGATGCTCACGCTGTTAATTAATAGCCAAAGCCGAGAACTGAACTCAGATTCTCAAACAAGTGCTTTTGCCACTAAACCTCAGATTCTCAAGCAAGTGCCTTTGCCACTAAATTAATCTCAGTAGAAATGGAACAATCAGAATGGAAATTGCAGAACAATCCAGAACATTGGAAAAAGATTCCAGAAAATTGAAACAAATAGAAATAGATTGTTCAAAATGGGTGCTAAGAACAGCTCAGGATGATAAAAAGAGGTATCAGAAAGAGGTACCAGAAAAAAAGAAAGTGTATCCAGCTGTCCTGGGAAGAGAACAAAACACAGACAATGAGATAATTTTACTAACAATCAAGCTGATATCAAGAAAGCCCATTTTCCTTGTATCTTCCTTCATTTGTCCTCTGAGAACACATGTAATAAAAACATCAACAACCCAGTTTTGAAGCTAAGCTATGCAGTTGTCCACAGAAAGATGAGCATTGCAGACACAGCTCCACAATCTTACTAGCTCTCACAAGCAAATGTTTTAACTCCTTCCACGATGTATAGATCACCACAGGCCCTACCAAAATGTCATCACTTCCATTTGGAATATTCAACAAAGAAGCAAGTTTGGCAAACGTATGTTATTTCTCCTTCTCTTTGGTGGGCCATTAGTTGGATCTCTTTCTCTCAGAAAATAAGATAAGGACTACAAAGGGGAACATGGGTCTCTGAGGTTTGTTGGTAAATTACAAACTCAAAATAATATTTACATTTAGAGTAAGGCAGTGAATAAATCAAATAAACATTTCATATACTTCTGTTTCTTTGGGAAGATATAAAACATTTATTACTCACTTTAAAGAGTATAAAAAGCAAAAAAAAAAAAAATTACTATATTTTTTAAAAAATCTAAAACTAGAGAACAACATAGCCAAAATACAAAGCACTTACATCACGTTTTTAAGACTAACTAAGGGTGTTGCCCACTAAATGTATCTGTATTATTAAAAATAATCAGCAATAATTACATTAACCACCATAATTAACAGTTGCCAATGGATGCTGGAATTATTTTTTCTTCTGTATGTTTTTTCTTTCCCCTTTGAGTTTTACAAAGTAATCAAATATTGCTTTAAAAACAGAAATGTAACTAACGTATCTTTAAAATTCATTCTGGATGGAACAATATGGTTCCACTGTCTGTTCTCCCCATAGTTCCCACTCGCCTTTATTCTAAGAATATTGACAAGGATCCACGTGTTAGTTTTTTAACCATCTGTCCTCTGGCATTTATAGGGTTAACGGCCAGCCTCCTACACTCCCACCCAAGAAAAGCTGTGATTATCTCACTGGCAAGTCTATCCCCAACCAATCCTTAGACACAAAAGCCCAGAATTAAAGGAGTTGGGGGTGGCGCGTGTGCAGTGTGGCTTTTTCCGGCTTTTCAACATAAAAATGAGAAGAGAAAGCAAAACCCCCTTGGAAAACATAAATGTTAAATGCTAGGCTCCCCGCCCTCCAAATAGCTGGCCTTTTAGGCAGGGATTCATCGATGCTTTTGTTGTCTCAAGTAGGATACTATTTATTGGGTGCACAAAAACAGATAAAGCCACAAATGAGTTGCCTGATCACTCTTGCTGACAGGAAGATGTACAATAACCATGTGCGAGGCACTCTTCTCTCCTGTTCCTAAATGCAGTTCAAAGGGTCTTAAATCCGTATTTCACTGTTATTGGTTTACAGCTAAGCTGGGCATAATATGCAAAGTTGGGGTAGAAGAGTTGGAGGACAGATGGTAGGCTTCTCTCTCTCTGTCTCCTTCTCCTCTCCCCTCTTCTCTCCTTTCTTCTTCGCCCCTCTCTCCTGCTGTCTCTTTGAGTGCTGAGACTCTAACCAAGTCAAAGAGAGAGCAGGAGTCTCCAGTGGCCCTGAACCATCACCACACATGTGGCTTGCTGGATTAGCTGGCACTTTCAACATAGTAAAAGAAAAATCAAATCTGGGAGAGCTACCTCATCTTCAAGCTTCCGTAGCAAGGATTATTTAAATTTTTATTCCAACCTCAGCTTGTTATAATTGGGACAAAAATTTTCCCCCCTGAGGCACTTCCAGTCAATTAATTGGGTTTTTTGAAGTGTTAATAGAGGAAAAAAAAAAATGTTTTGACCTTTTCCAGGGCTTTTTCGTGGCGCTATTCAAGAAAATTGCTGGGCTATTAACCAAACCAATTCTGAGGCCCCAGAGCCCCCAAGAGTTGAATAGGCTGGGGGATGGTTGAAATACAAAATTTGGGTGATTTATTAATCATATTAGGGAAAGCACCCATTTGATTAAGAAATTGCTTTTGCACTGACACAAGCCTCACAAGTGTGTGTGTAGGTGTGTGTGGTGGGGTGTGGCAGAGGGAGAGACTGACTTTGGGGAACAGGGTGATAAAATTATATTATGATATCTTTTGGAAACAAGCAATTCAAAATGATTTTTTAAATCTGAACGGCACCAAAGCAAACCCCTTGTAAACTCCAAAGAATTAAATTGGAAACAAAATGTAGCAAAGAGATATTCAGAGAAGTTGACTCTCTGCGTTTTGGTACATGTAATGCTGAAAGGAGCATTCCACTTCTTGGCTTAAAGAAAAATGAAAACTACGGAGGAACCAAAATATAAAGAAGAGAGCTCAGGAACTGAGATCCAAGAGATCTAATTCTGGCTTGGGGTTTTTCCAGATCCTTGAAGAGTCCCCAGTATGTTTAAAAATGAAGAGGGCAGAGTTGGTGAATACATGGCAGTATATACATGCTGTTTAATTTCAGGCTCATCTATCAAAGAGTCACCCAGATTATTTTTCAAATTCCCTTTATGCTCTAATTCTCTAGGTACACTTGAAAATCCTAAACACCATTTTCTTCCTCTGTGGAAAAAAAAAAGAGAGAAATAAAAAACCAAAACAGACTGACAAACAAAAACAGCGGGATTCAACACAATACATTTCACCATTCGTTTGTAACTCCTGTAGCCTCGACTTCTCTTCACGTTACTTTGAAAACAAATAACTGGGACTGAGTGAAACAGTCAGCAATGCCAAAGTTGCACAGGCTTCACAGGGCCCTCTTTGGAACTTTGAACAGATGGCTATATAAATAAAGTACTTGATTTAACTACAAGTAAACCTTCCATTCATCTCCCATAGATTGGAAATGGGGTGATTGGATTAATTAAATATTCTGGTAAACAGTGAGGCTCCATTTATCCACGGATGGATTGCCATTTGGAAAAATTTATATCACAGTGAAGAGCACTGTGCCCCAGCTCGATGGAACACAATCCCATCCTTCAGGATGGAGCTCTGTGTCTGGACCCCAGGCCCATCCCCTCCGTAAAAGCCAGGTCAGCCAGGCCTGATTGATGGAGGGTTCCATTGGAGAGAAGGCTGGTGTTTCATCATATTGATGTAGGGAAAGCTTCAGAGAGAATGCAGGCTGATTAGGCACTAAAGAAAGGTCTGAGAAGTCAGGGAAAAAAAAATTAGACTCATTTCTGGGAAGGGACAAGATTGATCAGAAGGAGGCAGGGATGGGGGAAAAGCTTAATTCTCACCCCAATCCAATGGGATGCAGGGAATAGAGAGAAAAGAATTGTGGAGGTTATGCAAGACTGCGGGTTATGGTCTGACCCAGCTGCTCATTCCCTGCCCTTATAATTAACGTACCTGGAGAGGTTTCTACTCCAGAGCAGCCATCTCAGCAAATCGTCTCTAGAATCCCATGAGCGATGGAGTCAACGGCCAGAGCTAAGTGCCAGGACACCACTGCTTTTGAATTGTCTGGTGTGGGATCTTGAGTGAGTTATTCAACTTCTCTGAACCTTATTTTTTTCTCAATTGATAAAGTTGGGCAACAATCTAGACCTTTTCTTCACTGTTGAGGCAGGAAAACAGGTGATCCCAGGCAGAATTCTCAGCAGAGTGCTTGGCCTGGACTAAGCATTCAATAGCTGGCAGCCATTATTATTATTGATCACCAAGGACAGTAGAAGATGTTATCCTGGCAGTGAGAGGGATACTATACTCCCCAGGGTAGTGGCATTTGTGTTGGCATCAAGAGGTGGTAGTAGGCAGATGTTTTGGGCAGCTCTGATTCCTATGCTGAAGGCCCCATCTAACATCCTCTTCTCCATCAGGACTGAGGCCTGATGCACTCTTCAGAATTTATTCCACATTGCGTTGTCCCAGTGCCCTAGACTGACATCCTCTTACTGGGACTAAATCTCCTATAGCCAGACTCCTCGAATGCAGGCTGTTGACAAGTTCCCCACTTCCTTTTCCCTATCATTCTCCTACTATTTCGCTGCCAACTGCTGCCCTAGTATTGGCCATGCTTCTTCCTATAGTGTAAAATTAGAGCTCTCCTGACCCCAGCACAACAAACAGTGCATGTTTGTTTCTTTTTCTTTGGTTTTTGCTTTGAGGTAGGAACTATACATTTTTTTAAACTCAGTTTTTTTGAGATATATTCGCATACCATACCATCATCCATGGTGTACAATCAACTGTTCACAGTACCATCATATAGTTATGCATTCATAACCGCAATTTTTGAGCATTTTCCTTACACCAGAAAGAATAAAAATAAGAATAAAAAGTAAAAGTAAAAAAGAACACCCAAATCATCCCCCCATCCCACCATATTGTTCATGTAGTTTTTGTCCCCATTTTTCTACTCATCCATCCATACACTAGATAAAGGGAATGTGAGCCACAAGGTTTTCACAATCACACCATCACCCAATGTAAGCTACATAATTATACAATCGTTTTCAAGAATCATGGCTACTGGGTTGCAGTTTGATAGTTTCAGGTACTTACATCTAGCTATTCCAATACACTAAAACCTAAAAAGGGAAATCTATATAGTGCATAAGAATGCCCACCAGGGTGACCTCTTAACTCTATTTGAAATTTCTCAGCCACTGAAAATTTATTTTGTTTCATTTCACGTCCCCCTTTTGTTCAAGAAGATTTTCTCAATCCCATGATGCTGGGTCCAGGCTCATCCCTGGGAGTCATATCCCACATTGCCAGGGAGATTTACACCCCTGGGAGTCAGGTCCCCGATAGGGGGAAGGCAGAGAGTTCACCTTCCAAGGTGGCTTAGTTAGAGAGAGAGAGAGAGGGCCACATCTGAGCAACAAAGAGGTACTCAGGGGGAGACTCTTAGGCACAATTATAAGTAGGCTTAGCCTCTCCCTTGAAGCAACGAGCTTCATGAGGGCAAGCCCCAAGATCGAGGGCTTGGCATACCAAATTGTCAGTCCTCAATGTTTGTGAGAATATCAGTAATAACCCAGGTGGGGACGTAGGAACTATACATTTTAATTTGCAACAGATCATTTAATCTTCTCAACAACTTTTGAAATCAGCAGTGTTATGTCCATTGTGAATATGTGAAAGGTAAAAAACTTTCCCCAACGTCACAAAATCTAGGAGAGGCAGAGGCAGGATTTGAACCCCTCATTCTGCCGGCAGCGACCAGAGGCAGCACCTGGAGCCTCTCTCCAGTGCCCAGCATCCTCTGCTGGGTCCTTCCTGACTTCTGAGACACTGCTGAAAGTGCTGGAGAGACTGAGCTGTGCTTTCCTTGTGCAAAAGCTGCACAAAAGCAGGAGGCCGCACTCCAGCGGGAGCTGGCTTTCGTCAGTGCCCTGTGTTGAGTTCAAAATCAGGAGAAAGGCAAGGACGAGAAAGAGTTAGCAGGAAATATCTCCCTTTGCTTTCTAAAGCTATGTCTATTAGCAAGTCATCCTGGTGGTAATTGATCATAAAATCCAATTGTTGGCTGGCCCATGCACCTTATAATGACAACACCAGGAAAATGACCAGCAGTGCACTTCTGCCAGCCCCATAAACCTGCCCTGTACTTCCAGAGTAAATGTCCCATAAAAGGTGGGGATTATAAAACCTCATGAGGAAGAAATTAAACATGTAACAATGTAACCAGACAGCATTTTTATTGGAAAGCAGATGCGCTGGGAGGGAAAAGAATTAGGGTCTCAGGTTGCTTTTGCCACAGCCAAAAAATGCACAGCATCTCTTTTTTTTTTAAAAAAAAAAAAAAAACATTTTATTCACACACCACACAATCTATACAAAGTGTGCAATCAACAGCTCTTGGTATAATCACAGAGTTATGCATTCACCACCACAATTTGAGAACATTCTCATCGCTCCAGAAAAAAAAAATCCATACCTCTTATACAGCCCTATTAGGGTGCTAGCTTTTATATAGAACCTTTGCTACAATTGATGAAAGAATATTACAATCTTACTGTTAACTATAGTCCTTAGTTGGCATTAATTTTATTTTTCCCATGTACCACCCTATTATTAACACCTTGTGATAGTGACATGCATTTGTTCTAGTTCACGTAAGAACTTTCTTATATCTGTAAAATCAATCACAGTCATTGTCCATAACAGGGTTTACTGTGTTATACAGTCCCATGTTTTATCCTCTAGCTTTCCTTCTAGCGATATACACAACCCTAGACTTACAACTGTACTCACATTCGGCACTATTAATTATACTTACTGTATTGTGCTACATCACCTCTATCCATTTCCCAACATTTATAATCAATCTTATTAAAAATTCTGTATATCTTAAGCATCATCTGCCCATTCTCTACCCTCTATCTCCTTGCAACCTGTACTCTAGATTTAGTTCCCAGAGTCTGCTCATTATAATTAGTTCATATTAGTGAGAGCATACAGTATTTGTCCTTTTGTGTCTGGCTTATTTTGCTCAACCTAATGTCCTCAAGGTTCATCCATGTTGTTGCATGCATCAGGACTTCATTCCTTCTTACAGTTGCATAATATTCCATCGTATGTACATACCACAGTTTATCCACTTGTCAGTTGATGGACACTTGGGCTGTTTCCATCTTTTGGAAATTGTGAATAATGCCACTACGAACATCGGTGTGAAAATATCTGTTTGCATCCCTGCTTTCAGTTCTTCTGGGTATATATCTAGTAACAGAATTGCTGGATCATATGGCAATTCTGTACTCAGCTTCCTGAGGAACCACCAAACTGCCTTCCAAAGCAGCTGCACCATTCTACATTCCCACCAGCTGTGAATAAGCATTACTATTTCTCCACATCCTCTCCAGCACTTGTACTTTTCTTTTCTTTTTTTTTTTAAATAAAGAATGGCCATTCTAGTTGGTGTGAAATGATATCTCATTGTGGTTTTAATTTGCAATTCCCTAATAGCTAGTGATGTTGGGCATCTTTTCACATGCTTTATAGCCATTTGTATTTCTTCCTTGGAAAAATGTCTATTCAAGTTTTTGGCCCATTTTTTAATTGGTTGTTTGTCTTTTTATTGTTGAATTATAGGATTTCTTTATATATTATGTATATTGAACATTTATCAGATATGTGGTTTCCATATATTTTCTCCCATTGAGTAGGTTGCCTTTTTACTTTCCGGACAAAGTCCTTTGAAGCACAAACATATTCAATTTTGAGGACATCCCATTTATCTGTTTCTTCTTTCATTGCTTGTGCTTTGGGTGTAAGGTCTAAGAAAGCCCCTCTTACCACCAGCTCATCAAGATGCTTCCCGACATTTTCTTCTAGGAGTTTTATGCTCCTAGCTCTAATGTTTAGGGCTCTGATCCATTTTGAGTTAATTTTTGTATAAGGTAGGAGATAATACACAGCACCTTGAACTTCCATATCTTCCTTGTTCACACTCTGGGCACACATCATCATGTTTTCTTGAGGTCTTGAAATGCAGTGGTAAAAACACTGCAGTATTGTAGAAACTCTGTGGACGCGGGAGACAGACAAACCTGGGGTCAAATCAGAGCTCAGCACTCATGGGTCGCCTTGGTCAAGTCACACCTAGCTTTCCTGTGACTCAGTTTCCTGAGCTGTAAGTTGATTGTAAGTTGGTATTTCATGGGTTTCATGGTTGTCTTAGTTCCTATGGCTGCTGTAATGAAATGCAACCACCTGCTGTAATAAAATGCAACCACCTGCTTAAAACAACATAAATTTATTGTCTCACAGTTCTGAAAACTAGAAGACTGAAATTAAGATGTGGACAGGGCCACACTTCCTCTGAAGTATTGGTGTAGGCCTGCTGGCAATCCATGATGTAAGTCAATCACTACCTCTGTAATTTGTTTCTTCTGGCACCCACACCATGCCAAAAGATTAACTCAGAGCAGGAAACAGTAGAATTGGACAGAGTGTAATGATCAGAGACCAATCTCTGCCATGGAGGGATGAAGGCAGGAGAAGAGACAGGACATGTACCTTCTATTACTAGTCTTCATCTATGACAACCTGAGGCCTAGAGAGGCTAAGTAATCTATCCAAGGTAACATGGAGATAATGTTTTAAGTCCTAATTAAAATATTGATCCAGAGGGAACAAGATGCCTAGGTCCTTGTTTCAGTTATTTATTATCACATAACAAGCCACCCCCAAATTTAATGACTTAAAACAACAATGATTTGTTAGGTCTCACAACTACCTGGGTTGAATGGACTCATCTTGGAGCAGGGAGGGTGGTAGATTCTTACATGATGCCTCAAGGCTGCTAAGAGGGCAAAGCAAAGATTTCAGGACTCTTTAGTCTTGGCTAGAACTGGCAAAACACTGCTTCCATCATATTCCATTGATCAAAGAAGGTCTTACCCTCTTGAGCACCCAGGCAGCCGTGAGAGGAATTCAGCCATCTTTACTGATGATCCACTACAGCCTCTCCCCTGTGCTGTCTTCATAAGCAGGTAAGAAACCCAGAGGTTATGTCACCCTGGACAGGTTAACTAAACTTCCTGTGTCTCAATTTCCAGATCTTTAAACTGGTGATATTTCTTTCCTCACACTAAGACCAATGAGATAGTATCTTGGCAGCACATATCTGCATCACAATACTGCAACAAATACAGTGTCCTAGTTTGCTAATGCTGCAGAATGCAAAACGGGGGGTTATTTTGCTACACAGTTACAGTCTTAAGGCCACAAAGCGTCCAAGGTAACACCTCAGCAACCGGGTACTTTCACCGAGGATGGCCAATGGTGTCCGGAAAACCTCTGCTAGCTAGGGAGGCAGCTGGCGTCTGCTCCAAAGCTCCGGCCTCAAAACGGCTTTCTCCCAGGACGCTCCTCTCTAGCAAGCTTGCTCCTCTTCAAAACATCACTCACAGCTGCACTCACTGAGTTCCCTCTCTCTGAGTCAGCTCATTTATATGGCTCCACTGATCAAGGCCCACCCCGAATGGGCGGGGCCACACCTCCATGGGAACATCTCATCAAAATTATTACCCACAGCTGAGTGGGGCACGTTCCAAGCAAATCTAACCAGCACCAAAAACGTCTGTCCAACAAGACCACAAAGATAATGGCATTTGGGGGACACAACACATTCAAACCGGCACATATAGCTTATATTTTCATCCTCACCATTTTGTTTATGCCTCATAGCAAGCTAAAGGGAGTGATAAGAAAATATAAATATGGAGACAAGCTGGGGCAGCCATGCACAGTGGTAACCCAGCATAAACAGGCCTAAACACAACCACCATTACCTCGCCAAGACCCAACATTCTCACATGCACACAGGTGAGTACAGAGAGCTGGCTTTGCTATATCAGAAACAAGACATCCCTTACTCTGGCTGAAAATTTCAATGGAAATTTCCAAAGAACATTGTCAACACAATTAAGTTATCTAACCCAACATCCTTTTTAGAAATTGGGTTTCTGTGCCATGGGACTTCAGGGAAGTTTTCTAGTTGCAGTGCTCTTTCCAAGGTAACATCCGGTTCTTTAAATTCTTTTAAAGAACTAGAAGGGTGTCATGCTCTGCTAAGGCAGTAGGGGTGTAAATAGTAAGTTTCTGCTAATTTTTAATTATTATTTATTATATAATATAACACATATACATAGAAGTGATAACTTTCCAAGTGCAATTTAACAAATAGAGAGCAAATTTCAAAGAATGTTATGGGTTACAGTTCTGCAGTTTCAGTTATTTCCTTATTGTGAAATATGACATATACACAAAAAGGTAACATCTTTCAAAGTATGATTTAACAAGTAGTTACATAGGAAATTTCCAAAAATGTTATGAGTTACAGTACATATTTTCAGTTATTTCCTTATTTTGGAATATAACATAGATACAAAAAGGTGATAACTTTCAAATTACAATTTAACAAGTAGCTATAGAACAAATTTCAAAGGATGTTGTGGGTGTCATAGTTGCTTACAACCAGGTCCACCTAATTTATTGCAAGCCTGAATTCTAGAATACAAAGAAATTCATTGAGGTGATGGGATGCTGTTGGTAACTAGGCTAATATCCATTTAATACTTTTCTAAACAATACTAAAAGAAAGTCTACATGACATGGTGAATTTTTAGGACTTAGTCTGTGTGTTAGTCAGGGTTCTCTAGGGAAACAGAATTGACAGGATGTATCTGTAAATATTATGAGATTTGTATAAGAATTATTGCACATGACTGTGGGGAGGCACAAGTCCAAATTCCATAGGGCAGGTTGCAAGCTGGGAGCTCTAGTGAAGGCACTCGATGAATTCCCTAGAAGTTGGCTGGCTGAAGTACAAATGGAAATTCTCTCTTCTGACTGCTGAAATCATCACTTCTCCTTTTAAAGCCTTCAGTCGATGGATGAGACTTCTCTCATTGCTGAAGGCAATCTCCTCAGTCGATTGTAGATGTCATCAGCCGTAGATGCAATCAACTTACTGATGATTTAAGTCCATGAAATGTCCTCACAGTAACAATAAGGCCAGTGCTTGCTTGACCAAACAACTGGGCACCATTACCTGGCCAAGTTGACAAATGAATCTCACCATCACTGTTTGATACTGTCTTACCAAATTGGCCCATTACTTAGAAATATTAAAGCAGAAACTACTGAAACAAGAGGACATTAATCACCAAGTCAAGAAACCGTTCCAAAGGCTCATGATCCAAAAAAAAACTAAAAGTTAAATAAACTAACAGAAGCAAATTCATAGAAAAGCCAATTATTTCCTCATATATACACGCCAAAGCTTCTCAACATTTAGCTATCTATAAATCTTGAAATGAAAGAAAATTAACAATTATCTTTTCATAGTAATTTCTGACATCCATATGTCCTGGGTTGGTGTTCTAGTTTGCTAATGCTGCAGAATGCAAAACACCAGAGATGGATTGGCTTTTATAAAAAGGGGGTATATTTGGCTACACAGTTACAGTCTTAAGGCCATAAAGTGTCCAAGGTAACACATCAGTAATCGGGTACCTTCACTGGAGGATGGCCAATGGCGTCCGGAAAACCTCTGTTAGTTGGGAAGGCACGTAGTTGGCGTCTGCTCCAAAGTTCTGGTTTCAAAATGGCTTTCTCCTGGGACATTCCTCTCTAGCAAGCTTGCTCCTCTTCAAAACATCACTCACAGCTGCACTGAGTTCTTTCTCTTTGAGTCAGCTCATTTATATGGCTCCATTGATTAAGGCCCACCTTGAATGGGTGGGGCCATGCCTCCATGGGAATATCTCATCAGAGTCATTACCCACAGCTGGGTGGGGCACAGTCCAAGCAATTCTAATCAGCACCAAAACGTCTGCCCCACAAGACTACATCAAAGATAATGGCGTTTGGGGGACACAATACATTCAAACTGGCACAGTTGTCATACAGAGTATGCTTTTCATTCCCACAGCAACTTTTCAAGTAAGCCCAGATAGGTGTTATTACCCACATATGATAGACAGGACAAGTAGGATCAGAATGGCTTTCTTGCTCAGAAATCGCAGATAGAAAATGAAAAGGCTGGACTTGAGCCCCTGCCCCCTGACTGTAAGCCGTGGTCATTTCTCATGGCAGTGTACTATGCTATCAGGGCAGCCAGATGGAAAGTGCTAGAGAAAAGGGTGTCTAAGGGTAGGGAACTTCAGGAATACTGTCAGTTCACTGTCTTTGATTGCAGAGCATTTTGTGATTTAGATTTTTAGTGCATTTCCAGCCAGTCAAAATCATACTCTAATTGATAAAGGTTTATGTCACTCAGCCTATGTGTTTCTTAGGCATACTAAAGGAAGACACAGGAGACAGGCTTGCCAAATTTGGGCATGATGCATCCATGAGAGGTATCTTAAATTCACTGGAAGACACCAGTAGCATAGAGAAAGATCTGGACCAACTTTGAAAGATATGCTGAAGGTAACATTGCAGCAAGAGGGGATGTAAAGATATGCACTTAACTTCAGAAATACAATTGCATAAGGACAGTGTGGAGTCAATAAATCCAACAGAAGTTCCTTTAAAAATAACCTGGAGAGATGGTTAACGTTAGCTATCAACCCCATGCAAGCTTATGGTAAGAACTGGGGGTTGGAAAAGTAATATCTGCTTAGGTCATAGTGAAGGAGCTGGGTGTTCTGAAAGAAGAACGTCACATGTGGTCTTGCTATTGTTGAATACAGTGGAGCCTTTTCTGGCTGCTTCACACAGAAGAAAGCCCTGAGGATTGTGCTGTATTTGGAGAATGAACCATCTGTTGATATTAAACCAAAGAAGAAAAGATTTAATTGATGGGACTGGATAGACATTTTCAGATATTTGGAAGGTATCAAATGCAGAAGGCCAAGTGGTGAAAGTACCCAGGAGGCAGTTTAGGAAGAACCCCAAGATGAGCTGGGCTGTCTGATGAACCAGAAGTATAAAGAGGATGCCTGATGACTCGGAGAGACCTGAGCTCAGTGGGAAGGTCAGTCTGGACAGCTCACAATATCCCTTTCAACTACTGTGCTCAAAAATCAGAGTGCACAGCTCTCTAATGACTGTTTTATTTTTTTAATTCAATTTTATTGAGATATAGTCACATACCATATGATCATCCATGGTGTACAATCAACTGTTCACAGTACCATCATATAGTTGTGCCCTCATCACCCCAGTCCATTTTTTTAATTAAATTCAGTTTTATTGAGACATATTCACATACCATAGGTGCTGGTTTGGATGTATTATGCCCCCAAAATGCCTTGTTCTTTGATGCAATCCTGTGGGGGCAGATGTATCAGTGTTGATTACATTGGAACTCTTCGAGTGTTTCTATGGAGATGTGACTCAATCAACTGTGAGAGAACCATTTGATTGGATAATTTCCATGGAGGTGTTACCCCGCCAATTCAGGGTGGGTATTAATTGGATCACTGGAGTCCTATAAAGGAGTTCACAGACAGAGGGATTTCAGAGCAACTGAGAGTGACATTTTGAAGAGGAGCTGCAGCTAAGAGAGGACAAAATACCCCAAGAGCAACACTTTGGAGAACACCATTTTGAAACAGAAACTGGAAACAAGCAGACGCCAGCCATGTGCTTTCCCAGCTAACAGAGGTTTTCCGGATACCAATGGCCTTTCTCCAGTGAAGGTAGGCTTTGTTGATGCCTTACCTTGGATACTTTATGGCCTTAAGACTATAACTTTGTAAACAAATAAACCCCCTTTATAAAATCCAATCAATTTCTGGTATTTTGCAAAAAGGCAGCGTTAGCAAACTGGAACACCATACAATCATCCACTGTTACAATCAGCTGTTCGCAGTACCACCATATGGTTGTGCATTCATCACCCCAATCTATTTTTGAACATTTTCCTTACCCCAGAAAGAATCAGAATAAGAATAAAAAATAAAAGTAAAAAAAAACAATTATCCCCCCCATCCACCCTAATTTTCATTTAGTTTTTGTCCCCATTTTTCTACTCATCCATCAATACACTGGACAAAGGGAGTATGAGCAACAATATTTTCACAATCACACTGTCACCCCTTGTAATCTACATTGTTATACAATCATCTTCAAGAGTCAAGGCTACTGGGTTGCAGTTTGATAGTTTCAGGTATTTACTTCTAGCTATTCCAATACACTAAAACCTAAAAAGGCTATCTATATAGTGCGTAAGAATGTCCACCAGAGTGACCTCTCGACTCCATTTGAGATCTCAGCCACTGAAACTTTATTTTGTTTCATTTTGCGTTTCCATTTTGGTCAAGAAGATGTTCTCAATCCCATGATGCAGGGGGCAGATTCATCCCCAGGAGTCAAAGCCCGCATCTAATGACTGCTTTTGAAATAGATCTCCTGGAAGCAATTGAAGCGGTAATTAAGTTTTTAACATGTTAGAAAAAAAAAGAAAAAAAAAAAGCAAAGGACAACTACCAAAGTATTCTGATTGGAATTAGCTGAGCACAGGTACATTTTACAACCCAGGAAAGCAGTTCTACTTTAAATACCTCATGGCAGTGAAGCACTAACTCTGAACTGGTAAGATAACATCACCGATCTCCCAAAACTCCACAGGAGACTAGGTTTTGCATTCCCTGCACAGACAGATTTTCATATTGAGTAGCCAGGGATTACAAGCTGTGTGTCAACTCCTTACCGTTGAATTGGTTCCTGCATTTTCGTGGTGCATGCTCTAAAATTCATGAGATGGGAGCTGCTCTCTGTACGGTCTCCTGTTGGCAGTGACAGACACCCTTAATTTGTAAGCATTAGCAGAATGAGATGCAGTTGCAGAAACTGTAATTGGATCATCTTTGTATTTTATGTCAGCGTGTCTAAGTACTGTTAAAGCATGCACCACGTGCCTAGCACCACCTGACAGCAGTATAGGAGTTGTTGCAGGCGCGACAAATGATTGCAGAGTCAACTTGTCACTGTTGAATCTGAGAGTGTGTGTATGTGTGCCTGTGCTCACACACGCACTTAACCAAGGCACTAGTCATTACGTACAAGAGCTTTAAGAGCTGCCGAGAAGCATAATGGCTTTCAAACCTTTCTGACATTAAAATGTTCTATAATCACCATTCCATTAGTAAACTCAGAAAAAGCCTGGCTTTGGTATAAAGCATAAAATTCATTTCTCTTCTTCTTCTTCCTTTTTTTTTTTTTTTTTCTGTAACTTTTCCTCTAATGTTCTTGGGTCTAAAATATTCCAGGTTTTTGAGCTCTCAAGAAGGAAATCAGTATGTGTGTGTGTGTGCGTATGTGTTAAAGTTTTTGTCCTAAGAAAAAAATGCACAAATTTCATGATTGTCCTTGGTTGAAAAACAGCTTAAGTTTTACATAATTGAGTTATATAATTAAGACTAAAGAAAAGGGAAACCAATCCTATCAGTCATCTCATATTATACATAAAGGCACTGAGTCCATGTCCTTACATATGTTAAAATGAACATAGAATTCTAATTCATTTCTGACCACCAGATAGAATGAAGAATGTAAAAACCTAACACATAAGAGAGACAGTTTATAACTCTGGAGACATTTAGTATGGACAAAAACATTGCTGACACAGGAAATGATAGCAATGTATCTAAAAGAACTGTCTCATAGAGCAGAGAATGCACCAGTTCAATGTGGCTGTAAAGAACAGACAGAAGTAGAGCCAATAGGCAATGTTTCCAGGAAAGCATATATCTTGGCTTAATATAGCATGTTCCAGCTCAAAATGCTTAAACAACCTTCCATTAAATAACATTGGTTCCAAGTTGTTAGTTGTGATATGCTCTCTCTCTAAAAAAATCAGTGATTAAACATGTTTGGGATGGTTGCAAAATGTGTATCTATTTTATAGAGAACATAATGCATATTAAAAGTTTTAAGATGTTAAGAAATCCTATAATAGAGCAAACAATTGGATGTTATTTAACCCAGTACTTTCTAAAATTATTTGATCCTATGATCTCCCTTACACCTTTCTAACAATATTTCTTTGATGTCATGTTGCAACAACAACACTAGAAACTTCCTGATTTGAGGATTTGTGTGAAAGTGATATGTTGGAAGTATTTCCTGGAAAAACAAAACAAAACAAAACAACAAAAACCATTAGGTGGTGGAGAAGTGGAAAAGGGAAGGGAAAGAAACTAAACAAGGGGACAGTATCAAACAAAATTCTGCGGAGGGTAACTTTGGGTCAATTTGACAAGAAAATGCTGGAAATAGTACAGATTACACGTCAGAACTGTCCCAATCAAGGGAAACTAGAGAGGAGGTAGAGAAATACTCTGCTTGCATTGGTCATTGATGAAGGGCTGCCTCTAAATTCTCAGGCACTTTCTGGTGTGTGTCCATGTGCAAAGAAAAGCGAGTTTGGGTAGTGTGAAGACAAAGTGCTAACAAAAAGGAAGAGGTAGCTGGTTGTTGAGAGTAAAAGCACAGAGAGAACTGGTGTGCATAAATCAATAAAAGGATTGAAGGGAATATGGAGCCCTGATGTACCCACCACAATAGCCAAGACAGTACAGGTATCAAGTATGTAGAACATAAAAAATAAATGAATAAATAAATAAAGCTGGAACCCCATAGAGAGGGACGCAATTTCATTTTAAGTAAATCTGTGTGTGCTCACATACCAGAATCATAGTACAGATGCAGCATGAAGAAGGCATTATCAAAGGAATAAGAAAAAAATTATACCATTTGATAACACACAGTTATTGCCTTAGTTTTAATCAAGGCTGCTAAGATAGATACCACACAATGGGTTGGCTTAAACAACAAGAATTTATTTTCTAATGGTGTTGCAAGCTACAATACAAAATCACGGTCTCGACAAGCCACGCTGTCTCCCGGTGTCTGATGCTGGCTTGCCACAATTCTTGGGGTTCCTTGGCTTGCATTTCTGCTTCCATCACACAGCTTCTCCCACTGGCTTCTTCTTCTCTCGCTCAGTCTTCTCCATCTCTGTCTGCATTTCCTCTCCTTATGAGGACTTCAGCTGGTGGATTAAGGCCCACTCTGATTCATGTGGCCCCATCTAAACAGGATCTTCTAAGATCCTATTCAAAAATGAATCCACCTTAACTAATAATGCCATCTTCAAAGGTCTTATTTACTTATGGGTTCACACCTACAGCAAGGCTGATTAGGACTTGAACATGACTTTTGTGAAGGAGATGATTCCATCACCAACAGTTAACAAAGCTCTTTCATATGTATCATCTGAGTCATCACTGTACACTTCCATAGCTGTTGTTACTGCATCCTTGCTTTACAGGTTGGGAAATTGAGGCCAAGTTAAGCTCCAAAGCTTGCTGAGACCAGGGCACACACTAGGAGCCAAGTCAGGAATCAAAATCTGGTTTCCATATTCTAAGTCTGTTGTTTTTTCTACTATATGTGGAGCAGCAGAAGTCAGGTAAAATTTTAACCATTAGGAACCATTGCAAGCACAGGGAGAGCCTTGAAACAAAGTGTGTAACAGAAACATGTAAGGTTACATTATGGGCTCTGCATCCAAAGGGAGTTCTTTCATTGCTACATTATCCCAACTACATAACTGTCAAGAAATCACTGGAATGCTTCTCATCTAGGTTTACTTACAGGTTCAAAGAGGACTGTAATTCTGCCATACTTCCCAGGAGCCATAAATCATAATTTCTTATAAGTTACCACCCAAAATATTAGGACACACATATTGAGTAATGCTAAAATTCTTGAAGGATGGGAAGATAGAGTGCTTGTTTTGTAACCAATGCGACATCTCAAGAAGCTTTTTGGATAATATTTTAATCAGCTTCCAGTATTTCCACCAAATGATTACTGTGATATATGTGCTAAACCAATACAGTCCCAATTTATTGATAAAGGACAACAGAGGTCATCATGCCCATTGTTAATAATTTCATGGAAGAGGCATTATGAGCTGATTGAAGTCATAAGGAGAACCACATAAGACTTCACTGCGTCTCTTGAGCTACTGTAAGAGCAGTGTAAACCACGTGGGAAATAATTCTTTTTATTGGTTTATTACAAAGAAAGCAGAAGATTATATTAAATTTTCTCCCAAGAAAGCAAAGTTCATATGATTGTAATCAACCTAACATTTGCACTCTTTTAACAAATATGTACTGAGTATCTATCATGGATCAGAAACTGGGCAAAGTACAGAAGATAAAAAATTGAATGAGACATCTGCTTTCACTGAGCCCATGATATAGTATATTGCAGGAGAGAACCACAGATAATTTTAAAGCAGTGGATACAGATCTGCATAAGATACTAGAGGAAAACCAGGAGAGGTTCCTAACTCAGCCTGTAAATTTAGGAAAATTTTGAAACTGGAGACACTAGAACTGAGTCCTAAAGGAATGCAGAAATAAACAAGTGAGAAGAGGAAGGAACACACTTTGAAGTAAGTAAGAAAGGGATTATGATTTTCCTCATTTCACTGATGAGGAAATGAGGCAGAGTATTTTGGTTACTTGTGTAATATTGCCCAGTTTATAAGTAACTAAGCTGTGACCAGAACTCCTGGGCTCTTATAACTTCAACATTATGCAGAGGCAGTAAGTCATGACCTCTAGTTTCCAAGAGCATGATAACAAAGTGAGGAAGCAAAGAATGATCCTCAAAGCAGGATCATACAAAAATAAAGGCTCTGATGGATGGCAGCAAATATTAAAATTTTAATATATGTAGAAAATCAAAATGACCATACTTTAGAAGATTTGGGGAACATGAGAACTCTCTTCAAACTATCACTGTCCAGTCTAAGAGAAGAGACTAGTTTTGTGTACTTGTAAAGGGCAGAAATCACCTCCACCACCACCACCACTATGGCTTTTGCAGGGATTGGTCGAAACATTACAAAACACTTTCGAGCAATAACAACGATCTTGGGTTGAGTCGCCCAGAAGCAGACTCTGTGTAGGTGATGACTTAGAAAGAGCTCCCAGGAGAAATTAATAAGGAAAATGTGGAGGCGGGATGGACAAGGGGAAGAAGTCAAGCAAGGGTGCAATCTCAGGTGGAGGTATAGCCTCAGCCTACACCCACAGGGAGTTTAGGAGGGTATGGTACACCTCATAGTTTTGGCTTCTGTTCCAGTTTGCTAATGCTGCTGGAATGCAAAATACCAGAGATGGATTGGCTTTTATAAAAGGGGGTTTATTTGGTTACACAGTTACAAGTCTTAAGGCCATAAAGTGTCCAAGTAACGCATCCACAATCGGGTACCTTCACTGAAGGATGGCCCACGGCATCCAGAAAACCTCTGTTAGCTGGGAAGGCACATGGCTGGCATCTGCTTGCTCCCAGGTTGTGTTTCAAAATGGCGTTCTCCAAAATGTCTGTATCAACTTCTAACGGCAGTCTTCAAAATGTCTGTCTCAGCTCCAGCTAGCTGTGAGCTCCTGCTGTCTGAGCTTTTATAGGGCCCCAGTGAACTAATCAAGGCCCTCACTGAATGGGTGGGGCCACATCTCCATGGAAGGTATCCAGTCAGAGTCATCACCTACAGTTGGGTGGGGCACATCTCCATGGACACAACCTAATCCAAAGGTTCCAACTTAATCGACACTAATATGTCTGCCCCTACAAGAATGCATTAAGGAATATGGCTTTTTTCTGGGGGACATAATATATACAAACCAGCACACCTTCCATATTCTCACTCTAAGTGCTAACCTGAGAGTATCTGAATTCCCAGGTATTTTTTGGTCAAGCAGGGAAGTAGCCACCAAATGAGTTGAGGCTATGGGCTGTTAGAGGCTGGCCTGGGGGAAGGAACCTGTAAGAAAGAGAGCTCAAGGGGATTTGGGCTGAGAACCCCAATGTTGTTGCAAGAATTGTCCCAGATATGAAGCACTGCTTAGAAAAGTTATGTGCTCCTCTTCACGGAACGCAATACTCATAGATAGAAGACACCTTCTTTATTCCCATTTTATACAAGAGGAGGCTGAGACACATAGGAGTAAAGAAGTTTACCCAAGGGTTCACTGCTACTTTCTGCCAGAATTTAATTCAAACCCAGATAAAGTTTATTCACTTAACCACCAAACTAACTACCTGCACAAATCATAAAGATGAAATGAAATGATGTATGTATAAATAAAAGCTATAGTAATTTTAAACAGCTAAGATTCTAAATTTTGAAGAAGGTACTAACACTTATCGGCATTATTTAATGACTTCATTACTTCATTTTTGGTCACATCCAAAGTCCCAGGCATTGCTCCCAGGCAATGCTGATAGAGTAATGTGCAAAGCAGACTTTACTACTGCCCTCAGGAAGCTTACACAATTTTCTAGAGAATATTTTCGCATTTGCATTTTGATACTGCAAAAATTTTAGGAAAGCTTAAATGAATAAACATTAGGGAATTTAAAGGAAGTGGATTAATGTAAAAGTGATTGCTAGACAACCACACAAGGAAGGATCAAAGAATCCTAAGATATTTAATCAATTTATGAATTTCTGCATCAAAAATAAATATTAAATAAGACAAAGATGATTCTAATCCAGTTTGTTTAACTACATAACCCATGTTCCTTCTACCATGCTAGGATAATGAAGAGAAGATTAAGGGAAAACAAAGATAAAAAGGATGTCACATGTGTTGGATGGATTGCACGGTGTGTGAACAAAACTGCTTTAAGAAAAAAAGATGTCTTGTGGAAGGTTGGGTACTTGCTTGATGTTGCATCAAGAGAGAATAATAAAAGGGGAAAAAAAGAACTTTAAACCAAAGATTTCAGCAACAGAACTGGCAGGCTGGAATTGCTTTGAACATAACAAATAGTGAATGCATTGGATTAGATTGGCTCAGATTGGATTCATGCAAAGACAAAAATAACCATTTGTTAATAATGTATTGGATGGGTTGTTTGACCACATGACTATCAAGCTGACTTTCAATTCTAAAATCATAAATATTTTATTAGTCTTTGAGAACAGTAAATCATTTTTCATTTCTTCCCAGGAAACTACCTTGCCTATTGCCCTTTTGTATTTACAAAGGAGGGATCTCAAAAGGAAGATGTGGAAGTCAAAAGATCATTTTGACCCAGAATCTCCATTTGTCTGTAGACATGTTGCCCAATGACTCTGATCTAAGGTGCTCCCCAAGAATGAATGGGTTTTTATTGCTGCTAGTAGGTAAATAATGAGCTGCTGAGTTTGAAGGCCTTTTATTTTCTTTTTCCATACGGAGTCACGGTTCTTTAAAAACAACACTTTCCCTCACTCCTCCAGGTTTTTTTCATATCCTATTCTTTCTGCTTATGATGCCCTATGGCCAACTTTTCCTTGCCTACTCTTATTTTTCTTTAAGACTCAATTCAGGGGTTGTCTTCCCCAGGAACTCCTCTCTGACCGCCCGTCAGTTCCCCAGTTAGTTTTGATATTCTTCCTCTGGACTCACTGCTATCACGATAGCTATCACACTTGTCTGTCTCCCTGGGCAGACTGTCAGAAACTTACTGGAGGAAAACATATCCTTTGATCTCTGTAACTCTAGCATGTACTTCATTGTGGATACAGGATAGATGTCTGTCAATTGAGTGAATGTTGAATATTCTCCCTCTACATCCCTAGAGCCGACATAAGATCATAACACACTACCCACCAGGTGATGTGAGAAATTACTAGGGCACCCAGGAATGTCTGTTGCCAGCATGCAAGAGTGACATGATCCCAAGGAAAGGGAATGCTATATGAATTGCCCTGAGAATCCACAGAAACAAGCAGACATTTGAAGATGTGAACACTTCACATCTGTTGCTAAGCTAATTGACAAACGTTATCTTCAGCTGCAAAATTACTTCTGACTGTGCAAAATCATTTTGGTGACTCTATTTACAATCCACTAAGCTGACACAAGTTGAGCACAGCACCGAACTCATACACAAGCAGATTTCGTCATTCTACACAAGGCAGTACCCTTGCCCCAGGCCTCGTACATTGGACAAGGCTTTCTCCCTATGGCTAACACGTGTCTTTGGTTGTATGGCTGACCCCTAGTTTCTAGGGGACACTAGAGCACGATGATATCCTGATGAATTGTTTAACTTGAACGATTTCAGAAAACAATCTTAATGGTGTAGTGGGGCCTTTCCATTGTCTTGGTTCACTAGTTATAAGTGGATTTCAATATGCATTTAATCAAAATACCCAGCTGCATTCATTTAAAAATGCAGCCTATGAAGAAAGAGTCTAAATGGGCCCCTTACCTCCCTGCTAAGAAAATAAAGGAGAGAGTCCATCAGAATGTAATTTGGCAGGAAACAAAAAGTCCCTAGAATCAACTATTGGTGATACAAATTTAGTTCTGTGCTTATTATAATGAAGACAGCTAATAAACAAGTACCTCCAAGCAAGAGAGAAGAATGACAGGAGATTGGCTGGCAATGGGCTGTCAGAACTCACCCACCTCAGGTCCCTGTGGGGCTGCATCCACAAAACAGATTCAGAAAACCAGCATCATGGAGCATGGCTGCTCTCTCCCCAAAAGTAGCAAGATTTACTAGAAAGAGTTCAGGTCTTGGAGTCAGCCTTAGGAGCTGGGTGACCTTGGCAAATTCTTAATCATCTCAAGCCTTTGTCTTTTTCATCTTTAAAGCATAAATAGCAGAGTCTACAACCGAGGGTTGGGCAAAAGGTGACATGGGATGACGTATGTAGACGTACCAAGCACTGAATCTCAGGCATAGTAGGTATTTATAGAGATTACAGCCCTGCCTCTTTGTTCTGAGTAAGACATGTCTCATGTGGGGGAGACAGAAGCGATGAGAATGAGAAGAATTGGGGCTGGAACACATAGAGTATTGATACATGCATTAAATAAATAACAAATCACTTTGCAAACATTTATTGACTACCTCATACTGGCTTATGTAGCTAGTTGCCTCTAAGAAATACTCTCATGAAAGCATGTAATCTTCAATCAGATCTTCGTAATTCCAGAAAGAATCACTTGAAAGTAGTTTTTAGTTGGTCAAAGGTGAGGTGTGTGGGCCTTGCTCTGGAGCCATGTGGTATTTGAAAAGGGCTTCACCTCAAAGTACCCCCTTTGTCTGCAAAGCTGAGATTCTGAGGAGGTAGATTCTATTATTTAAGAATGTAGGAGCCTTCTGGGAGGTAAGGATTGAGTTCTGACCCTTTTCTTCTTGGAATTCAATCTTATTAGGAACACTGATAGATGAAGATGGCCCTGATGAGGGTCTCCTGGCAGGAGAGGACAACAGGGTCCCAACTGGAAGTCACCAAGTGGGAAGGGGGAGTTGGGACTGGTTACCAGGGCTGGTCACCATTAATGATGAGATCATTAGAGATCCCTGCACACTGGGTTGGTGGAGGCCAGAAGCTCCCTGGATATAACCTCCCTGGTCTTGCAGGCTGGCTTGGAAAAGGCCAGCTTGGGGCTGCACTCCATTAGGGCTATACAGGAATGTCCATTGCCAGCATGCAAAAGTGACATGATCCCAAGGAAAGGGAATGCTATATGAATTGCTCTGAGAATCCACAGAAATAGGCAGAAATTTGAAGATGTGAACACTTTACATCTGTTGCTAAACTAATTGAGGAATCTTCATGAGTAAGGATCCAGTAAATTATGTGGGCTCGTTTCAAATTTAACACCATTGGGCTGCAATATCAACTGAAAACAAGGATTTGGTAAAGGACTGATCAAACTTTCAAGTTCTAGCTCTGCCTTTTATTTGGAAGCAGGACTCACCTCTTTGGATGGAGAAAGAGGCTGACGCTTTTTGAAATCCAATTATAGAAGGAAGATCCCCATCGTGATATATTTGACTTCCTGCTTCTCTGCTGGGTTGGTGCTAGTACATTTAAATTAAAAATACAGAAGCAGTTACTCTTGACAATTCTTCTTCCTCAGAGAAATTACAGTGATTTAAATGTAATTCCCATTTTACTGATGAGAAAACAGATTCAGAGAAGTAAATTTTTTCCCACGTCTCCGACTATAGTCTTTTGTTACTTAATCGTGCTAAAATATGGATATTTTCGAATCCATAACCATTTCCAAACATAAATTTGGAAAACAAAGATCAACTTCTATTACCTAAGTAGTGCATATATTAATAGAATAACAATTTGAAAGTACATATGAGCTAGCAGAGTTCCTGACAAACAGTAATTGATTAATAAAAATTATTGTATTATTATTATTGTTACTATTTGAGGTCGTTTATTCAAGACTGTACACTTAACCCTCCAATTTGCCTCCATTACACATAGAATGAAATCTGAAATCCTTACCCTGGTCTACAAGAGTCTATGAGAACTAGCCCCTGGCAATATGTGTATGAGGTTTCATTTTGTTCACTGCCTCTAGCCACACTGACCATCCTGCCAAACAGATGTCAGGCTGAGAGTTAGAAAGACTGAATTGTCAGTCCCAATATTTCATTACTCTATAGTAGTGTAACAAACCACAAAACACTCACTCTGGATGGGTACACTTCCCTACTTTGAATATAGGGTTGGCCGTGATGCAGGCAGAGGATTGAAATCTACTCCAACAGAACCTGCTCTCTTGTGTTTTTATCACCTTAAAGAAAAAAAGTACCCAAAGTAGCAACTGCCTTTCCGATCTGGGGCCCAAAATGAACCATGGAAGATAACCAAACCAGCCTTGAAGGCTTGGAGACTTGGAGCCAAGCCCAACCAACATCAGCCATACTTTAACCACTCCACACACCCATGAGGGAAAAAATAAACATTTGCTGATGTGAACCACTTAAATTTTGAGGTTGTTTATTAAGGCACAGTTGACTGATAAAGGGCCTTTGTGTGGGCTTTTTCTCCACTAGGGGATGTTTTTATCTCCATATACCCAAAAAATCACATCCTCACGTCATTCAGATATCTGCTCAGATATAGCCTCCTTGGAAAGGCTTTCTACAATCACCCCCATCACTCTCTGACACCCTACCTTTCTCTATTCTTCATTAGAGCAATTATCATGGCCGGACATCTCATTGTTTGTTTATTTATGCGATGGTTAGGTTCATGTGTCAACTTGGCCAGATGATGGTGTCCAGGTGTCTGGTCAAGCAAGCACTGGCCTAACTGTTACTGCAAGGACATTTGTGGCTGGTTAATAAACCAGAAGGCTGGTTTATTAAATCATCAGTTAACTGACTGCCCCTGTGGATGATTACATCAATGAAGGGCGTGTTTAATCCAATTAGTTGAAGACTTTTAAGAGAGAAGAGAGAGAACCTTCACTGCTTCTTTGGCTAGTCAGCATCTCCTGGGGAGTTCAATGAGCACTTTCATCGGAGTTGCCAGTTCCCTGCCTGCCCTATGGAATTTGGACTTGTGCATCCCCACAGTTGCATGAGAGACTTTTATATAAAATCTCATATTTACAGATATCTCCTGCTGGTTCTGTTTCCCTAGAGAATCCTAATTAATACAATTTATTTATTGACTGCCTGTCTATTAGAATACTAGTTCCATGAAGGTAGGAAGTATCTTTTGTTCATTACCATATACTCAGACCCTTTAATTCTGAATAGCAGAGTCAGTGTTCAATACATTTTTACCAAGTGAATAGATTTCAACAATGGAGACAATGAAAATAAGCTATTTTCATTCACATAAACTTTTGAAACCAAAGATTAGAATTTTAGCATGATTTTCTTTGTTACTGTTCATGTTATATAATATTAAGTAAATACTGTTTTATGCAAAGAAGTAGCTGCAAATGTTAACAATGACTTAACATCTTTCTACACAAACTCTGAATATTTATAAAGTAAATAAGACAGCAAGAAAATTTTCACTCAGTGATTTATGAAAACTTGGTTTACAGAAAGGGGGAGCATAACAGCCCAGGCTAAGGCATGGACACATAGAGTGCTTAAATTTTATTCATAAAATACTCTTGGCTGTGTTTGCTTTAATTACCACTGAAAATGGTTAAAGAACATTATAAGTTTCATACGGAATTTTGCAAATATCTTGAAGTACCTCCATGTGTTCTGGTTCTACTCAATACAGTTTAAAAAGGACTGCACGGTTTCTTCACTGGAGATTCAGGCAGAGAAGCATTTAATCCATTGTTGGTGGATTCCCTTTCCAGAAAGTATACTAATATTTTTAAAAGGAAGAAATTATGACAGAAAGCTTCACTTCCTCTTTCCACAGCTTGCTCTTCTACCCCCTTTACCAAACCTTTCATGATAACCATCAGGGACTTTAGCAAATGCTCCATTTTCCATACCAACCCCTAATCTGTGAGCAGTCCTTTTATCCTCAATGATTTCTAGTCTTCTAAAAAGTTGCCTTCTTGGCATACCAGAAATATACAGCAAAATCATTGAAAATGGGAATACCGTTTAATCGAGAAATTTTACAATAAATATGCTAATTAATGTTAAAATTGAAGAGTAAAACGTTTAGAAATAAGCTACATAGCTGACATTAAGGAAATACGTAAATAAATAACCTACAGTGGGATAAAATATGATGCAATCATTCAGGGTGACGTTATAGAATAAGGTCATCAAACTACAGCCTGTGCACCAAATTTGACCCACTGCGTGTTCTGAACAGCTGGCAAGCTAAGAAAAGATTTTACATTTTTAAGTGGTTGGTTGGAAAAAAAAAATTAAAAGAAGAACTATATTTTATGTCACATGAAAATTATATGAACTCCAAATTATGGTGTCCAGAAGTAAAGTTTTATTGGAAGATATCCATGCCTGATCTTTTACCTAGCGTCTAAGGCTGTTTTCGCTCTATGGTAACAGAGCTTCAACAGTTGTAACTGAGCCTAAAATATTTACTATCTGGCCCATAAAAGAAACAGCCAACCTTTGTTGACAAAGAAGAATTACCATATGAAAATTATTCAAAGTCCATTTTAAATAAAAAAATAAATAGGTAACAAAGCAGATCTGCTAGATCTGTTTGAAAATGTAAGGCATGCTGAGATGGGAGGAGGTATTTGAAAAGAGACTTTATTGTATAACCACTATATTGTGGGGTTACTAGGGATTTTTCAATCATCATTAGTAGTAGTATTATGCTTATTATTATTTTTCATTATTATTATGCCTTTACTATTTACTATTTATTTGTTACTGTTAAACCCAGAGTTTTCCAAACTGCAAAATTTAAGGGTATAGTCTCCAAGAGTGCCCTCATTTCTGAAACTAACTACAAGTTCAGAGGTTCCCAAAATATAAGCTCAGGTTTGATGGTTCATTAGAAGGACTTGGGAAAGGATACTGAGTAAATCAGCCAAAAGAAGAGACACATAGGGTAGAGTCTGTGAGTGCTCCAAACACCAGAGTTCCATCATTCTAAACCTGTGGGATCAGGCCGTGTTACACTTCCAGAATCAATGTTCGACAATATGCATGGAGTATTGCCAACCAGGAAAGCTCACCCAAGTTTTGGTGCTCGGTTTTTATTTTGAGGCTTCATTATGTAGGCATGACTGACTGACTGATGGCCCACACAGTTGAACCCAGTCTCCAGGTCAATTGACACCATGTAACTGAAAGCGCCCACCCTAAATCACATGATTGGACTTTATGGCATGGCCACCCTGGACCCTAAATTGTAGGGTTCCTCTTTCTGGCTTCGCCAGCCCCCACCCTAAAGAAAGATACTTTTTAGCGCTTAAATGACATAGATTAGCTCCCATAAGCCAAGGAAAACAGGTCAGTTCACTTTTTACGAAAGACCAAATTATTTACTACACATCTCTTTTTTCCAAATTCTCTATAACATATTGTTTTTAAGAAGATAAAAATTATTAAAAAAAAATATCACTTTTCCTCACACAAACGTTAGAGAGCTCTGCCCTAGATATTTGTTTGGAGGCACTTGTTGGATACTAAGAGAGAGATTTTGTAATTAAAAATTACAGTTCAAAATGGACCCAAGTATCTGTCATACTCCTAACATACCCAGTACATCCTTAAAAGAAAATATGTCTGGGTCATCTTTATCCATTGAAAGGAGATTATGAGATGATGCTCTTCATTACCTCTTGAAAGGATGGCTACCTATTTCATTGCAATATTTCCTAAAGTGCCATATTCCCAGTAACACATTGATCAACGAAGCTCCCTTTAATGAAGCTACAAGCAAAATCAACTTAGTATCCTGTGGGTGAGGTCCCTATTGAGTGCTGCTGAAGGGCGTTTCGGGGGCTTTCTCACTGACATTCTTCTCAAAACAGGGCCAGGTGGGACAGAGATAGGATGGGATGGAGCACTGCCGAGGAGAAGGCTGCCTTCTGGGTCTCTCACCACCCAGACGTGGGAAAGAAGAGGCACTGGTCTAGCCAGGAGCAGAAGGGGTCAGAGCTGAGAGGAGATGGGGGAGAGCCTTCTGCTGGCCTGGAGGTGGGGGAAGGAATTGCATCAGGGAGAGAATCACCCTTGAGGGCCACTGTTCGATGTTCAACTAAGTTTTATCACTGGCTGCCATATTGCTCACAACCTAGTGTGCTTTGGGAATGCGTGTGTTCCTTAGAAAGGATATTGCTTTGCAGACATTTAACTGACGACATTCTATACACTGAATCTTGACAAGCGAATAAATAAGGAATGCAAAATAACTTGAATAGTATTGGTAAGACAAACAAGAATTAAAGAAATAAAGCAAATCTCCAGGCAACCCTCCATTCTGGCTGGAATAATTATAATAATGACCACCTCCACTCTTTGGGGGCACCAAAGGTCTGACAAGTGCTGATGTTGCCACTGAGCATGGGACTTCAGAGATTGCATTTCCTCATATCTATACAGAGATATAACTCATACCTACTTAACAGCTTTATTGTGAGGATTAAGTGAGAAAATGTATACATATTAAACACTTCATATTGTGCCCAAAAAAGAGGAATAAATGTAGCTAACTTTATTATCACCATATCTTACAGCAACCTTGCAAGATATTATTCATTTCATTTGACAGATTAGAAAACAATTTCAGAAAGCATATGTAATTTTTCCAGGGCAGATAATAAAGGGAGGAGTTGGGATTCAAACCTGCTTCTTTCAGATGCCAAAGCCCAGGCTCTTTTTAGCCCAGCACTTCCCAGACATTAATGTACACACGGATCACCTGGGGATCTTTGTAAAATGCAGATTCTGATTCAGTAGGACTGGGGTGGAATCTGAGAGTCCCTATTTCTATTAAGCTACTAGGGGATGCCATACGGCTGGTCTTTGGACCCTACTTTGAGCAGCAAGGTTCTAGGACACTATGTTTCCTTGTCAATTGCACTACTCTAAGGGATGAATGCCCAGAGCAAAACTGAGAGAGGGGGAGATACTGAAGTTGAAAGAAGAAAAAAAAGGAGGAAGGGATGAGAAGTGGGGAGACGGTCATGCCTGAAACAAATCAGGCTCTGGAAAAGAAGGGGAAGGAACAAGACCCGTTTGACAAGCTTAAATGCCCAGGATCAAGCAGTGTTCAATTAACACCTTCCATGTGTCAGCATTTTACATATGTGTCAGAATACTGCATGGAATTACGAATTCTCTATACTGTATTATAAAAGTATACTATACTATATACTATACTATACTATAAAAGATTTAAACGGTAACTTCTCACTCTCTTCCTCTGTCTTCAGGGCCCTGACCACCTGGAAAAATGGCCAAGCTTCATGTTCTAAGGTCCCAGGTCCAAAGCAGGCTGACGAGCTGGTAGCTGGTGAGGTAAGTTATTCTTAAAGACATGGAATCAGGCATACACTTTCAGTCAGGTAAGTATGTTTTCAAGTCCAGGCCCTGCTAGCATTCAGTCTCCTTTTCTATAAAGTAGAAATAGTTGCTTTTTTTCATCAAGTTTTTCTGAAGATGTGCTAACTTTCTCCAGAGAAACAGCGAAGAAACATATGCATAAAGAGATTTATTTTAGGAATTAGCTTATAGAACCATTCAGATTAGCAAGTCCATATTCTGGAAGGCAGAATGAAAGTTATAAACTCGGATGAAGGTGAGACTGAATTCCCCAGAGGAAGCTGGCTGGCTGAAATGAAGGCAGGAATTCTTCTTTCTGATTTCTGAAATCCTCAGTTCTGGTTCTAAGACTTCCAACTGATTGGATGAGGCCAGTGCCCTCACTGCTGAGAGGAATCTCCTTTGTTGATTGTAGATGCAATCAGCTACAGATGCAATTGATTGACTACGGATGCAAATTCATCTACAAAATACCCTTATAGTAACAATAAGTCCCCCGTTTGCTTAACCAGACTATTGGACACCATAACCTAGCCAGGTTTGTACATGAAATTAACCATCATAGAAGGTTAAATAAGTTAATAGATGTAAAGCACTTGCAAATCCTGACATAAGATAAGCTTCCAATATTTGTTAACTCTCATGATACGACAAATGTGTGAAAGGCAATGATCTCCATGCTTGGCACAAGGTAATGAAAATGATGCTTTTATTGAGTGATTACTAGTGTCAGGTGGAGGAACAAGTTCTTTATATCTATGATCATTTAATCCTCTCTATGATCACTAATATATGTTCTATTATTATTTCACTGATGATATTTTACAGATGAGGAAACAGGCACAGAGGCATGAGGTAATCTGCCCAAGTCACTCCGCTAGTAGGTGGTGCAATTGGTATTTGTACAGGTAATCTGATTTCAGAGCCCTGCTCTCATCCTCTACTCTTTGCTGCATCATTGGGTGGGAGGGGTTTGGTGGTTTTTGTTGCAGTTAAAGGTTAGAGAAAGTTCCCTGGGCTAGAAAAATTTCTAAAGGCAAATTATTTTAAAATCTGCGGGTAGAAGTAATCAGAGCAGTTTGCAAGAGGTGGCATTTTTCAGTGCAGTCATCCTGATAAGGTGTGGAGGGACAGATCTGTACCCTGAGACCAGCCCATCAGGGACACTCCTTCGTGTGGTGATTCACAGCCCGTCCTCACTGCTGTCAGAGCTGATTAAGCCAAACACACTTTCAGCAACGCTGTTCAAAGACTTCTCTAATTGACTGTATGACAAGAGTTACACATAGGCAACTGAATTAGCCAATCTAACCAAACTCTCTTAAACAAAGACCCTTAGAAGAAAATGAGCTAATTATACATATGCTGTCCAGACAAGGAACAGAGTGTGAATGAGGATGACTCTTCACTACAGCTGGAGGTGAATGTTTCCCTTGGAGATCAGAGCACTGAGAGGCTGGAAAGGACCACAGGGATCAGATAGTCAAACCCTTCTGTTCTAATTTACCAGAGTGAGGAAGTGAATTGCCAAAGGCCTTGCAGCCAGTTAAAGGTAGACCTGAAAAGGAAATGATAATCAAACCTATTTATAGCCCCCCAAACAAGCACAGTGACAGACGCATGGAATGTGCCAAATAAATGCTGGATTGAACTGAGGATAATAGTAATGACAGCTGTCACTTAATGAGCACCCACTATGTGCTAGTCATAAGTTTGGCCCTTCCCCATCATGACTTATTTCTCTCTCTCTCACACACACACACACACACACACGCACACACACACGCACACACACACACACACACAACCTGCAAGTGTCATTGCTCATTAGCCATTAGAAAAAATGCAAATGGGAACACAATGAGATACCACTTCCACTTCATACCCACAAAGATGACTATTATAAAAAATAAACCTTAAAGAAAAAACAGAAAACAACAAGTGTTGGAGAGGAGGCAGAGAAATTGGAACTCTGGTGCATGATTACTGGGAATGCAAAATGGAGCAACCAATGTGGAAAGCCAACTGGTGGTTCCTCAAAAAGTTAAACACAGAATTACTATATGATCAGACAACTTCTTTTCTAGTTATATACTCAAAGACAGTGATAACAGGATTTCAAACAGAAACTTCAAACAGATATTCATAGCAGCATTAGTCATAATAACTAAAGGTGGAAACAACCCAACTGTCCATCAGCAATTGAATTAACAAAATGCGGCATATATACAATACAATGGAGTATTATTTGGCCATAAGAACGAGTGAGGTTCTGAGGCATGCTGCAACATGGATTAACCTTGAAAACATTATGCTGCGTGAAATAAACAAGGCATATAAAGCAAATATTGTATAATGTCAATTATATGAGATATCTAGAAACAGTAAATTTGCAGAGACAGAAAGTATATTAGATGTTATAGGGGTTGAAGAAGGGTAGTTTTGGCTTGATGGGTATAGAAGTGTTTGTAAATAAAACTTAATAAATTAAATATAGCACATATAATATATCAACAGATTATATTTGATATCATTTGATATTTTATTTTATATTTAAATATATTATAAATTATATAAATATATTATATACAATATATATGTCATTGAATGGAGCCCAGAATCAGAAGCTGATTCCTATTTCAGTGATCCTTGTTCTATGAGTAAAGAATGGATGAAAACATGCTTAGGAACAGGTCAAGGGCTACCCAGATGGAAGAGATTATAATTTCCTTTGCCTAGGGGTAAACTTGAGCTAAGCATTTCTGTTATTCTGAGAAGAGAGAAAACACCCAAGTCAGATGTTTCCTTGCCCCAACTCCACCCATCAGAGAGAGGGCATCCGTGGGTGGAGCCGACCACCTCCGTTTAGTTAATTCATCCCAGGTGCCCACCACCCATGGGCCAAAGTGTGCCTGTTCATAATCACAATCCAACTCAGAAGGGTGATCTTCCCAAAGGAAAATACGCAACTGGGTGTTTACTGAAAAGTCCAGGCCTGCATGTCTCTCCTTTTTTAAGTTCACTTTTCAATCTTTCAGTGAAAACGATGCTATACATTTTATGCATACTACCCAATCTTTGTGCAGCTTGACTTTCATGGCCTTGCATGCTTGGCTCTAGACAACCGTACCAAATATTTCCCACATCACACTACCTCCTATGGAAGGCGCTCAACCGCTCCCCCTTCTCAGGGCCCCCATAACTGATTCCTTTCAGCTGCTCCCTCCTCTGGGCTCCCACAAGACTGGGTTTGCTCTTAGGCCATGGCAAGTACCACAATGTGTATTAAATTAAAATTCTCTGTAGCCTCCCCCACCCCTCTGCTTCCCCAGATCACTGCCACATGGTAAGGTGATGTGGCCTGCCCAGTGCCCTGATCTTGGGAGAAGTGATGAAGAGGTTTATCTCCACAATCCATCGTCATGTTTTAATTTTTCTAAAATCACAAACTCTAGTCTAACCATCGACAAAAAAAGAAAATCTCTCTGTGAATATCTTGCTTTAAACTTCCTCCTCTACTTATCCACCTTACCTGCGTGTCTTTTCTTCAATCAGAACCTTTGAGGAAATTATGTGGGTGGAGCCCTCCCACCACACTCTCACACACACATGTATAACACTAGGTATGTTCACAAATCTCTTAGCCAGCTGGTCTGATGTTCTTGGGAAAACCAAACTATTCAGGGGTGTTGAATCCCAAATTTGTCCCCATCTGGATAGGCTGACTAAGTAATACATCAAACAAACAGGAACATTTTTTGTGAGCAGAAGGGGACATTATTATTATAGGAAAACAGGTATAAACTGTGACTGTCCTAGGGAAATAGAATGAACAGTCACATCAACTCTAGCCTAGGGCAAGTCTGGGGTAAGTTTTCTGGGACCTCCATGTAGAAACACTGAGGACAATGGTGGGAAATGAGAGTCTCAGTGCATACGACTGATCTAAAGGCCATGGTTAGTGTTGGGGTGGAATGGATGCACCACTCACCTGGTCCTCCAATCCCCAATCTTTTTACCCAGCATCCTCTGCCAGCACCCTAGAACAGGGGTTAAAATGGATAATACAGTCTCTGTAAGATATCAAGAGTATGAAATAGTCTTAAATTGTGCTTCTGTTACAAGGGGAACCACAAGTGGACGTAAGGATGTTGTCTCATCTTGAGGACAGGAATGGAACTTGCTGGAGCCAAGACTGATCAGATTGATTTGGGTCTCAAGGAAGAGTGGGAAAGTTAGACATCCCTACTCAAAGTGCTACTGGAGAAGATCAAACTCATAAGAAGCCCCTCTGTGGCTCCTTGACAATGACCTAGAGAATCTGAAAAGAACTCTACTGTTTTTGAAATTATGCAGATGTGGTTAGGGCAGAGAACTACTGCTCTGTCATTGGCATGGTACCAAATTTTTATTCTCAGGTTGGTGAGTCCTGAGAAAACATTGGTTATAAAAGTACAAGCAAAGGCATGATAGAGCTGCTGTAATTGATAAGCTTTCTGCAGCCAAAATGCATTCTCCAGTTTGCCAAGGAACTAGTGTACTTATTTCATAATTTTTTTTCAAGTTTTAAAATTATTTCAGACTGACAGAAAACTAGCATAAATAGTATAAAACATCCCTGCATAAACTTCACAGAGTCTGTGAATCCACAGTGACATGGATAAATGAACAAAAAGTAAAAAAGGGGGAGAAGAAAAAACTCTCCCTTACAGTAGAATGTCAAATAACAAATGTAGAAGAAACGAAATTAGGAAATTACCATGGCAACCATCATAGTCATAACTGACCCAGGAAAGACTCATCAATGTATGCTAGTAGTGAAAATTGATGCAAAACAGGATGTTTACATAGTCACGAAGTATCTGACCACAATATAGTAATATTTTACAAAGGAAAAAGTAATATTGTCGTGAAAACCCTGGCAGACACAACCTTATCCAAATAATCAGAGTTAACATCATCAGGAGTTGGAAAATCAACATTGTATGCCTCCTGATTTATTTACTTCTGTCAAGACAGACTCATGATTCTCACTTTATTCAATGAGTTACATAATCTGTCATTACTGTTATTTATTGATTTTTTTTTCGATGCTCAAATTGTCCCATGTTTGGCTAGTGGCATGCCTTTCTAACTGACCCCTTTGTCCATTTGACACATCTCCTCATTCTCTGAATTCAACCTTATTTTCTGGTGGAAAAAGATTTTGAAAGATGGTGAGGACATCATCTCCTTTATTCTTACACGGATTCAGTCTAACTAGGTCCAGTATAGACTTTATCCATGACAGGGGATTTAGAATCCTAGAACATTATGCGTGCAAGGGACCTTAAACTTTGTGTAATCCAACCTTTCATTTTCAGATTAGGAACCTGGGGCTCCAAAACAGAAACCATTTGTCCGAGTTCCAGCATTCCAAAAGGAACCCGTTTTATGAAACTCCTCCAGAAGGGGCTTAGAAAAGCAGGGCTTCGGGGAGACCCCAGGGTAAGTGAAACCCACGTAAATTCCAAGCCTGTTACCCAGTGGAGTCTACTGCATTTAGCTCCCATGTCTGGCTACGAGAGCCCAGTAAACCATTTTTATTACAGCATGCATAACAGATTTGCCAGCCTTCCCCACATTTACAGATGGCCATTAATTTTTTCCCTAACATAATGCATTCCAGTCACAAAAAAACCCTTACTCATAAATTGTGAGTGTAGAGAGGCAGCAATACAGTTAAACACTGAAAAATAAATGTTCCTCATTATTCCCTCATTTATTATTTCTTACAGGATTTGAATATATGGTAAAACATATCTTTGAAAAAGTCACTGGTTCCAGCACAAGGGTTTAAAAACTCTTGGGGTAGTTTACCTAGGCAATCCTAGGGTGAAAGAGGACTCATGCAATGGAATTTTAGGGAATTGTGAGACCCCCATCACTGACTTCGTTGATATTTTGTCAATACACTAAGAATTTCCATATTATCAAAGAGAAAAAGATACAAAGAATCTTCGACATATCCATATAACAAAGTGCTTTTTCCTATTGCAAATTACTGTATTTTAGGGAAATTGTCAAGAAAACTATTCAGATGAGAGACGTTTTTATATAAGAAGAATGATTATGACATAAAAGAGTGTTTTCCAAATCGACTGTGATATCAGAAGATATTACTCAGAAAAAGTAAGTTTCTTGATCAAATAAGTTACCTAATCTTGCATCCTTTTTTTCTTTTTTGGAGGGGCTATGCTAAAAATAGTGTTCTTGCATGGAAACACTTTGGGGAAATATTGGACTTAGGGATATCATGTCTACGGGAGGGAGGGGATTTTCAGGGTTCTATGCTTGCAGGGGGAGAGAAAAATAAAATATAAAAAGCTCTTCTATCATTTCATAGCAGGCTTTAGGGACCTGAAGACATCACTGGCAGAAATTAACAGCACCTTAAAATCTCTATTCATTAATTAGACCATTCTTTTCACAAATGTTTTTGTTGAATGCCTAATAAGTACCAGGCATGCAAAGGCAATCAAGAAAGACACTGCTTTTGATTAGGAGAAAGACAATTTAAAAAGCAATAGTAATGGATGCCATGGCTATGATAGAGAAAATATAAGCACAGTGCTTGAAGAATGAGAAAAGGAAAGGCGAATGGAAATGGAGAGCAGTCTGAGGACCTAGGAAGAAAGGAGGCCAGAGAAAACTTCTCTAAACCCGAGCCGAGGCTGTGATTAGTCATTCGCTAAAAGTCCCATTTAGTTTTCCCGCATTCATGTGTGTTATGCTTTACTGTCATTCAACCAAAAAGAAATGCTGACGTCCATTTCCAAGATTACTTGTAAATAGTGGAGCTGAAATTCAATTCTTGGTGATCTGAGTCAAGAACGCATATGCTTTCCACTATACACCCACAGGGAGCCTAGATACATGCTTTCCTTAATTTCTTCCAAGACATCTATTAAGTTTCTTTTATGTACAAGAGGGGGAGAAACAGAAGGAAAAGGAGATACAAAAAACTTGGACATGGTTCCCTTCTTCAAACATAATTTGTATTCTAATTAGGGAGGTCAATATATATAACGTCACCTAGAAGCATAAAAATTGAAAGCAGAAAGAAACTGATGTTGGACATGCAGAGAATAGAGAGGTAACTTTTGGCTGAGAAATCAGAGAAGGCTTTGTAAAAGTGGCAGCTTATGAATCAAACTTTTGGACCTTGATGAATGATCTGAGTTTGAGTGCATGAAGAAGACGAGATATTAGGATGGAGAGAATAACCTAAGGAAGGGCACAGAGAGAGAAAATATTAAGATACTTAGGGAGGAAAAGCAGGTAGTTCAGTTAGATTGGAACATAAGGTATGTGAAGGGGAAGAGCAAGACATACAGTTGGTAAGATAGATGATGGTGAGCCACGGAGCCCAAAGGATTTATTCACTGTTCAGGAAACAAAGACAATGGGAATCCACTGGGACTTTACTAATAGGCGGGCCCAGATAGAAGACCGAGCCTCAACTCTTTTCTATTGATGCCAAAAAATCATGGTTGGAGAAAAGAACCCCACTGGGCAAAGAACTGGAATAATATTACAGCAGGCAACTGGAATTCCTAACTGCAACTAAAGTCTATGTATAAGACATTTTTCACAGCAAATGCTTTGTCAGGAGTTACTCAAAAGGGACTATACGAATAGATGGAGCAGAAAATTACGCAAACTCTGAAGCAGTAGAACAGAACAGATTTTAATAGATTTGGCTAAAGGGGCAATACTAAGCGATAACAGATATGTTCTGAAAGCTACAAGATACTCAGTTATTTATATTAGAAAATACAAGTCTTGTGTTATTCAGTCTGTGGTTGTTTTGTTTCTTTAATGTCAAGAAAAATCACATTTTAATACATACCATATGCCAGGAGTTGTTGAATTGGATTTGTGGTATAGAGAGATGAATAAGACAAAATTCTTGACTTCATTTACTCACAATTCAGTAGGGGACAAAAATAAGTTTAAAAAAAAATAGTTACAAATGGTATATTAAAGTGGTACAGTGTGCTACGGTAAGAGAAAGAGGTACACACATACCTGAACTTTATCTTCTACCCCCACCACATGCTGAGAAATATTCTTCCAGTAATCACTTTATAAAAGCAAACATGAAAACAAGTCCATGGTTAGTTTAATACAATGTTATGAACCATTTCATTAGTTCCCCCAAACTTTCTCAAAAATTTCATTTCTTCTTGGTGCTTTAAACAATAACAGAGTGTGTGTTCCAATTTGAGATCTTCTCCATTTCTACTTCTTGCCTACCCAAAGTCTTCAAGTACCCTCCTCCTTTATAACACTACTCACTATTCTCAAATGTAGAACAGTAGTATGGAAAATTAGAAATAATATGTATTAAGGACAGACAAACCCAGGCTCAAATTTCACAGCAGAGACTCTAACTAACCATGTGGCTTTGGACAAATCACTCAACATCTGTGAACCTCAATCCTTTTACCTGCAAAAAGAAGAAAACTGTTTGGTTCCTTGTAGGACAGCAGTTCCTTGAAAAATGAGAGATTAAAAAAGAGATTCGAAGAATGTCTAGAACTGAGCCTAGCACATAGTGCTCAATTCATGGTGGTTATTGTTAGTGTGATGATAATGTATGTAACTTAAATATATAATACTGTAGGATGCCCTCAGTATTTCAAACCGTGTTAGGAGATTATCAAAACAAAAAGCATTTTTATATGTTACAATAAAATAAAAAGTCTGCATAGCATATGTTGCTGAGAAAGCTGGATCTACACACTCTCACGCAAAGAGGCAGCCATTGTCAAGTATGTGGGTCTCCCTGATCAAGGTTCTAGCCTGGATGACACACACTAGAGCCCAGCGAGAGCTAGGAATCAAGGATGCTTGGCAAACTGGGAATTGCAAATGCCTGAGGGAGCCTTAGGGTCCTGCAAAGTGATCTGGCTGCTGGAAGGGGACTGCCCTGATATTCTAAAAAGAGGGGGCTGAAAGTTTCCAGCCTATACGTAGGTAAATTCTAAAAATAATAATTGGGGTGTGCTGTATGACTCAGGAAAATTGGAGCTTCTTGACTCTTTTCCAGAAAGGAATTTACAAGCTTCAGGGATGTTGGTAAGCAGCTTAAAAACAAAAAAAAAGGAATTTTCAAATACAAATTTCTGGCTTCTGTTAAGCCAGGACAATGAAATAATTATGATGAAACCATGAATATAATTAGCAGCTGTTCATACATTTCTAAGAAGGAGAAAAACATGTCTCGAAATCAGAGATAAAATTCCAAAAACTTAAATAATGGATGGGAAGAATGAGAATTCACATAGATTGAAAGCTTTTATGAGCCAGACGTGTGTGCCTGTTTGTTCTATGACACTGACACAATAGCCCCATTTTATAGAAAATGTGACTGGGACTCAGAGAAGGAATTTCCTACAGGTCACACACCTGGAAAGTAGCTGAGTCAGGTTTTAACCCAGGACAGCCTAACTCCAGAGTTCATGTACTTTCTGTTCTGTAAATCACTTATCTTTCTATAGCATGATGTTTTCATCTGTCTTTTCATTACATCGGGCTTCTTATCATTTTTGACCCCACGGCCTGACACATATTAGGTATTTAATACATTTTTGTTAAATGATTGAATGCATAAATGCAGGATAACATATTAGGCTATAGATCTGTATTTGCCCTTATCTATTCTTAACCCTCACCTCTACCTTACAAACAGGAAGCCAAACCTTTGCGCTCTGTAGCATTCTACTAATACAACAGGAGAATTCCCTGAAATATTAATTATTGGTTGGTTCTCCTTCCATTTTTCCTACTCTATTCCAAGTAGATAGTCAGACTTTTTGTTCCGATGTCTCAGATCATGCTAGGGAAAGGGGGAAGAGACGAGAGCTTTTCAAGGCAGCAAAAGACAGAGAGAGGCAAGGATGTACAGCCCTTGGAAGGGGTATGTGTATGGGGCCCTGTAAGCTGTAGGGCCTGTGGCTGGCTTTGCCTCTAGAACCCAGAGAAGACTCTTGGACCTTTGCATTGTTGGAAACAGGGCCCAACAATGGCTCAGATTCATGTTGCCATGATCTTAACCTCCTGGAGACTTGGAGTCTGATATTCGATTTAAAGAAAACACAGTAACACAACATTTCTTGTGCAACTCATTTGATGACTCAAGGTTTATTGTCACTGCAACTTAGTAAGAGTTTAGACTTGTCCATCACTGCAATAACTGATTTGCTATGCCCGTAGCAAGCATTTGTATGGTGCTTTACAGTTTACAAAGGAAATACCATCCAGTAATGGAGGAGACCTACAATCTGTGATTGATGCTCTAGGAGGAGATTTCAGCCACAGCATAAGAAAAATAATTTAATGACTCACGATATGTTTGTTATTTCTAAATTCTGAGGCAAACTCTCCCAGATGGGTCCAAGTGTTTCTAAAGTTTGAATAATGAAAAGATCCCTTTTAAAGGAAAGAAATTCTCTCAGACTGTCAGAATACATTAGCAGACCCCAGGAGTCTGCAGACAAATCTTAAAAGCACTGTCCTATGAAACCAGCCCTATTCTATGAACAGATCTTTCCACAAGAGGGAAATTTTATCGGTATAACTGGGAAAACTATTTTAAGGCTATCATTAAAATGAAAACATATATTCTTTTGAGCTCCCATCAAGGTCTCCATCTCTTAAGTTTCTATCTGCAGATGCCCTGGGATCTGTGCACTGCTCTACAGTAGGGGCTGGTCATAGAACTTAAACAGGGGGTGTTTTCTAGACCCAGTGCCTCCAGGGTTAGAACGATTGTTGTGGATGGGTACCAGGGAGGTGCCACGGTTACATCATGACCTGGCAGCATGTGTCTTGGTGGGTGTGATTCCCAACTCCCCTGTCCCTTCCTCATCACACCCGGACAACTAAAGGAAAGAGAGAGAAGTCAGGGTTGGAGACAAAGATTGGCATTACCCGTAAAGAGGCAAAAATCACTGGAGATGTAAATCACTTAATGATGGACATTAAGTTGCAAAGGACGTGCTCAGGGGAGCAAATATTCATGGAGGAATGGTGTTGGGTGAAACATTTTATTTCTAGAGTTTCAGTCTCTTTAGCTGAAAAATGAGGGGGCATGTGAGGTGTCTACTAAAGTTCGTTTTACCGGTGACTCTATAATAACTAACATTTCTTCATTGTTCCATGGTTTTAAAAAGCACTTCACATTCATTATTATTTAATCCTCATACAACCAGTGATTTTAATCTGTTTCATTAATGAAGAAAGCAAGGCTCAGAGAAGTTAAATGATGTATTTAAAATTAAAGAGCTAATAAATGATGGACATGGGCTGTATCTTGAGTCTCTTGGATACCAAATTCTACCCATGTCTTCTACAGAGCAGGGTTTTGGGTTCTCAGACATCCCAGGAGCTGGGTCTCCTGGAATTGGGAATTTTCTATAGAGAGAGGAACAGAAAAACATGCAATCAAAGATCTCACTGTCTACTCCTTATACCTCTTCATACATTCCCATAAATCTACCTGGTTCCCAGATCACTGTCCAGGTTTCTAGTCTGTGTCATCTTGGCTCTTAACCCAATTATCTTCAGACCAAAGGCATTACTCAATGCACAGTGGAAAATTCAGATGCTTTGTTCATGTCCCTATTCTATTCATCCAATACATTAGCTCGCACTTTCCTCACCCTGATCTCCATCTCTTGTTACCCCAACTCCCAAAATCTCCCTTCCCAGGTTTCCAGCCTTGCTCCAGCCAGGCTGCTGAAATGTGAGCAGACTGCTGGAGAATGGGCATCCCATTTCAGTGATAGCCAGCTCATTCCTCAACTGTGAGATTTCATGAGGATAGGGACGAGGTTGGCCGCAAGCAATGCTACCTGCCTGAAGCATCCCTTATACCCCACCGTTGGCAATTATCTAAACCTATTGAGGGGTTGAGCCTCTGATCACATGAATATAGATTAGAAAAACAAGGTTGAGCATAATCCCAGCCCTATCTACACTGGCTCATAAAAACCCATGGCGTAATCCTTACCAACTATTCTTCTTTTCAACAATGTTTGCTTACAATGCATTCAAATCCAGTCAGACTTGCAATGCTATAGCCAGCACTGTTTTCCAAAGGTATAGTTCCCACAAGCCTTGGACAAAAGAAGAGATTTAACAAGCCCAGAATGGATGCTTATATAGTCCAACTAAAGTAACAGTGTGGTGGAAAGATCTGCTTTACCTTTGAATTAAAATCATACCAAAAATAATGCATCCAAGCAGTGTGTGTAATATTTAATTCTCCAAGAATCATCCTCCAAAATGCTTGGGAAGAAAATCATACTCTTTTGAAAGAGCTAGAAATCCATACAACTCTCCCTGTGCTATTATATTTTTGCTTAGTGAAGAGTGGAACTGTTTTAGACCTCACATCCTTATCAATTCAGCATCCTGGAAACCGCAATCAAGAGCGATGGCACTTTAGGTGGAAAAACCTTACATTATGGCTCTAGAGTGAAAGGGACAACCACAGAGACTAGCAATTTCTCTAATTACTGGGCCAAAACCCATTGCCTGTAAGAGTGAAGTCAGCTTCTTACCGTGTGCACAATTGCTATTTCTTGACAGAAGTGGTCTGGTTTCTTTCTAAAATGTATATGTGGTGGTAAGGAGGGAAAATAGGAAAAGGAGAGAACAGTTATGTCTTTCTTCCATGCCATATTGCTCTTGACATTTATTTTTAAGAGAAAAGAATCATTATTTTATTTTCCATTATACCTCAAGTTCATTGACAAAATATGATAACACCCCTTTATTGTGCTGAAATTGTTATGAACTGGGGTCCCCCATGGCCTGTTTAATTGGTATAAATTTGCCAAGGAAATTTTTAAATTTAAAATACCATTATAAACCCACTAGAATGACTAAAACAAACAAAAAAAATTTAAAGAAGAAATTTTAAAAATACCACCACCATGGATTTGCAAGAATGTGAAGTGACTAGAAATTTCCTACATTACTGGTAGGATTTCAAATGGTACAATCATTTTGTAAAATAGTTTGGAAGTTTCTTATAAAACTAGACATATATTTCTTATATGATCCAGCAATCCTACTCTTTGGTATTACCCAAGAAAAATGAAAACATGTCCACACAGGACTTATATACGAATAGCCATAAAATGGATCTTTACTCATAGTAACCAAAAAAATAGAAATAACCAAAGTGTTCATCAACAATTGAATAAATTGTTGTATGTCTATACATTAGAATACTACTTAGCAATAAAAAGGAACACACTCCAGTGCCTGCAGCAACATGGGTGAATATCAGAAACATTACACTGAAGGAAAGAAAAAAAAAAAAAATAAAGTACATTTTGCATGATTCCACTTAAATTAAATTCTAAGAAAAACCACAGTTTATATGTAGTGACCAATAGCAAATCTGTGATTGGCAAAAGAAAGGTAGGGAGGAGTTTGACCACAAAGGGAGCGAGACAAGTTAGGTGGGTGATGGGACCCTCTACATGTCAATTGTGGTGGTGGTTGCATGAATGTATCCATTTGTCCAAACCCATTGGACTACATATTTAAAATGGGTATATTTGCTTCTACATAAATTCTAGCTCAAAAATGGCATTTTAAAAACTATGTCCCCAGTATTCCTAAAAAAATAAAATAAATAAATTCTGCCACATTTCTTATACATGCTCCAGCATAAGTCCTCAGGTTTTCCCACCTCACTCCATGATTTATTACCACCCTGACACCTTTGCACACATTTCCTGCTCCCCTGGGTAGGGCATCCATTTATGGTTTCTGCTGATTCCCTGCCCCCTGACCGTGGAAAGAAGTTGTTTTTTCCCTCATTCTTCATAGCTCAGCTGAAACCAGGTAATTGCTTTTAATAAGACACATGTAAGTCACACAAGAGGCCAACTTAAAAATGTTATTTAGTGCCCCTCCCAGAGCCTGTGACGTCCCCTTTGCACTGGCTCCTTGGTTCTGTCCACACAACTTGCCTGAGATGACTGCTGTTCTTAGGAACAGCCCCGTGCATCCTTGTGGCTTTGAGTTTTGGCCCAACTGTTCACCAACCCCAAGGAGAGAGGAAATCCCTCCCTCCCACCCCCACACCGACTGCTCTGTCCAAAGGCAGCTAACTTCAGGACAGACAGTCACCCTCGATAAAGCCAGCATAGGACAGATCATCCATTATTTTCAGGAGAAAAATGAACCAGTGTGTTATGTACTCTGAAACTGAGGCAGACAATATCAATAGCCTATGTGCCAAAGCCTGGGTTGTTCAGTCTTCAACAGTATAGAGTCCACAGGCCGGTACATCAACTACATTTCTCCAGAATAGTATAAAGTGAAAATAAGACAGCCACACACCTTGGTAAGCAAATGTTTGTTCAAGAACACCCCACCCAAAGTGTTTGCTCAAGAACACACACATACATGCACACCCACACACCATCTTCCAAAAAAAGCAATAATATTCTGACCCAGAAGAATTTAAATCTAGATTTAAGAATAAATCAATTTCTCTAAGTATAGTTCACAATTCTGCTAATACACTCAAATTGGTTTCTTTTACAGAACACAGGAAAAGAGGAAGACAAGTACAGGGTGACAGAGGTGGAACAGATGGGCAGAGCTTAGAACCTGGTTTGAGAAAATGCAATGAAAGTTAAAGCCATTCACTTTAGGTGATCTTGGAATCAGCCTGATCATAAGCAGAAATGCAAGCATTTGGATCATGTTGCAAGTACTCAGTTATCTGGATGATCGATCCAGCGTATAAATACAGACACACCGATTATATAAATGTAACTTTCAACGTAAATGTCAATATCAAGATCCACATAGAATTTAAAATTCGTGTATAGAATCCCTGTCTCTCCATAAAATATGTCTGCTGACCCTCAGGAGTAGATTCCAGTTTAAGACACACTGCTGACAGGATCTTTTTAAGCATGGGGAGACACTTCTCTCTCAATTCCTTTCAAACGAAGCAATTGGGCTTTCGGCATTTCCAAATCTATGAGCAGCATAAATTACACAGTAGCCTGTTGATGATGAAGTTCACACAGTCTCAGTTTCAAAGTTGAATGCCATTCAGAACCTTAAAAATGACCAAAGATACACAGTGTCTCAGAAAGAGCATCAGATTTTTTTTTTTTTTTCTTTTTTTTGCCTCCTGGCATAGGGAAAAGGGCTAAGAAGAAAACTGACATCTGTTGCTCAGCTACTAAATGCCAGGCATTTTGTGCATACATCACATCATATCATGTGCAATTTAATACAATTCTGTAATTTAGATCCAGCAACCAAGAGTGGTAATTTGAAATCATTTTGCACTGTTACAGAAGATACAGATGGAGCTTAAAAATCTTGTGTAAAGATTCAAACCATTTCACTCTCATAGCTTCCAAGCTGCCAGAAAGATTTATTTTTTTGCATGATTTTTACAATTAATTCAAAATTAATCTCCATGTCACCCACTTGTCTGTAAGCTTCATTAAAGCGCTGATCACTCTGGATTTTGCTTACTCTGTATTCCTAGTATTTAGCATATTGGCTTTCATATAGTAAGTACTCAATAAATAATTGTTGAATGAATGAATGAACAAATTGTTGGTTTGTCCCATGTCACTTATATCCATAGAACACATTGATTTTCTCAGTTTGAGGAAACCATTTAAAACATCTTTTCTGTTGAAACAGAAGGCAGATTATTAATGACAGTACCTAAAAGCTGAACTACAGATTTCTGAGTGGGACCTAAAAATAGTTTCCTCTAATAACACCTTCATTTGACAAAATGTCAGGCTTTTTAAAGTCTCCCTTTTGTAGACACAGGGCAAAGCAACATGTTCACAGTTGTCAAGTAACCCTCTCAGCTAAAACACAAGTGGAACAAAACCTGACAGTGAGCCATGGCTGAATCAAGTCCCAGTTATATAAGCAGCCAAGGAAAATGAGTGTTTTTCATAGTAACTTGAATGCCAAAACTAGAGCTATGAACATAATTATGGCTGATATTTTTGTTCACCTGCTTGACAGAGAGTGAACAATAAGTAAAGTGTCATGTACAGAAAATTATTCAAAATTTAAAAGAAAAGAACAGAAATGGCTAACATTATTGAAAGACAAAATGAGCACCATTTCTTCCTCCATTTCTGTTAGTCAGATCTTTAGTGATAAAGACTTAACTCCCCAGAAATACAGGAGAATGTTGTCTTGAGTGAAGCACAAATGTAGATCACTGTTAACCCCCTGATGAATTCAACAGTCCAAATAAATTGGCCTACATGGAAAGGAATCTAACATCAATAATAATAATATTCAAATAAGACTTACTGAGTATTTTTTATGGCTTAGGCCCTGTTTTAGGTGCTGGTGATATAGTGGTGAACGAAAGAGGTAAACAACAACAAAAAGCACAGATCTTATGGAGCCTGCCTCCCAGACACACAGGAATATCTCCCATAATTAAACATGCTCATCCTGTTTCTCTAAGGCTGAAGATGAATTCTAGAGAAAATGAGAGATGAAGGTTGTCTTCCGTTATTTTCAAAAAGGAAATAGATGGGAAGTTCCCTGTCTCTTCTAGTAACTGTACACTGCAATGCCATTGAATCATCTTTAGACACTGTCAAACATAAGACCATTCCCTTCCCTTTATATTGGATAGCACAAGGAAGAAAAGAGAGTATTTTTCTTCAAAAAGAAACGGAGGAGAGGGTACTGCTTATAAACTGGGAACCAAAGGCTAATTTTAATGGCATGGATTTAGTTGCTAAAACAAATGGTTAGTTCTCAGTCCTTGTATTTTATTGACTTCTCAGCAAGATTTTCAATAGCAGATCATACCCTTTTCTTGACAAAATGTCTTCACTTGGCTACCAGGGTATTTCACTCTCTTGTTTTCCTTTGGCCCCTCCTTCCCCCAGTCATTTCTTCTCAGGATCTTTTGATGAATCCATTTCTTGTCCTTGACCTCTTTAAAATGACAGTAACCGAAGGCTTGGTCCTAAGTATTCTTCTATTCTTTATTCCAACTAATTTTATTGGAGACCTCATCTAATGCCATGAATTTAAACACTATCTATAGAGCCTCGACTGAGTAGCGGGTATCAGACTAATCTTTCAACTACAAACAATTAAAATATTTGAACAAGATATATAGAAAAACTGTTTTTAAACATGGGTATCATTGAGCTACCCTTCTTCATAGAATGGAATTAAATGATGTGAGGTAAACCCCATATTCACTTTGCCATTCTCCCTGGAGCAATTACCAAACAGCTGTGCAGGGAAATACAGCCCAGACAGGGGACAACATACTGGAAATAGAGATCCACATTTGAGAGTAATAACATATCTGAGTATTAGGGAGGAGAATAGAATAAAGAAGCCACAGTGAAAGATTCCAAAACTTCCACATAAAATTCTCCCGAGGCCCTTGGCTAACTTCTACACTGTGTACATGCACAGAGAGATTGCAGGAGACCTAGAGAGAACAGCTCCTGGGAGGCTAAATGTTGAGCAGACACTTCAAAGATCACAGAGTTCTGGAGAGACGCTGGGGACTGGGTTCAGTCAAACCCTCACCTTGGCAAAAAAAACACAGGTATTGGAATATGACCAAAACAGGCAATGCCTTAGCAGTAATGACCATGTGCTAAGAATAAGGACTGTGGTTTAGGACAAAAGGATTAATTGAGATAGACCCACTCCATCAAAGCCTAAAACTAAAATTCGACATCAAAATTGTCTATCACAAATTTAACTCCTGTAGGATAAATACTCATTTTAGGGTAATGTAATTCAAGGACTCTACAAGCTGTCATGCATGGTGTCTGGCATATAACTGAGAAATGATAAACATGCAAAGAGGCAGGAAAAATTGACTTTGATCCAAAGATAATATCATCAATGGAAGTGTAAAAAGAAATGATCCAGATTATTAGTCATGAGGCGGGGCAAGATGGCGGACTGGTGAGCTGTATGTTTTAGTTACTCCTCCAGGAAAGTAGGTAGAAAGCCAGGAACTGCGTGGACTGGACACCACAGAGCAATCTGACTTTGGGCATACTTCATACAAAACTCATGAAAACGTGGAACTGCTGAGATCAGTGAAATCTGTAAGTTTTTGCAGCCAGGGGACCTGCGCCCCTCCCTGCCAGGCTCAGTCCCGTGGGAGGAGGGGCTGTCAGCTCCAGGAAGGAGAAGGGAGAACTGCAGTGGCAGCCCTTATCGGAAACTCATTCTACTGATCCAAACTCCAACCATAGACAGACTGAGACCAGACACCAGAGAATCTGAGAGCACTCAGCCCAGCAGAGAGGAGACAGGCATAGCAAAAAACAGCAAAGAAAAACTCCAAAATAAAAGCAGAGGATTTTTGGAATTCTGCTGAACATAGAAAGGGGAAGGGCAGAGCTCAGGCCCTGAGGCTCATATGCAAATCCTGAAGAAAAACTGATCTTTCTGCCCCCTGGATCTTTCCTTAATGGCCCTAATTGCTTTGCCTCTTAGCATTTCAATAACCCATTAGATCTGCAAGGAGGGCTTTTTTTTTTTAACCTTTTTTTTTTTCTTTTTCTAAAACAATTACTCTAAGAAGCCCAATACAGAAAGCCTCAAAGACATGCAATTTGGGCAGGTCAAGACAAGAGCAGAACTAAGAGAGCTCTAGGACAAAAGGCAATAATCCAGTGGCTGAGAAAACTCACTAAACACCACAACTTCCCAAGAAAAGGGCAGTGTCTGCTCACAGCCATCATCCTGGTGGACAGGAAACACTCCTGCCCGTCACCAGCACCATAGCCAAGAGCTGCCCCAGACAACCCAGTGTGATGGAAGGGCTTCAAATAACAGGTACACACCACAAAACTGGGCGTGGATATTAGCCTTCCCTGCACCTTCAGCTGGTTGTCCCAGAGTTGGGAAGGTGGAGCAGTGTGAATTAACAAAGCCCCATTCAGCCGTCATTTCAGCAGACTGGGAGCCTCCCTACACAGCCGGGCAGCCCAGAACCACCCTGGGGGGACAGAACTCACCTGTGACATAGCACAGTCATCCCTCAACAGAGGACCAGGGGATGCACAGCCTGGAAGAAGGACCGACTCGCAAGTCTCAGGAGCCATATGCCAATACCAAGGACTTGTGGGTCAGTGGCAGAGACAAACTGTGGCAGGACTGAACTGAAGGATTAGACTATGGCAGCAGCTTTAAAACTCCAGGAACACCAGGGAGATTTGATTGTTAGAGCCACCCCCGCTCCCTGACCGCCCAGACACACGCCCCATATACAGAGTGGGCAACACTAACTACACATGCAAGCTTGGTACACCAATTGGACCCCACAAGACTCACACCCCCACTCACCACAAAGGCAAAGCAGGGGAGAACTGGCTTGTGGGGAACAAGTGGCTCATGGAAGCTACCTGCTGGTTAGTTAAAGAAAGTGTACTCCACAAAGCTCTGGATCTGATAAATTAGAGTTAAGGACTTCAATTAGTCTACAAATCCTAAAAGAACCCTATCAAGTTCAGCAAATGCCAAGAGGCCAAAAATAACAGAAAATTATAAAGCATATGAAAAAACCAGACGATATGGATAACCCAAGCCCAAGCACCCAAATCAAAAGATCAGAAGAGACAAAGTACATAGAGCAACTAATCAAAGAACTAAAGATGAACAATGAGACCATAGTACGGGATACAAAGGATATCAAGAAGAACCTAGAACAGCATAAAGAAGACATTGAAAGATTAAATAAAAAAATAGATGATCTTAGGGAAATTAAAGAAACTGTTGACCAAATTAAAAAGATTCTGGATACTCATAGTACAAGACTAGAGGAAGTTGAACAATGAATCAGTGACCTGGAAGATGACAGAATGGAAAATGAAAGCAAAAAAGAAACAATGGGGAAAAAATCGAAAAAATCAAAATGGACTTTAGGGATATGATAGACAATATAAAACGTCTGAATATAAAACTCATTGGTGTTCAGAAGGGGAAGAAAAGGGTAAAGGTGTAGGAGGAGTATTCAAAGAAATTGTTGGGGAAAACTTCCCAAATCTTCTAAACACCATAAATACACAAATCATAAATGCCCAGCGAACTCTAAATAGAATAAATCCAAGTAAACCCACTCCGAGACATATTCTGATCACACTGTCAAACACGGAAGAGAAGGAGCAAGTTCTGAAAGCAGCAAGAGAAAAGCAATTCACCACATACAAAGGAAACAGCATAAGACTAAGTAGTGACTACTCAGCAGCCACCATGGAGGTGAGAAGGCAGTGGCACGATATATTTAAAATTCTGAGTGAGAAAAATTTCCAACCAAGAAAACTTTATCCAGCAAAGCTCTCCTTCAAAGTTGAGGGAGAGCTTAAATTTTTCACAGAAAAACAAATGCTGAGAGAATTTGCTAACAAGAGACCTGCCCTACTGGAGATACTAAAGGGAGTCCTACAGACAGAGAAACAAAGAAAGGAGAGAGAGACTTGGAGAAAGGTTCAGTACTAAAGAGATTCAGTATGGGTACATTAAAGGATATTAATAGAGAGAGGGGAAAAATATATATGACAAACATAAACCAAAGGATAAGATGGCAGACTCAAGAAATGCCTTCACGGTTATAACATTGAATGTAAATGGATTAAACTCCCCAATTAAAAGATATAGATTCGCAGAATGGATTTAAAAAAAATGAACCATCAATATGTTGCATACAAGAGACTCATCTTAGACAGAGGGACACAAAGAAATTCAAAGTGAAAGGATGGAAAAAAATATTTCATGCAAGCTACAACCAAAAGAAAGCACGCGTAGCAATATTAATCTCAGATAAAATAGACTTTAAATGCAGGGATGTTTTGAGAGACAAAGAAGGCCACTACATACTAATAAAAGGGGCAATTCAACAAGAAGAAATAACAATCATAAAAGTTTATGCACCCAATCAAGGTGCCACAAAATACATGAGAGAAAAACTGGCAAAACTAAAGGAAGCAATGGATGTTTCCACAATAATTGTGGGAGACTTCAACACATCACTCTCTCCTATAGATAGATCAACCAGACAGAAGACCAATAAGGAAACTGAAAACCTAAACAATCTGAAAAATGAATTAGATTTAACAGACATATATAGAACATTAGATCCCAAATCACCAGGATATACATTCTTCTCTAGTGCTCACAGAACTTTCTCCAGAACAGATCATATGCTAAGACATAAAACAAGGCTCAATAAATTTAAAAAGATTGAAATTATTCAAAGCACACTCTCCGACCACAATGGAATACAATTAGAAGTCAATAACCCCCAGAGACTTAGAAAATTCCCAAATACCTGGAGGTTAAACAACACACTCCTAAACAATCAGTGTGTTAAAGAAGAAATAGCAAGAGAAATTGCTAAATATATAGAGATGAATGAAAATGAGAACACAACATACCAAAACATATGGGATGCAGCAAAAGCAGTACTGAGAGGGAAATTTATAGCACTAAATGCATATATTAAAAAGGAAGAAAGAGCCAATCAAAGAACTAATGGATCAACTGAAGAAGCTAGAAAATGAACAGTAAACCAATCCTAAACCAAGTAGAAGAAAAGAAATAACAAGGATTAAAGCAGAAATAAATGACACAGAGAACAAAAAAACTATAGAGAGGATAAATATCACCAAAAGTTGGTTCTTTGAGAAGATCAACAAGATTCAAAAGTCCCTAGCTAGACTGACAAAATCAAAAAGAGAGAAGACCCATATAAACAAAATAATGAATGAAGAAGGTGACATAACTGCAGATCCCGAAGAAATTAAAAAAATTATAAGAGGATACTATGAACAACTGCATGCCAACAAACTGGATAACGTAGAGGAAATGGACAATTTCCTGGAAACATATGAACAATCTAGACTGACCAGAGAAGAAATAGAAGACCTCATCCAACCCATCAGAAGCAAAGAGATCCAATCAATCATCAAAAATCTTCCCACAAATAAATGCCCAGGGCCAGATGGCTTCACAGGGGAATTCTGCCAAACTTTCCAGAAAGAACTGACACCAATCTTACTCAAACTCTTTCAAAACATTGAAGAAAATGGAACACTACCTAACTCATTTTATGAAGCTAACATCAATCTAATACCAAAACCAGGCAAAGATGCTACAAAAAAGGAAAACTACCGGCCAATCTCTCTAATGAATATAGATGCAAAAATCTTCAATAAAATACTTGCAAATCGAATCCAAAGACACATTTAAAAAATCATACACAATGACCAGGTAGGGTTCATTCCAGGCATGCAAGGATGGTTCAACATAAGAAAATCAATCAATGTATTACAACACATTAACAATTCGAAAGGGAAAAATCAATTTCTCAATAGATGCTGAAAAAGCATTTGACAAAATCCAACATCCCTTTTTGATAAAAACACTTCAAAAGGTAGGAATTGAAGGAAACTTCCTCAATATGATAAGCAGCATATATGAAAAACCCACAGCCAGCATAGTACTCAATGGTGAGAGACTGAAAGCCTTCCCCCTAAGATCAGGAACAAGACAACGATGCCCGCTATCACCACTGTTATTCAACATTGCGCTGGAAGTGCTAGCCAGGGCAATCCGGCAAGACAAAGAAAAAAAGGCATCCAAATTGGAAAAGAACCAGTAAAACTGTCATTGTTTGCAGATGATATGATCTTATATCTGGAAAACCCTGAGAAATTGACGATACAGCTACTAGAGCTAATAAACAAATTTAGCAAAGTAGCGGGATACAAGATTAATGCACATAAGTCAGTAATGTTTCTACATGCTAGAAATGAACAAACTGAAGAGACACTCAAGAAAAAGATACCATTTTCAATAGCAACTAAAAAAATCAAGTACCTAGGAATAAACTTAACCAAAGATGTAAAAGACCTATACAAAGAAAACTACATAACTCTACTAAAAGAAATAGAAGGGGACCTTAAAAGATGGAAAAATATTCCATGTTCATGGATAGGAAGGCTAAATGTCATTAAGATGTCAATTCTACCCAAACTCATCTACAGATTCAATGCAATCCCAATCAAAATTCCATCAATCTACTTTGCAGACTTGGAAAAGCTAGTTATCAAATTTATTTGGAAAGGGAAGATGCCTCGAATTGCTAAAGACACTCTAAAAAAGAAAAACCAAGTGGGAGGACTTAAACTCCCTGACTTTGAAGCTTATTATAAAGCCACAGTTGTCAAAACAGCATGGTACTGGCACAAAGATAGACATATAGATGAATGGAATTGAATTGAGAATTTGGAGATAGACCTGCAGATCTATGGCTGACTGATCTTTGATAAGGACCCCAAAGTCACTGAACTGGGTCATAATGGTCTTTTCAACAAATGGGGCTGGGAGAGTTGGATATCCATATCCAAAACAATGAAAGAGGACCCCTACCTCACACCCTACACAAAAATTAACTCAAAATGGACCAAAGATCTCAATATAAAAGAAAGTACCATAAAACTCCTAGAAGATAATGTAGGAAAACATCTTCAAGACATTGTATTAGGCGGATACTTCCTAGACTTTACACCCAAAGCACAAGCAACAAAAGAAAAAATAGATAAATGGGAACTCCTCAAGCTTAGAACTTTCTGTACCTCAAAGGAATTTGTCAAAAAGGTAAAGAGGCAGCCAATTCAATGGGAAAAAATTTTTGGAAACCATGTATCTGACAGAAGACTGATATCTTGCATATATAAAGAAATCCTACAACTCAATGACAATAGTACAGACAGCCCGATTATAAAATGGGCAAAAGAAATGAAAAGACAGTTCTCTGAAGAGGAAATACAAATGGTCAAGAAACACATGAAAATATGTTCAGCTTCACTAGCTATTAGAGAGATGCAAATTAAGACCACAATGAGATACCATCTCACGCCAATTAAAATGGCTGCCATTAAACAAACAGGAAACTACAAATGCTGGAGGGGATGTGGAGAAATTCGAACTCTTATTCATTGTTGGTAGGACTGTATAATTGTTCAGCCACTTTGGAAGTCAGTCTGGCAGTTCCTTAGAAAACTAGATATAGAGTTACCATTCGACCCAGCGATTGCACTTCTCAGTATAAACCCGGAAGATCGGATAGCAGTGACACGAACAGATATCTGCATGCCAATGTTCATAGCAGCATTATTCACAATTGCCAAGAGATGGAAACAACCCAAGTGTCCTTCAACAGATGAGTGGATAAATAAAATGTGGTATATACACACGATGGAATGCTACGCGGCAGTAAGAAGGAATGATCTCGTGAAACATATGACAACATGGATGAACCTTGAAGACATAATGCTGAGCGAAATAAGCCAGACACAAAAAGAGAAATACTATATGCTACCACTAATGTGAACTTTGAAAAATGTAAAACAAATGGTTTATATTGTAGAATGTAGGGGAACTAGCAATAGAGAGCAATTAAGGAAGGGGGAACAATAATCGAAGAAGACTAGATAAGCTAACATGGGTAAATTTAATGTTCTGGGAATGCCCAGGAATGACTATGGTCTGCTAATTTCTGATGGGTATAGTAGGAACAAGTTGACAGAAATGTTGCTATATTAGGTAACTTTCTTGGGGTAGAGTAGGAACATGTTGGAAGTAAAATAGTTAGGTTAGTTGTCTTTTTCTTATTCCCTTGTTATGGTCTCTTTGAAATGTTCTTTTATTGTATTTTTTTAATTATTTATTTTTATTTTTTTATTTTTCATACAGTTGATTAAAAAAAAAAAGTTAAAACAAAACCAGGAAAATAATATGTAGAGCCCCCTGAGGAGCCTGTGGAGAATGCAGGGGTATTGGCCTACCCCACCTCAATGGTTGCTAACATGACCACAGACATAGGGGACTGGTGGTTTGATGGGTTGAGCCCTCTACCACAGGATTTACCCTTGGGAGGACTGTTGCTGCAAAGGAGAGGCTAGGCCTCCCTACAATTGTGCCTAAGAGCCTCCTACCGAATGCCTCTTTGTTGCTCAGATGTGGCCTCTCTCTCTAGCTAAGCCAACTTGAAAGATGAAATCACTGCCCTCCCCGCTACGTGGGATCAGACACCCAAGGGAGTGAATCTCCCTGGCAACGTGGAATATGACTCCTGGGGAGGAATGTAGACCTGGCATTGTGGGATGGAGAACATCTTCTTGACCAAAAGGGGGATGTGAAAGGAAATGAAATAAGCTTCAGTGGCAGAGAGATTCCAAAAAGAGCTGAGAGGTCACTCTGGTGGGCACTCTTATGCACAATTTGGACAACCCTTTTTTAGGTTCTAAAGAATTGGGGTAGCTGGTGGTGGATACCTGAAACTATCAAACTACAACCGAGATCCCATGAATCTTGAAGACAATTGTATAAAAATGTAGCTTATGAGGGTCACAATGGGATTGGAAAAGCCATAAGGACCACACTCCCCTTTGTCTAGTTTATGGATGGATGAATAGAAAAATAGGGGAAGGAAACAAACAAACAAACAAAGGTACCCAGTGTTCTTTTTACTTTAATTGCTCTTTTTCACTTTAATTATTATTCTTGTTATTTTTGTGTTTGTGCTAATGAAGGTGTCAGGGATTGATTTAGGTGATGAATGTACAACTATGTAATGGTACTATGAACAATCGAATGTATGATTTGTTTTGTATGACTGCGTGGTATGTGAATATATCTTAATAAAATGAAGATTTTTTTTAAAAAAAGAAATAATCCAGTTATTGGAGTTAGCATATATATAAAATTTATATCTTAATATAAAATTTATAAAAATATATAAATATGTGGGTATGTGTTAGAGAATGGAAGAAAAGATATGCAGCGAGGATAAAAATGATGGAATATTAAATAGAAAATTTGGAACTACAAAAAGAAATACTAGAACTGTGGGATAGTTAGGTTCACGTGTCAGCTTGGCCAGGTGATGGTACCCAGCTGTCTGGTCAAGCAAGCACTGGCCTAACAATTGCTGCAAGGATGTTTGTGGCTGGTTAATAAACCAACAGGCTGGTTTATTAAATTATCAGTCAATTGGCTGCAGCTTTGACTGATGACTCACCAAAGGGCATGTCTCCCACAATGAGAGAATGCAGTCAACTGGATTTAACCCAATTAATCAGTTGAAGACTTCTAAGCGAGACAGATAGAGGACCTTCACTTCTTCTTTGGCTGCCCAGTGAAGTGTTTCCTGAGGAGTTCGTCGAAGTTGCTGGTTCATTCCCTGAGGAGTTCATCGGACATCTTCCGTGGAGTTGACAGTTTGCTGACTGCCCTACAGAATTTGGACTCGTGCATACCCACAGTTGCGTGAGTCATTTTTATAAATTTTATAGTCATAGATACCTCTCATTGATTCTGTTTCCCTAGAGAACCCTAAGTAATGCAAACTGCAAAGTGTAATTTCTAAAATTAAGGACACATTAGATGGGTCTACCAACAGATTGGATAGGGAAGAATATATGATTAGCAACCTTGAAAAAAGGTCAGTAGAAAAAGTTTAGACTGAAGCATATAGAGAAAAAAGCAATGGGAAAAAAATTGGGCAAATTGTAAGAAATATGTGGGTCATAGTCAAATGTTCAACATATTTGTAATTAGAGCCCTATAGTGAGAAAAGAAGTACTAGATGATAGGGTTACTGTTGGAGAAACTGAGTAAAGAGTACATGGGATCTTTCTTTGTTATTTTATAACTGCATATGAATCAACAATTATCACAATGTAAAATTTTTCATTAAAATTGTTCACAGGAAAACAAAAACTGAGAATATTTAATGCCAGCAGACCTGAACACCAAGATATATTAAAGGAAGTTTTCCGACTTAAGAAAAATAATTCCATCTGGAAGCATGGCAATGCAAGCAGGAATGAAGAATTTCAGAGAGAGTAAACATATGGGTAAATGCAAAAGACTATTGATTATTTTAAGCAACAATAACAGCAATGTTTTGTGGAGTTTACAACATATTCAAATGTGACACTTTTAAAATAATAGCAAAACTATGGGAGGGAGAAAAATAGAGCTAACCTATTGAGAAAGTCTTAAATTTTAATGGACTAAAATACTAAGATAAGGTAAGTTGGATGCATTTTGTTATTTAAAGGACAACAATTAAAGGAATTAAACTAAAGTTGATTACATTAAATTTAATAAAAGAGACACATGTATTCATAATTTTTAAAAATCATGAATCCTAAAGAAAACATGAAATGAGGAACAAAGAAGAAAGAATGAGACAAATACACAGTTAATAGCAAGGTATTAGACTTCAATTCAACCATATTAGTAATTGTATTTCATATAAGTGAATTAAATACCCCAAATAAAGGAAAATATTTTAAATCAAAAAAAAAAAGAAACAAAACAACGCTGCCTGCAAAAACACAGTTATATAAAAGTCACAGACTGATTGAAAGTAAAGGGATAGAAAATAAACAAACCATGAAAAAATGAATACCAGGCAAAGTAGACATTTTCACGATGTATATGGTATCTTTATCAAAATATACCATTTCCTGAGCCACAAAGCAAATTTCAACAAAACTCAAAAGTTTAAAGTCATACAGTCAATCTTCTCTGAACATTAAGGTATTAAGATATAACTCAACAATAAAAATATAAATAGGAAATCTTTAAATATTTGGAAATAAATCTGTACACATCTAAACAATTAGTGATTTAAATAAATCACAATGGACATAAGTAAATACTTTAAGAATGAATGATAATAAAATATGATATATCAAAACTTGTAGAACATGAAGAAGCAGTAATTATAGTGAAATACTATTCACTGTAAGTGAAAACATTAAAAAGGAAGAAAGGTTGAAAATTCATTATCTATGTTAGAGGTCAGCAAATTTCTGTAAAGGCCCAGACAGTAAGCATTTTAAGCTTTACAGGCTATATAGCCTCTGGCACAACTACTCAGCACTGCCATTTGCTATGATAAAGCCATAGACGATATATAAACAAATGAGGATAGCTGTTTTCCAATAAATTTTTGCTTATGTACAGCAAAATTTGAATTTCATTTAATTTTTATGTTTCATGAAATAATTTTCTTGTTTTCATTTTTTCATTTTTTCAACCATTTATAAAGATAAGACATTTTAATCCCATAAAACAGAAAAACAAGTGGTGGACCAGATTTGGCTTGCAGGACATAGTTTGCCAACTCCTGGTTTAAGTTCCCAAATCAAGAAGTATGAAGACATAAGAAAATTAGACATCAAACTTAGGAAAAAGAAAGAATTAAAAAAAAAGAAATCAATGAGATATAAATATATATTATAAGATCAAGAAAATCAACAGTCAAAAGTTCACTGATAAAACTATGACATTGATAAATACCTAGCTTGTCAGAGCAAGACAAAAGGAGAGAAATGAAAATCAAATATGTTAAATCAAAACAGAAAAAAGACAGACTTCAAGATTAGAAAGAAAGAATTGAAACTATTTTTTCATAGTTGATTTGATACTGTGTGTTAAAATCCTAAGAAATCTATACAAAAACTATTAGAGTACTAATAAATAAGTTCAGCTAGTGTGCCAGTTTGAATGTATTATGTCCCCCAAAATGCCATTATCTTTGATGCAATCTTGTGAGGGCAGAATTGGTGTTGACTAGATTGTAATTCTTTGAGTGTTTCCTTGGAGATGTGACCCACCCAACTGTAGGTGAAAACACTGATTGGATAATTTCCATGGAGGCATGGCCCTGCCCATTCAGTATGGGCCTTGATTAGTTCATTGGAGCCCTATGTAAGCTCAGACAAGGAGTGAGCTTGCTATAGCCAAGAGGGACACTTTGAAGAATGCACAGGAGCTGAGAGAGGAACTGCAGTTTAGAGACATTTTGGAGATGGCCTTTGAAAGCAGACATTTGCTCCGGAGAAGCTAAGAGAGGACAAATGCCCCAAGAGCAACTGAGAGTGACATTTTGGAGAGAAGCTGAAGCCTAGAGAGGAACGTCCTGGGAGAAAGCCATTTTGAAACCAGAACTCTGGAGCAGCCACGTGCCTTTCCAGATAAAAGAGGTTTTCCAGACACCATTGGCCATCCTCCAGTGAAGGTACCCAGTTGTTGATGTGTTACCTTGGACACTGTATGGCCTTAAGACTGTAACTGTGTAACCAAATAAACCCCCTTTTATAAAAGCCAATCCATTTCTGGTGTTTTGTATTCCAGCAGCATTAGCAAACTAGAACAGCAAGGTTTTAGGATACAAGATCAATATATAAAAACTAAATAAATTGCTTTTCTATACACTAGCAATGGAAATCCAAAAATGAAATTAAGAAAACAAATCCTTTAACAATAACTCAAAAATAATAAATATTTATGAATACACTTAAGAAAAATAGTGCAAGAATTTTTAACTAAAAGTTACAAACATTGGTGGGGGAATTAAAGAAGATCTAAATGAATGGAAAGGCATTCCATGTTCATTGTTTTGGAAGAATCAGTATTGTTAAGATGGCAGTTCTTTCCAAATTGATCCACAGATTCAATGCAATCCTTATCAAAATTTCAGAAAACTTTTATTCAGGTATTAATTCACTGGTCCTAAAATGTATATGGAAATGCAAAGGTTCAGGATAGCCAAATCATTCTGAGAAAAAAGAACAGCTGGAGTACTGCTGGGGAATGAGTCACGTACCCTAACAAAAACATGTTCAAACACATGTTGAGGTGTGGCCAGACGGAATCAGGGTGGCTCTCAATCCCTAGGACTGGAAGTGTTATAAAGAGAGAAAATTTGGATGCAGTCAGTCAGAGAAAGCCTTGGGAGAAGTCAGAAATCAGAAATAGCCAGGGAAGAGAGTGAGATCGCCAAGTGTTTTAGTTTTGCACTGCTAAAACAAATATTATACAATGGGTTGGCTTAAACCATAGAAACTTATAGGCTCACGTTTTTAAGTCTAGGAGAAGTCTAAAATTGTCAGCATGGTAAAGTTTTCTCTCTGAAGACTAGCATTTCCAGGCTGGCTGCCAGCAATCCTTGGCTCTTGGCCTTTCCTTAACATGGCAATGTCTATGGCGGCATCTTCTCCTTTGTCTCCTGTGTTCCATTGACTTCCAGTTTCTGGCTGCTCCCTGTGGCTTCTCTTCCATGTCCAATTTCCTTTGCTTATAAGGACTTCAGCCATATTGAAGGGAGGCCCAGTTTGGGCACACCTTAACTAACAGCATCGTCGAACATCCTGTTTACAAATGGGTTCACACCCAGAGGACCAGGGGTTGGAAACTGAACGTGCCTTTTGTGAGGGACATGATTCAACCCAACACCAAGTGATGGAGAACTGCCATCACCAGAACACTACTGGCTTTAGCAGAAAGCATGGCCTTGACAACATCTTGATTTTGAACTTTAGCCTAAAAACTATGAACTAATAAATTCTGTAAACTAATAAATTCTTTATTTGTTTAAGCCAACCCATTGTGTAGTGGTCTAGTTTGCTAGGCTACCAAAAGCAGATACCATAAAATAGGTTGGCTTTTAACAGTGGGATTTTATTAGTTTACAAGCCTACAGTTTCAAGGCTGAGAAAAATGTCCAACTCAAGGCATTATCAGATGATGCTTTTCTGCAAAGACTGTCTGCCCGGGATCCTGGACTCCTCTGTCACATGGCAGGGCACATGACGGTGTCTGCTTGTCTCTCCCTTTCTCTACCACCTTCCATTTCTTCAGCTTCCTGCTTCTGTGGCTTTCTCTTCTTCACCTGAATTTCATTCTCTTATAAAGGACTCCAGTAAGGGGATTAAGAACCACCCTGAATGATTTGGGTCACATTTTTCAAGTTAAATTCTACTCACCATAAGATCTTAATTACATTTGATCCACAACCACAGGAATGGATTAATCTTTAAGAACATACTTTTCTGGGGTACATACAGTTTCAAACCATCACATGTAGTATTTGTCATAGAAGCTTTAGCAAATTAAGACGGGACATGTACTTCTCGATTTCAAAATTTACTAAAAAGCTACATTAATGAAGAGAGTATGTCCAGAAGGATAGACATGTGGATATATATAATTTTTTACAAAGATGTTAAGGCTATTCACTGGAAGAACAGATAGTCTTTTCAACAAACGATCATGAGGAAATTGGATGCCCACATAAAAAAAAGATGAATTAAAACACTTACCTCCCACTACATGCAAAATGAACTGAAAATTGACCATAGACCTAAAGGTAAAAGTAAAATTTATAGTACTTTCAGACAAAAACATAAGAGAATATATTGGTGACATTGTCTTAAACACATATGTCTTAGATATGAAACCAAAAGCACAACTTGTGTAAGAAATTATTAAGATGGACATCAATAGAGAACCTAAGATGGCAGCTAGGTGAGACAGGGCAAAAAAACACCTCCGTGAAAAATACTAGATAAAAATCAGAAAGTGACCCAGAACACCACTGCCAGCAATGCACCAACTGGACAAGGTCTACTAAATCCACAGGGAATGTGTATTTGGTGAAACCAGGAGCCTGCATTCTGAAACAAGTGAGTGAGTCGGCTGAAAGTCCCACAGCCACACTGTGGTGTGGAGAAATGGTGGGCTGGCATTTGGAGACGGACTAGTTCTTTAAAAAAAAAAAAAGCCTGGGAGCAACTGCAGATACGATGGGGAGAGCCATGCAGCGAAGAATGGCAGGAGTAGGCTGGGCTAATGTCTCGGTGTCTGGCATGGAGGATACCCCTTCCCACACCCACTGCTGATTGTCTTGAGACCAGAGGAGCAGAGGGGAGCCAAAAGGAGAAAAAAAAAAAAGCATTCCTTGCAGCCATCTCCTCAGCGGGCAGGGGACGCTCCTGCCCAGGGCCAGACCCACAGTCCAGAGCCGCGCCAAGAAACCCAGTGTGACAGGGAATCTTTCCTGCAGCACTACACACAAGCCACAATATTGGCCGTGGACAGTGGCCTTTAATACACCCACGGCTGATTGTCCCGGAGCTGGGAGGGTGAAGCTGTGTGAAAAGGGGGAAGTTAACGCGCCCCATTCAACCATCTTTGAAGCAGGCTGGGAATGCTCCTGCACGGCCCAGTGACTCAGGGTTTCCCTGGAGGTGGCGCACACTTGTGACGTGGCACAGCCTTCCCTCAGTAGAGGTCCTGAAAGAACCCAGCTGGGAAGGGGGAACTGCTCAGAAATCCCAGGGAACCTACGCCAATATCAAGGACTTGCGGGTCAGCGGCAGAAACAATTGGTGGAAAGACTGAAATGAAGGCTTAGTCTCCTGTAACAGCCTTAAATCTCTGGGAATACCTGGGAGATTTGATTATAAAGCTGCCCTGCCTGCCTAACCACCCAGACACACGCCCCATGATCAGGGCGGACAGCACCAGCAACACACCCAAACCTGGTGCACCATTTGGACCCCACAAGAATAAGATCCCCTCACACACCACAAAGACAAAGTGGGGGAGAACTGACTTTAGGGGAATAGGTGACTCATGGATGCCATCTGCAGGTTAGTTAGAGAAAGTGTACACCACCATGCTGCAGTTCTGTCAAATTAGGGATCAAGTAAAGCAAATGCCAAGAGGCCAAAAAACAACAGAAAATCTTAAAGCATATGATAAAACCAGATGATATGGAGAACCCAAACCAAAACACCCAAATCAAAAGATCAGAAGACACACAGTACTTGGCACAATTAATCAAAGAATTACAGACAAGCAACAAGAGCATGGCTCAGGATATAAAGGACATGAAGAAGAGCATGGCACAGGATATAAAAGACATAAAGAAGACCCTAGAAGAGCATAAAGAAGAAATTGCAAGAGTAAATAAAAAAATAGAAGATCTCATGGAAATTAAAGAAACTGTAGGCCAAATTAAAAAGACTCTGGACACTCATAATACAAGATTAGAGGAAGTTGAACAACAACTCAGCCTCCTCGAGGACCACAGAACAGAAAATGAAAGAACAAAAGAAAGAATGGGGAAAAAAATCAAAAAAATTGAAGTGGATCTCAGGGATACGATAGATAAAATAAAACATCCAAATTTAAGACTCATTGGTGTCCCAGAAGGGGAAGACAAGGGTAAAGGTCTAGAAAGAGTATTCAAAGAAATTGTTGTGGAAAACTTTCCCAACCTTCTACACAATATAAATACACAAAGCATAAATGCCCAGTGAACGCCAAATAGAATAAATCCAAATAAACCCACTACAAGACATATTCTGATCAGACTCTCAAATACTGAAGAGAAGGAGCAGGTTCTGAAAGCAGCAAGAGAAAAGCAACTCACCACATACAAAGGAAACAACATAAGACTAAGTAGTGACTACTCAGCAGCCACCATGGAGGTGAGAAGGCAGTGGCATGACATATTTAAAATTCTGAGAGAGAAAAATTTCCAACGAAGAATAACTTATCCAGCAAAACTCTCCCTCAAATTTGAGGGAGAGCTTAAATTTTTCACAGACAAACAAATGCTGAGAGATTTTGCTAATAAAAGACCTGCCCTACTTCAGATACTAAAGGAAGCCCTACCGACAGAGAAACAAAGAAAGGAGAGAGAGAGATATAGAAAATTTTATTAGACTTATATAGAATATCACATCCCAGGTCACCAGGACACACATTATTGTCTAGTGATCATGGATCTTTCTCCAGAATGGACCATATGCTGGGGAATAAAAACAAGCCTCAATAAATTTAAAAAAAAAAAATGAATTTGTTCAAAGCACATTCTATGACCACAATGGAATACAAATAGAAGTCAATAACCATCAGAAATTTGGAGAATTCACAAACACCTGGAGGATAAAAATGAGGGGGAGATAAAAACATTCCTGGATAATCAAAAGCTGAGGGACTTCATCACCAGTAATCATTTCTATAAGAAATGCTAAAGGGAGTTGAGCAGGCTGAAAGGAAGGGACACTAAACAATTGACTGAAACTACATGAAGAAATAAAGATTTTCAGTAAAGATCACATGGTAAATATAAATACCAATACTACTGTATTTTTGATTTATAACTCCGCTATTTACTTCCTACAGGATCTAAAATACATAAACTGTAACGATAAATCAGTGGTTTTGGACTCAAAGTGAAATATGTAATTTTGTACAAGAACTAAATAAAGGTGGGGGAATAATGGAGTATAGGAACATAGTTTATGTGTCATATTGAAGTTAATTTGGTATCAAAGAGAAACAAGATTGTTATAGATTTAAAATGTTAAATTTAAGCCCCATGGTAAACACAAAGAAAGTATCAGAGAATATGACCATAGAGATGAAAAGTAGAGTAGGGGTTCCGAGAAGTGGGGGAAGGGGCAATGGGGAGTTAAGAAATGAGAGTAGGGTTTCTGTTTGGGGTGAAGGGAAACTTCTAGAAATAGATGGTGGGCAGGTAATAGCATTGCAACATTCTAAATGTGATTAATCCCACTAATGGAATGCTAGGGAGGGGGTGGAATGGGAAGATTTATGCTATACTATGTTTCCAAAGTTGAAAAAAAAAAAAAGTATAAATAGATGACAGTTAAATGCCAAGGGTGATCCTGGATGGGATCTGAGGATGGAGGAGAGGAGGCTCAAAGGGACACAGATGGGACACACACACACAAAAAAAAGGAAATATAGAATGTAAGCTTTGTATCAATGTTGAATTTCTTGAACTTCTTAGCTGTGCTTAATGGGATTGCATAAAAGAATGTTCTTGTCCATGGGAAAGGTATATGTGAATTATATTGTTTGTTCAAAGATAAGTGCAGCTTGCTCACATATGTTCAGAGGACAGAGCCATAGATGATGGATGATAGATAGGGAGGGAAGGAGGGAGGGAGAGAGGGAGGGAAAGAAAGAAACGGTGGTGTGACAGGATGTTAAAGGTGGTGGATTGGGGTATCGGGGGAGGGGGGTCGGGGTATGATGGAGTTCTATGTATGGGGTTTGTACTGTTTTTGCAACTCTTCCTGTAAGATTGAATTTATTTCAAAATAAAATCTATTAAATTTAAAATAAAAAAAAAAGATGGACATCAACAAAATTAAAAACTTTCTGCTTGCAATTAAACCATTAAGAAAATGAAATAGCATGTCATAGACTGGGAAAAAATATTGCAAGCAAATATATAAAGAATATTTAAAACTCAATAAGAAGACAATAAACCAATTTTTAAAAACTGAGCCAAAGATTTGAATAGGCATTTCAGCAGAGAAGATATACAAATGGTTAATAAGCACATACAAAGTGGCTCCGCATCATTAGTCATTGGGGAAATAAAATTAAATCTATAATAAGATACCACTTCAAACCCTTGAAGAGCTAATTCCAAAAAAGACAGAAAATAACAGTGTTGGCAAGACTGTAGAGAAATAGGAAAACGTATTTCTGGTGGAAATATAACATAGTACAGTCACTGTGGAAAAGAGCTTGGTGGTTTCTTAAGAAGTTAAACATAAATTTACTATAAAACCCAGGAATTCCACTCATTGGTATCCACACAAGAGACATGAAAATATTTGTCCACTCAACAACTTTTATAGTGAGTGCTCAGACAGGCATTGTTTTTAATCTCTAAAGTTGGAAACAGTCCAAACTCCATCAACTGGAGAATGAAAAAAATATAGTATATCTATACAATAGAATAATACATAGCAATTAAATGAGATTAAAGTATTGATACATTCTACAACATAGATGAACCTCAAAAACATAATGCTAAGTGAAAGAAGCAAGGCACACAAAAAGCATCTATTGCGTGATTCTGTTTATATGAAATATCTAGAAAAAGCTAATCTAGAGAGAGAGAAATTAGATTTATGGTTGCCCAGGGCTGGGGAAGGGAAGAGGCACTGACTGCAAAAGGGCACGAGGAAATCTTTTTGGGGTGATATAAATGTTCTAACATTAGATTGTGGTAATGGTTGCACATCTCTGTAAATTTAGTATCATTGATTTGTACACTTAAAGTGAGTGCATTTGTTGATAGTTAGATTATACCTTAATAAAGCTCTTATATAAAAAGGAGTAGCAAAAATGCACCCACAAGTATCATATGTGCAATAGAAGATATTATGAATGATGTTATAAAAATAAATTTGGATATTTAGCTAAAATAAATGAATTTATTTAAAGACACAAGCTACAAAAATGTGAATAAAAGATTAAAAACCAGAATCATCATAATTTTTTAAGAAGTTTATCCACAATGGAATAACTTATAAAACAACAGTTTCAGATAGCTTCATGGTAAATTTTTCCAAACATTTAAGGAAGAAATAAAAGGAAACTTATACTGACTCAGAGAATATAAAAAGTGGCTAGCATATATCTTTCAAAATATTAAACCCTGAGAAGGTCATTATGAGAAAGGAAAATACAGGAAGATGTCTTTCATGGTCATCAACATAAAAATACTCAACCAAATCCCATCAGTACAATCCAACAAAATAAAAGAAAATGCATCAGGAGTAAGTGGAATTTATCCCAAGAATGCAATATGAGTTTAATGTTTGAAAATCAATGTAATTCACACCTTGACAGAAAAGGAAGAAGTAGTACATAGCCATCTCAATAAATGGAGAACAGGCATTTGATAAAATTCATCACTTGTTCACAAAATCTTCAGCAAATTTGCAATAGAAGGAAACTTGGTCAATCTGATAAAAGGTGTTGTAGAGACACAGCCTTGGGTGGACACCAAGGAGGCATGCCCTTTTGTAATCCCCTCTTCTTGAGTGAGGGGCAGAACCTACGACTTGCTTCTGACCAACAGAAAATGGAAAAGTGATGCGAAGTCACATCAGTGATTACATTATGTTACATAAGTCTCCATTTTAGCAGACTGGACTGACTCTTCTACTGGCCTTGAGGAAGTGAGATGGATACTGTGGTATAAATTCTCCGTGTCCACATGGCAGAGAACTGCAGGCAGCATCTGGGAGCTGAGGACCAACTGAGTTCATAAGGACTCTAAGCTTCAGATGAGAACACAGCCATACCAGCAACCCTTAACTGCAACGTCATCTTATTCCGTTTTGGCATTTTCTTCTTTCTCCTCTGAATCTGAGTGGTGCTTTTCTACTTTGTCAGAACATATGATATTTACATTCTATTCTTCCACTTATTACCCATCCTTGTTTTAGTTTTAAATATACAATTACAAATATTAAATTCTCCAAATCTCATTTTTGCATAAGTTTCCCCGGTTGTCACTTGGTTATGTGAAGCTCATCTTCTAGTAGATTCCTTAGGAAACTTATGAATAAGAGTATTCCTGAATTCTTGCATGTTTAAAGCTTTTTCTCCAGGTTTGGCACTTGAAGGGGATTTTGGAAAAATATAAAATCACTGGTTCTCATTTTTTCTCTTAAATCTTTTGAAAATGCTGCTGAACTCTTGTCTTGATTTGTATATTGCCTTTGAGAAGTCTAAGGCCAACCTAATTTTCTCAGAGTTGTCAAGTTTGTTTTTAGACCCTGAAGATTATTCCTTTGTTATTAAAGTCTAACAGTCTTACAAAGATGTGTCTGAAAGTTAAATGCTCCAGGTCAATACTTTGTGGGACCTCACGCTTTGTGGATTTAGATATTCTGTTATTTCTGGAATGTTTTCTGGGAGATTAGACTTAAATATTAGTTCTTTTTTATTGTGTTTTTTTTTCTTCTGTAGAAACTCCAATTTTAAATGTGTTCATTCTTCAACAGTCTTTTGCTTCAGCCACTTTCTCTCTGACACATTTAACTTCATCTCATTTTTTTTATTCATTTTATCTGCCTTGCTCAATGCCCTTTTTTAAACTTTCGTTTAAATGTATTTTCTGCACTAGAAATTAAACTCCATGAGTGCAGAGATTTCTGACTGTTATTGTTAATTATGTAATCTCAAGGCTGAAAAAGAGCTTCTGGCACCTAATAATTGTCCAACAAAATTTCGTTAAATGAATAAATAGACAAGTAGATAATTAGCATACTTGCGATATGCATCTTGTTATCTATTGTAAATGAAGCTGTGTAACAAATCATGGAAAGCACACAAAAATAAGGATTTATTTCTTACACATCTGCAGGTCATGGCATTCACTGGATCTATGCTAGCCTCATCGAGGATTGTTTCGAGGTCATTAGTTTGGTTCAAATCTGTCCCACTTTCCTATCATTCTTCTCAGACCAATAGGTCATGTTGGCATGCTGATGGCCGTGGCACACCAGCGTAAGCACAAACATACAATCATATTGTGCTCTTTTAAAAATTCTAATGTCTTTGTGCCAAAGTAAGTCCCATGATTAGCCCACAATGAGTGGGGCAGAAAATACACCTCAACTCTAATGGGAGAAATTGAAAAACCACATGGGAAAAAGTTTGGATACAGAGAGGGGTGAAAAGTTAGAAACACCACTGACAGGGAAATTTATAGCTTTAAATGCAGGTCTTGGAAAAGATAAGAGGCAAAAAAAATGATATAAACATCTTTCAAACAATTAGGAAAAGAATAGCAAATAATATAACAATAAGCAACAGTAATAATATAGAAAGTAAATATACAATAAAAAACCCCACAAAAACAAAATTGGTTCTTTAAAAAGACTAGTAAAACTGATAAGCTTCTGATGAGATTGAACAAGCAAAGAGAGAAAGCACACATTAGGACAGTTATTAGGACAAAAATGAGAACATCACTATAGAATTAAACATTAAAAAGATAGTAAAACCATAATATAAATAAATTTGAAAATCTACATCAAGTGGATAAAACCAGAGAAAACTATAATTCATTAAAGCTAACTCATTAAGAGACAGAAAAGAAACAATTCTCTCTAATCATTGAAAAGAATTGAATCATCAGTTTAGGAATAAATAATTTTTCCCTGCAGAAATATCCATGACCAAATGGCTACACCAAAGAGTTCTAATAAACATTAGAAAGAAAAATAATTTTAATTTTACATAGTCTTCCAGGAATAAAAAAAAAAAATTAAATTTATAAAAAGGCTACACTCCACAAATCCTTTGCAAACCTAATATAGTCTCAATTCCAAAACATGACAAGAACATTTTGAAAAAAGAAAATAAGAGGTTCCAATCTTGTATTGAACAATGAAACAAAAAATGCTAACATATTAGCTAACAGTATCCAGCAGTATATAAAAGGATAAACACCATGAAAAAGTTGGGTTTATACCAGGAACAGAGGGTTGGATTAACAACAGAAAACTAATGCATATAGTACATAATTTATTAAATTAAAGGAAATAATATAATCATTTCAATAAATAAGAATAAGAATTTGATAGAATTCAATCACCATGAGGTCAATGGTTATATGTTGAATGTGTTACCTTGGAAACCAGGAAAAACAACAAAAAAACGGCTGTCACAACATCTTTTCAATGTATTACTGGAGGTCCTGGCCTGTGAAATAAAGTAAGAAAAAATATTTATAAGATATAAAGACTCAACAGAAAAAAAGCTGTCATTTTTTTTTGCAAATAATGCAATGTTTACATTGATATTCAGAAATAAACTACAGAAAATTCTTGGAATTAATTGAAAAGGTTAGCAATTTTGTTGAATAGAAATATGTGATTAAAATAAAATTTAATCTATTCCCATAGCAAACCAAAGTTAAAATAAAACACATAATATTTGTAATGGCATAAAATGTTGAAATAAATCTAACAAATAATGCGCAAGTGCCATCTGTGGAAAGTTATAAATACTGAGACTTTTAAACAGTTCTAATTCAGTGGAGAGAACTGAATTAAAAAGACAGCAAAGGAATAGGATTTGCTCCATCAGATATCACTAATTATTATAGTATAGCTATAATAAGGGAATGTGATATGGGCAAAGGAATAAATAAATTGATCAATAGGTTAAAAGACAGAGTCTAGAAACAGACCCACTCATATATGGGCACTTAATTTTTGACAAAGCTGACACTGCAGAGCAGTGGGGAAAGGACAGATTACAAAAATCGATGGTTCAATTATGATCCTCATCCATACAGAAAGAAGTAAAATTGGATCCCAGTTTCACATCTTACACAAACATCAATGTCAAGGCAGCTCAAATACCCAATGTAACCATTACATTACTGGTTCACACTGGTCATCCTGGGTAATTATTATTGGTACCCATTTTTATTCTCGAAACTGTCAGAGTTTGGAAATCAAATTAAAGAGCAACCCTAATTATATATCTGATAGTAAAACACAAAACTAAGATGTTTATAGAATATATATCACAAGAAACTAAATACATGGTGTTGAGGAGAGGTTTTGTTTTTTGTAAGGCACAAACACTCTGCATTAGGGAAATATTGATAAATTCATTTACATTAAAATTAAAAACTTTGTTTTGTTAAAAATATTACCAAGAGAGTGAAAAGGCAAGCAACAGGATGGGAAAATATTCATGAATCACATATTATTGACAATGGACTAATATTCAAAATATATAATAAAATCTTATTAATGAAGGATTTTAATCAAAATCCTATTAATCCTATGAATAAGAAAAAGTGGCAAAAATATAAATAGACATTTCAAAAGACAGAACTCTATATGGCCATCAAACACACAAAAAAAAGCCTCCCAATCAAAATACAATTTAAAGCCACAATGATATACCATGCACACTTACCAGATGGCAAATATTAAAAACTTGACAATACTTGTGAAAACAGGGATTAGTGCATGCATGGTAGGTGGGGATATATATTGGAACAACTACTTGAGTAAACAATTTGGCATTATCTAGTGTAGTTCCACTTGTCCACACTCTAGAGAAATGAAAGGACATACGTATGAAAAGTTACATATGATCATTTTTCAGTGGCACTGTTTGTAACATAATAAGCAAAAACTAAATAACCCAAATGTCGATCAACAGAAAAAAATGGATAAATAATCTGTGGTATATTCATGCAATGGAAAACTCTACAGTAGAGGAAATTAACAAACCACAGCTATATTCAACAAATGAATAGAGCTTATAATTTTGTGTGAAAAAAGGACTCAATTGAAATACACGTGTGTTCATTTACATGAATTCCAAAAAAATAGGCAAAATGAAATATTGTATGGGAATGTATACAGTGAAAAATATAAAAGAAAAGCAGTGGTTTCATTTTGCTGTTGTAACAAATTTTACAACAAATTTAGGGGCTTCAGAGAACACCTATTTATTTTCTTACACTTCTGGAGGCCAGAAGTCTAAAATTAAGTTGTTGCAGGGCTGTGTACCTTCTGGAGACTTCAGGGAAGAATCTGTTTCCATGACTTCAGCTTCTTGAAGCTGCCCGCATTCTTTGCCTTATGACCCCTCTCTCTCACCACACCAACCTCTTGCTTCTGTCGTCACATCCCCTATTACTGACAAATCTTCCTCCCTCCCTCTTTAAGGATCCTTGGGATTACATTGTGTCCACCCAAGAAATTCTCTCCATCTCAAGATCTTTAACTTAATCATATCTCATAACCACAAAGTCCCTTTTACCATGTAAGATAGCATTCACAAGTTCCCATGATTACCACATGGGCATACTTGAGAAGATAATATTCAGCCTATCACAGAATGCAACAATGTGATTAGTATAAAAAATCAGCCAGTGGTTACTTTTAGGAAGGGAGATGATGAAATACATCCACAGGGGACCCCTAGAGGTTCAGCAAATGTATAAATCTTGACTTAGGTTTTGGTTACAATGATGTTCATGTTTTGCTTCATCCTTAAATTAGTCATGCATGTTTTATGCATTTCTATGCATGCATTACATTTTACAATTTAAAAAAAAGGTAAATGAAAAAGTGATAAGGGCCACTAGAAGATAAGCTTTTTACAGGAGGGTGAAGTGGTGTGTGCAAAGAAGGATCAAAGGAGGCCGTGGGGTATTTCAGACATTCCCAAGAATGTGCATTTTTCTTGGTGTCTTTCCTTTGAAGTGGTGGTGAAAGAGCACCCTGGAATTTCTCCGGAGTTGGGGTCCCAGTTATCACTTAATGAACAAACAGTGCCTGACAGCTCTACATTCAGTATAAGCTGAAGCAGCCACAAAGCTCACTATTACTGGGCCAATTTTCAGTTATGTTCATATGTGATTCAATCTCTTGCCTAGTCAGTAACTATGATGTTTCTATTTTCCTTAACAATTTGTTTTCTACCCCATCTAAACTCCAAACCCTCTGTTTTCCCCAGATAATTACAGGCCAAAGTTATGTAAAAAGTTTTCTTGGAACCACAAGGCAAATTTAGAAGCTACAACAAAGTTTTGCATTTTAAATGAAAACTTTCATTTGACCTCATACTTAGAATGCAAAAAAAAAAACAATGATCATTTAATAAATCAATGGCTTTCAATAAATGAGGGTTTAAAATTTTACAAACTAGTGTTTGAAAATGTTTTAATGATTTTGCATGGAAACCTAAACTTTTCAACAATTTTCTCCTCCTTCCTACAGAGAGTCAATCGCATACCACTGAATATCATTTCATCCTTTTCATGATGCATAATTATGGAATGTAAGTCATTCTAACTGAACTATAATCCAAATCCTTATAATTTATTGTGAGGTGTGTAGAGTTTACCCACTTTCCACCCCCAAATCGCAGGAATCAGAAATTCTATGCTTTCGTTCTTTGATCATTGTCATTAATTGGTCTGTCCTCATGTCAGGCTATTGTCTGCTTCTTTTCATCATAGTATGTTGATTCCCTGTAGAACCTTTTGATTTTTCCAAGCTTCTATTACATTTTTTAATATTTCCTTAGTTCTACTTGTACTGGACACATGTCACTCATATGAGTTATGGCTCCATTATCTGTTATCCATGAGCTCTATCTTTTTTCTTATTATTTTCAATTGGACCTTTATCTCCATACTTTACATCAATCATTAAATTTACCATAACGTTGATTCTGCTTTGTATTGCTTCTAATGTATTTTTGTGTATATTATCATTTATGCAACTTCGAAGTTATCCTCTCTTAAATCATCTGCCTCTAATTATATTTCTTCTTCTCTCCACCTCATGTTAAGCTGTTATCTTGGTTTTAATTTATTTTATGGAAACAATCCCTTATTGAAATTTATAAAAAGCACATGCAGCTATAATATGAAAATCAATTACATTTTCTACAATGAATTTGTATTGTAAATCCAGTTATTATCCAAACGATTGAGTATTATATTCTTATTTTATATGAGACTTTTTCATACACATATCCAATCTTGTGTTTTGCTTTTTTAACCTTAATAGTTTGTTTTTTTCTTCAAAAGGAGGGTAAGTGTATCTTTTTTTAAATATCCCCTTAGATTTATAACCATTGTTATGGAGGCAAAGCCTTATTAAATTGTTTCTGCAGGTCAAAACAATAAAATATTGACAATTACATATGATTCAACCTAATGGAATTCAATAATTTGCAGAATTTAGGTGGCAGATAAAGCCCATTTTAAACACCAGCAGAGGAGCTTAGCTTTTACAAGCTTTCTCAGCATTTTTGGTGCAGCCACTTTTCCAGATATAAATAGTCATACTGGTACTACATCTTTCAGCAAGTTTTTCCAGCATTTTATCATCAGTTACCCATTCTCTAGTGAAACTCCCCTCTATAAGATTACCACTATTATTTCCACCACCACTAACAGCCCACAATATTGACTGCATCCCTAAATCTCCTTGCCTAACTCAAAAAAGCCTGTATTTTTTATTATCAAATTAATAGGCTTCATTTTGTTTACACTCTATGCCTAACACGTTGATGCATGTCATACTGTGCAAACACAAAATTGAAACATATTGTTAGACAAGGATGGGTTAACATAGGAGGATAATAGAGAATATTGGAAATGAAAAATATCCTATAAATTCTGAAACATAGAGTCACTACAGGTATTATAATAATGCATTTATCTTTGCTAGACATTCTTTATTCATATTAAAAAATTACTTGATAATATTATATTTTTATTTACATATAAGGACACTGAGGCTCAGGGTGTGCTGTACCCAACTGAAAGCTATCCATCTTGTTAGCATTAGGGGTTTCTATTTATTCTGTCCCTTTAAAAATCCTTTGCTTTTCTCAGGCCGCCAAACTCATGTCAAACCTTTACTTAGAATGACATTCCTGGCTTCATCATGGTTATACATCCCTTCCCTTAAAGACCCTGGCATTGTCTCTAGAGCCACGTGGGACCAAGTGCTGCCAACTTCTGATAAATCTCCGTGTTCAATTCTTAATCACTGTTTCGGTTGCTAATTCGTGTGACCCAGCTCTTCATCTCCATTCCCTGGTCTGCCTTTAATCTGCAGTTCCTACAGACTGTAAATTCCAACTATTTTCTTGCCACTGGAATACTGGGCCCCTTGGTGGGGCTTAATGAATTAGGATAATGGTTTAATGTGACAGCAACTTAAACAATAAAAGAATTACATTTAAATATTTACTGCATGATGTCCATGTCCTGAACATATTAAATACTTCTTAGATGTAAGAAAATGTGTTTGGTAGTATCACTGCACGTGGTATTTTAAAAATGTAACAGCTGGGATGAATGGGCTTAACATCGGGGTTCCAAAGAAGTATGCTTTACACCACATCAATAAGAGAATCTGAGTGGTCAGAAATGTTGTAGAACCATCTCAGAATTTTTAAAAATGGAAAGGATTTCAGGCATCCTCTAGTCTAGTCCTTTCTTCTTAAAACTTGAGAAATTATTCTTCAAAGAGGGCCAGAGGACTCAGAACATCAGCCAATTAGTGACAGAGTAGGATTAGAACCTGTTTGGTTTTCTGTTTCTTTCATTTGTGCTCTCCTCAGAGCCAACCCAGTCATTCTGTCACCCACACAGCTCCCAGAGCTTATCTGGGGCATAGGAGGACATGATGTCACTAACTTACTTAAAAACCTTTCATAAATATCTATTTTCCAAGGAATAAGAGCCACACTTAGCATGATTTTTCCATTCTTACACTATGGGGTGGTTTGCAGCTGTATGTACACCAGAAAAACATGTTCTCAAATCTAATCCATTCCTGTGGGTGTGAACCCATTGTAAGTAGGACCTTTTGGTGAGGTTACTTCAGTTAAGGTGTGATTCAACTCAATCGGATGGTTCTTAATCCTGTTCTTGGGTCCTTTATAAGCAGAATGGAATTCAGAAAGAGAGAGAAAGCCAAAGGGAGCGGCCAGAAGCTGAACATCAGTGGAACCCAGAAGAGAAGGGAAAGTCCAGGAGGCACCCCCATGTGCCTTGACATGACAAAGGAGCCAAGAATCAGTGGCAGCCAGCCCCAGAAAGCCACAGTCTCCAAGTAGAAAGCATCACCTTGACGACACCTTGATTTGGGCTTTCTTTCGGCTTCAGAACTGTGAGCTAATAAATTCCCACTGTTTCAGCTGAATCATTGCATTGGTATTTTCTTGAGCAGCCCAGGAAACTAAAACATACTGCCTGCTCCACTCCATGCTCTCATTGACAGATGCTCTTTTCCAAGCACACTCTACAGAAGCCATGGCTGAATTATCATTTACTGAACACTGGTACCAATTTCCTTATCTCTGCCTGATTAATACTTTTCCCTCCCATCATTTATTTTGCTTTAGTCAGCTTAACAAAACCTTTTGCGTATGTCTCCCTTCCCATCTAGATTGTGATTGTTTGAAGGCAAAACAAACAAATAAACAAACAAAAACATGACTTAAGAATCTTTGGCCCCTCCAAAATTTGGTGGAGCTTCTGGAATATAGTAGACATTCAATTAATTGAAAGTAGAATGAGCTTTCACCTATGGGGGAAAAAACAGATCATGCAAGCAAAAGAACAGAGAGAAAGAAGACTGAAGAAAAATGAATAGAGCCTTGGAGAATGAAAGGATAGCATCAAGCACGCCAACATACGTATGATAGGTATGCAAGGAGAGGAGAAAGATCGAGGAGCAGAAAATCTTGTAACTTGCAAGGAAACCCCGATAAGATTAACATTTGGCTTCTCAACAGAAATACCAGGGGCTAGAAGTCTCTGGGATAATGTATTCAAAGTGCTCAAAGGAAAACACACACACATACACACACACACACTGTCAACCAAGAATCCTATATTCAGAGAAGTTACCATTTTAAAATGAGGGCAAAATAAAGACATTTCCAAATAAACAAAAAACTGAGAGAATAGGTTGCCAGTAGATATGCCTTATAAGAAATCCTAAAGCAACTTCTTGAGGCTGAAAACAAGTGACCCCAGACCTCTGTCAGTAATTTGAATCCATATGAAAATGCAAAGACCGCAGGTAAAGGAAATTATGTAACTATAATACACAGTGAAAATAAATATTTTTCCTTTCTCCTCAAAACTGACTTAAAAAGCAACTGTATAAAATAATATGAATAAAATGTAATGCTGGGCCTATAACATATAGAAGAGTAATATTTGTGTAACATATTTGCAAATAACAATACAAACATGGTGAGTGGGAATAAAATACTCTTTGGCTAAGAAATGATTACAGATGGTTAAGTAACAATTATAACAATGCATGATTGGGTTTGTGAGATTAATATTTGTTCTAGTTTGTTAATGCTGCCAGAATGCAAAACACCAGAGATGGATTGGCTTTTATAAAAAGCGATGTATTTGGTTACACAATTACAGCCTTAAGGCCATAAAGTGTCCAAGGTAACACATCAGCAATCGGGTACCTTCACTGGAGGATGGCCAATGGTGTCCAGAAAACCTCCGTTAGCTGGGAAGGCACGCGGCTGCCGTCTGCTCCAAAGTGCTGGTTTCAAAATGGCTTTCTCCCAGGACGTTCCTCTCTAGGCTACAGTTCCTCAAAAATATCACTCTTAGTTGCACTTGGGATATTTGGCCTCTCTTAGCTTCTCTGGAGCAACAGCCTGCTTTCAACGGCTGTCTTCAAACTGGCTCTCATCTGCAGCTGCTGTGCATTCTTCAAAGTGTCCCTCTTGGCTGTAGCTCCTCTTCAAAAAGTCACTCACAGCTGCACTAAGTTCCTTCTGTTTATCAGCTCATTTATATGGCTCCACTGATCAAGGCCCACCCTGAATGGGTGGGGCCATGCCTTCATGGAAATATCTTATCAGAGTTATCACTTACAGTTGGGTGGGTCACATCTCCATGGAAATCTAATCAGCACCAATACATCTGCCCCACAAGACTGCATCAAAGAATATGGCTTTTTCTGGGGGACATAATACATTCAGACTGGCACATTCCACCCCCTGGACCCCCAAAAAACATATTCTTTCCAAATACAAAATACATTCATTCCACAACAAAATCACAGAAACTTAAATCATTCCAGTAACAGTAGTTAAGTACAAGATCCCATCAAAATCAATTATAGGTGTGGTCTGTCCTAAGGCATAATTCTCTTTAGCTGTGGATATGTGAACTTAGAACAAATTATGTGCTTCCAATACACAAAGGGGGGACATTCATAGGATAAACATTCCCATTGCCATGAGGAAAAACTGAAAGGAAAACAGGGTTCACAAGACCAAAACAATTCTAAAATCTGCAGGACAAACTCCGTTAGATTTCAAAGTCTGAGAGTCATTTACAGAATGACATTGCATCCTTGGGGCTTGAGATAGCAGGAGTCTAACCTTTCCTAAGGGCCTTTGTGGCAGCTGAAAATTTCCTCTCCAAATGCTTAGGTGAGTGCTCCAATATATCCACACACTGCGGAGACCACCTTCTTGGCCCCACCCTCCTCAAACATCGGGGCAGCTCCTGGATTCCCTTCCATCTTGGGGGTACACGCTCAACCCCTTCAGAACAGTGGGGTGGCAGCCAGGCTCTCCCCAATTCCCTGGGAATGTGCTCCACCCTCTTTGGGGCTTGGGGTGGCAGAACATTTCCTAAGCATCTAGGAGGAAGGCCTGCCCTCGACCTCCAGGGAAAACTCATCCTTTCCATGCATGTGGGCTGCTCCACTCTCCCAGCCTGAGAACTTTTGACTCCAGACCTCTACCTCCATGGCTCTGTTTGAAGAAATTTTTCCTTCAGTTTGTTCTTTGTCTGTCTCCTCCAGTCCAGACTGGCAATGGCTCTGTCTATAAAGATCTCGCAAAAATTCTGTTGGCTTCACATGAAGCACACAGAGATCAAAGCCATCAGACAATAGGACTTTCCACAAATCCTTTCTGCTTAACTCCTTTTCCCATCTTGGCTTGTACTGAAATGGCGGCTGGGTTCCATGTTTGGTTACATCCTCATGTTGGGCTGTAGCTTCTGGGATTCCACCCCCTGGAAGCCCATAATTTTCCAAGCCATCAGCTTCTGGTTTCTTTGAACCCAAGAGTTTAGTTCTAAGTTTATCCCTCTGCACTAACATTTTACTATAAGCTGCAAGGAGAAGCCAGGGTACATCTTCCACATGTAGTCTGGAGATCTCCTCAGCTAAGTATTCCAGGCTGTTGCTTTCGAATTCTTCCTTCCATCTGACACCAGGACTCAATTTTCCCAAATTCTCGGCCACTTTAAAACAAGGATCGCCTTTCTTCCAGTTCACAACAACACAGTCATCATTTCTGTTCAAGGCCTCATCAGAAGCATCTTTAGAGTCCAAATTTCCACAGTCTCTTTAAAGCAGTTTTGGCCTTTTCTATTAAGCTCCTCACAGTTCTTCCAGAATCTTCCCCTTATCCATTTAAAAAGCCGTTCCAACATATTTGGTATTTGCAAACTCAGCAACAAAAGCACCCCACTTCTCTGGTACCAAAATCTGTTCTAGTTTGCTAATGCTGCGGAATGCAAAACACCAGAGAAGGGTTGGCTTTTATAAAAGGGGGTTTATTTGGTTACACAGTTACAGTCTTAAGGCCATAAAGTGTCCAAGGTAACACATCAGCAATCGGGTACCTTCACTGGAGGATGGCCAGTGGTGTCTGGAAAACCTCTGTTAGCTGGGGAGGCACGTGGCTGGCATCTGCTCCAAAGCACTGGTTTCAAAATGGCTTTCTCCCAGGACGTTCCTCTCTAGGCTACAGTTCCTCAAAAATATCACTCTTAGCTGCACTTGGGATATTTGTCCTCTCTTAGCTTCTCTGGAGCAAGAGTCTGCTTTCAACAGCCATCATCAAACTGGCTCTCATCTGCAGCTCCTGTGCTTTCTTCAAAGTGTCCCTCTTGGCTGTAGCTCCTCTTCAAAATATCACTCACAGCTGCACTGAGTTTCTTCTGTTTGTCAGCTCATTTATATGGCTCCACTGATCAAGGCCCACCCTAAATGGGTGGGGCCATGCCTCCATGGAAATATCTCATCAGAGTTTTCACTTACAGTTGGGTGGGTCACATCTCCATGGAAATCTAATCAGCACCAAAACATCTGCACCACAAGACTGCATCAAAAAATATGGCTTTTTCTGGAGGACACAATACATTCAGACTGGCACAATGATGTAGTATGTATAACTACAAAAGGGGGGAAAGGGAATAGTGCTATATAGGGTTAATAACATTTTTATGTATCATTGGAATCAAGCAAATATAAATCTGAAGCTGATTTTTATAAATTAAGAAGTATATTTTAAAACCTAGAATAACCACTTTAAAAAAATCTCAAAAACATAGAATAAAAAAATCATTAAAAAGATTAAAATGCTACATTTGCAAATATTCATTTAATGCAAATGAAAGCAGTAAAAGAGGAATAGAGGAGCAAAAAACACATGAGACATATTGAAAATAAAAAGTAACATGGCTGATATTAATCCAACTGTATCAATAATAACATTAAATATGAATGGATTATCCAATCTAATCAAAAGGAAGAGATTTTCAGACAGGATAAAAAAATAAGATCCAACTACATGTTGTCTGCAAGAGACAGGCTTTAGAGTCAGTGATACAAATAGACTCAAAGGAATATAAATTATTAAGAAATTAAATTCTGTAAAACACTTAGGGAAAAGAAAACATAACTGAAATAAATGTAATGCATTTAAGCAGTATGAATCATAATTTTGACATAATCCTAAAAGAACATTTTGGGGGGTCATGGAGATGATTTTAATAAAAATAGATCTGTCCAGAAGATAAAAAGAAATTCTTGCTCTATATATGATATAACCAAGAATGTATCTAAAAACTCATGGGTGAATAAACTGCAGTATTTAAAAATAAGTGATATGTTAAATAGATGCCTGTAAATTCAGAAATATTTCAGGGTGGAGAGTGTGACAAATATATTTTAGTAGTCTAAGTAAATTTATATTTATAGCAGGAATGGCTATATGAATATTTTAATAAAAATACTTTAAATTTGTATGAGGTATTTCTGAGTTAAACCCTAGAATAGCAGCAAAGCCCATAGGGAAGAAGTTACAATTCACGTTGAGTTCGGTTTAGTAACAGTTTGTTCATCAAAAGGCACCTCATTGATTTAATATGGAGCAATTTTTGCCAGTGGAATGAAATGTCAAATTCTTTACACACTTACCTAGAAACTTCACTTTTGTACTGATTAATTTTGATTTCTAAAAAAAAGTGTCTAATCTCTCACTCACAGATATATGCAAGTTTACAATGTTACAACATTTATGAACCTTATCAAATAAGTGACAAAATAGACCACAGGATTAAGAAATACATCTGAATTCTGGAGTAAAAGTGTAAATTTCTTGTCCTTGAAATTTTAGTTTGCTGACATGTAGAAGGAAGCTAACTCTTACCTATGTCATAGAGTTGTTGGTACAAAAGTAAGATCTAATTAAAAAGTTGCATAATAAAGTAACACAATACATAATTGAATCTAGGAAAGTTTTATTCTTATTCACATCTAAAAAAATATATAGTGATTCCACAGTACATAGAGGGCAGCAGGGGATAGCTCTGCAAAATCTCAAACTAGAGATGCACTAAGTAATTAATGCCTCCATGTGGCATGTTTTCTTTAAGCCAGAAAATAGTCTGTCATCATTATTCCTTTTATCTGTTTCTTACAGTATACAAAGTCATTAGGTGACATTTACAAGTCATATTAAAATCTATGTGCTAATTTGCGTAATGCTTGTTTCCTCTTTGTTGTTGCTACTTAAGGACAGAGGGAAAACTACCAAATAATCAGTTGATTAAATTTTGGTTGAAAATAACAGTCTATATTAAGTAGTCGGCATAACAACCGAATCCTAAAATTTTAGCTGCGTAACACGATAATCAGTGGTTTCTCACTCATATCAAGCCGGATGTATATTGGTAGGCAAGTCCCTTCCGCATGATCACTGTGGACTGAGGTACCTTCATTTTGTAACGCAGCCATTCGGTAAGGCCTCGCAGTCCTCTGCTGATGATCTGTATCCAGATGAGATATATGAACCAGGAGAAGAAAAGTGGGCATGTCTTCTCCACACTTTCCATTGGCCAAAACTCAGTAACATGGCCACACCTAACTTCAAAAGAATGACTCCGGAAAGAAGAGAGAATGCCATATAGCAGTCTCTGCCATGCTTGCCTATAGTAAAAAGGATGTATATTAACTTGTAATGTAACTGAAAAGTCCAGGGCTTTTCTGGCTGCAGGAGTACTTAGGTTAGGGGTCCAGAAATGTCCCCCAGCCCCAGGGTCTATTCACCTCCAAATATACACTCAAGCTCACTGTTTTCGTTTTCAGAGTCCATTTGATAACATGATGCTGGTTAGCAGTTCTAGGTCTGCATTGCCTCGAATTCAAGCCCAGTGGAAAAGGAGCTCCCTCAGTCAGCACAGACACAAACAAGAGGGCAAATAAAGGCGCTGAGCCTGAATGTCACTGAACTGAACCGAATTACATCACTGCCCTTGAACCATTTTCTGCCGTCCCAGGAGTAAGAGGTTCTCACCGACTTTGGTCAGGTTTTCTGCCCAAGTCTTCTCCAAAAGAACTGAGAGGGGGCTTGTTGCCCAGAGAAAATTCAGAATCCTGTAACGAGAAATAGGATAAATGGAGGTTGGGTGGGAAAACGAGAGAAGTCCACTATACCTAAAATTCTAGGCTCCTTTGTTTCACGCTTTTGACTGAAGGTAAGGAGGGTTAAAAAAAAAAGGGGAGGAGTGGGGAGAAAAACATATATATGGATATGATTTACAATTAAGGCCAGGCCCTAGGGTTGCTAGAGATGTTGCTCAGAACCAAGGCAGTGTTTTCAATAAGTTATCTTACTGAGTCTTCCTGGACCACTATTTTAATGCTTTGGTTATTAAAATTGTGTAGCTGTCTTCTGCGCATTTTCCCTTTCTTACTGCTACCAAATCCCAGCCTCTGCTGCGTATTGATGTCTGCCAAGAGAGAGCATCTGATTGGTCCAATTACAAGCTTAGTCTGCCACGAGCAGAGAGGTCCTTTCAGCTGAGACATATGACCCCAAATTGACTCCCTCAGCAGGTGGACCACAGGCAGGGGCTCCGTGGTAAGGGACTGTAGACTTGGTAGCCATGCTGAGGCTTAGCCTGTCCCATACACCTTCCTTTCTAGAAGTTCTTCTGCTGGGAAGGTTTTTTTTTTTTTTTTTTTTTTTTTTTTCCCCTCTGTTTAGCACAATTAGAATAAGTACCTTTCAAGGTTACAAGCATTGGTCCCTCAGATTACAACCCTCTCCCTGTCCAGGGATATTCAAGCAATATTATTTGGTCATAGTGGATTTTTGACTGAATATGTCTCAATCTCTCTTACATGAAGACTTTTGCAACTATTAGTAAATGGATAGGTTGTTCAAATGGAGAGAAGTACAAGATTTTAGAACTGGAAGGAACTTAACCACCTCATTGAAAGATAATCAGTCCAATGTCTAAAGAAGTCAAATAACTCTTGATATCATTTAGTTAATTGATGAGTGGCAGAACATGTTAGATGCAGGACTCCCAAGTCCACAGACTATTTTGCTTCTCCATCACGTAGAGTTTGTCTCTTTGACCAATTATTTTGAGGAAGACTCCTCTTTTAAGCAATTGTCTTTTAAGTCTGGGAATGGGGTATAGTAAGGCTGTGGGCATGAACTAGAATTAGGAGAAAAAGCAGAACCTGTCTATCAGGGCTCTCTCTCTCTTCTCACCCAGAGTGTCTCTATGTGGATAATCAGTAGTTGATAAGAAAGTTGTCAGTTTATACTCATGAGAAGCCTGAGGCAAGAAAGGCTTACACTAAGGCAGGAAAAAATCAAAAATAATGATTAACAAAAGAGTTGCTCTTATGCACCGATTCACAATAAAAAACCTACTAAGAGACTAAAACTAAATATTCAGATTTTCAATTCATAGAATCATTATGCTGCAAGGATCTTGAGAAAGATTGTTGTAATATTTCACACAATTATTTTAAATTTTTTAAAAACATGTATATTTTTGAAATTATATATATATAAAGAGTTTATTTTAGGAAAAATATGATTTTTCTTATTCTATCTGCCTTTTTAACTGTTTGCTGGTATGGTCACTATGTATTCATATTTAGAAATGACTTCAGTTTCAATTGAGCACAGCATGATATTTGGTCCTTGTGTAGCCCAAGCAGTTGGGCACAAAATGGTTAAACAGAAATATCAGGAATCGCATATTCAGGGAGAATATTTAGCAGCATTAAACAGAAAGTACTAGGCTTATCCCCAACCTAGAAACCTCATTTTTAGTTCATTTCCCAATTAGGAAGTAACTTTTCAAAGCTTCCAATGTTAAGCATGTAATTTAACCCTTTCCGTAGGCAAGAAGAGACCCCAGTTCACAAATGAAGAACACAGGTTTTTGAGACAGAGCAGTTGGAGAGAAATGCTGGCAGATGCAGAAGCTTAACTGAGGGTAATAAATAATTAGAAGCTTCCATTTGTTAGAAATTCCATTGTACATAATTTACAGATTGTCGTGCATAAATCTTATAATCAAACTTTTAATACTTAATTGTTTTAACTAAAGGTGCCTGATGAGGCCAAACTTAAGAGTTTATTTTTGTTTGTTGTCTTTCTTTCATTTGAAGGTGAAATAAGTTTCCATTTGATTGCTTCCAACTTTTTTTTTTCCATTTATAGGAGCAGAAACAAATAATTTCCATCATGGAACAGAACTTCTTTGAAGTGTGTACAGCCATTTGTGTTTTAAGGCAACCAGATGAAGGAAAGGGTGTGGCAATTTTATTTTAACCCAAAAGTTATAGGAATCTGTCTCCTTAGAAGAATGGAATAGTTCTACATCACTACCAATAACCTCTTTTTATAAAAGGCCAAAGAATTTCTGAGGATAAAGTTTAAAAATTGCAGGGAGCAAAGAACTTTCTGAGAGGGAAAGGCTTGAGATCCTAACCCTTTTCTCTAAGGATAGGGAATCGTTGAGTTTTACTGATGGACTGAAGTGGCTGCAGATAAATTCAGCAGTCGGTGAAGCGCACTAGCAGCAAAATTAACATAAAGAAGGCAGCTCAGTACCTAGAGTTGGGGAGAGCTGATTATGGACACTCGTCCCACCACACATGATCCTGTATCTGGAGAAAATGGATGTTTGGGGGTAAATTCAAAGAGCAGCCCCATTGGAGCTCAGACCCACTTTGGTCAGAGGAATGATTTAGGGCAGGGAACGTCAGATTCCATAGCCCATCCTGCCATGGATACAGAATCTGCTGGCTTCCTGCCCTCCTGATTTCTAAGGCAGCATCTATCTGAGCTTTTGTAGCACTTTCTTGCAAGGACTGATCTGCTGTGCAACTTAAATGAGTTCATCAGCAACGTGATAAAAGAGCTACATTCAAGCCTCCAGCAGGAGGCTCAGGTTTCAGAGTTCTCTGATCATTTTTGTTTGTTTGTTTAGTTTAGTTTCTATTTTTCTCTTTGAGGGGTTAATATCTGGACCTGAATATTGGATTAAATTAGAACTTCTGGAGTTCTTATGTTTTTCACAAGAAGGAGGGAACGAAGGAACAGAAGAAAATCAGGCCCTCAGTGTGCTGATTTCGGTTAGAGTCATTTCATTTGGAGGTTAAAAGAAAAGCTACCTGATTTTGTACCCCAAGCCAGTGAGTTGGAACATATGACAGCTACATGAAGCTTGTCATTCTGTAAGATAAACTCAGTCATTCTCATCCAATTCTTTCACTGTTTTCTTTAACTTCAGACTTAAAAAGCCTACTTTCCCCACAATTAGAGACAGATATCTGCACTGTGTAGATCCTGCATTATCACCTTCCTTCAGATTCTGAGCCTTGGACAAAATCAGCTAAGCTGCCCCCATTACAAGATGGAAAATCACCAGATGTATTTCTTCCTGAGGATACATCCTGCTATATTCACATTAGAAATAGTCTGTAGAAACAATGCCAAACCGGAAACAGAATTTTTAACACAAAAAAAAGGGAAGAAAAAATATAATGCCAGGAAAACATTGCTTATTAAATGGGGGACTAAATGAGAGCATTTTTCTGAAGTCTGCGTTTTAAAAATAAACAGACTTTCGAATTCCCCTCTGAAGTTCTTTCAATTTATTCTCTTGAACCTTAGAATTTATTCTTTGAAAAATTAGCCCAAAGGATGTCAGATTGAGCCTAACAAGAATACTTACATATGCTTTCTCTTTGGGCATAAGGTTTTACTCTTAAGGGGCTGAGTAAGATAAAAGATAGCGAAGGGAAGTTTGCATTTAAACACCAAAGAACATTATAGAATTCAATTACTAGTTCCCTTAAAGAGTCTACATTTGTATTTGAGATCAGTTTAGAATGGAAAATAACAAATTCTAAACTTAATAGGCTTCAGAGATGTCAAAACATGGCATTGGGATTTTTTTATTTTTTGTTATTTGGAATTTTCCACATCTTTCCTCAAAGGAGTGTAAGATGATTTATAACATTTGACTGAAATCTTCATGTCATCTCTATATCAAGAATAATATTAAATAGACCCTCTTATACTTACTCCAAATCCTAAAATAACAGGCTCTCTTGCCACAGTTTGCAGATTAATTCTGCAAATTAATGAACCATCTACAAAGTACCAGGAACTAGGGGGCAGCATAAAAACCACTAACTTTGTTCTTTATATCATGTTGCTCATAAATTTGTGGGTGAGAGGTAATATATATACATAAAAGAAGACATGATGAAATGGCCAAAATGTAGGCAATGTTTGCTGGAAATACAGAGAGAAAGTAATTGAGGGGATGGTGGAGTAGTCAGTGAATAATTGAATCAGGCCTTAAGAAAATCATCTTCCACTCCATAGTTTAAATTCTACTATATATGCAGGTGGAATGTAGGAAATTTATAAAGGTGGGAATCCACAGGAAACGAATAGACAAAGGCAAGAACCACACTGAAAGAATGTAGGGTGCAAAGAGACCTAAGGAAGAAGAAAATAATAAGCCTTGGTTCCTTAGTTTCCCAATCAATCAACCCATTTGATACTCACAATAAAACAAATAATGAAGACTCTGATATTTTAAAGGAATTAAATATCCTGCCAAACCAGTTACCACAATTAATAATAAGACTAAACTAAAGCCCAGAACTTAAGCCACTGAACAATGTCCTACCCCTACGCTGCGCTCAAAGAGAGAGAAAAAAATAAAACTAAGGAAAGGGGTTTATGAAAAGCATTAAACAGTAGGAGCAAGAGGACTTTGGGCTTCCAGATAAGAAATAAATATGCTATTTTGTTTCATTTTTCTGAACTTCCTCATAATTTAGAATTGTACAAAGTTATTATTTATAAACCACACCCATTTGGTGGGTTGGTTGATTCATTGGTCAAAAAGATTTAGTTCCTCCATAGGTAATATGGCAGCCAGTTGATATGATGTCTTCAGGCCAGAATATTCTCTTCAATATGGCCTATGCGTTTGGACACACATACCTCCAGGAATAGTGGGCAGAGTGATTTTTTCTACCATTACAACTCTCACTTCTCCTTTTCAAGCTATAAATCAAAGATTTGGGGAATTTTTAAATTATGTGGTATATATATATGTTTTTTTTTATTGCAATTGTTCACATACCATACAACTATCCAAAGATCCAAAGTGTACAATCAATTGCTATGGTACCATCATACAGCTGTGCATCCATCAACACAATTAATTTTTTCTTCAATTTTTAGAACATTTTCATTACTCCAGAACAGAAATAAAGACAAAAAAAAGGAAACTCAGATCCTCCCATACCCCTAACCATGCCCCCCTCCATTATTGATTCATAGTTTTGGTATAGTACATTTGTTACTGTTGATGAAAGAATGTTAAAATATTACTAACTGTAGTATATACTTTGCAATAGGCATATATTTTTTCCCTATATGCTGCTCTATTATTAATTTCTAGTTATAGTGTCATACATTTGTACTAGTTCATGAGAGAGATTTCTAATATTTGTATAGTTAATCATGGACATTGTCCACCACAAGATTCACTGTTTTATACTTTCCCATCTTTTAACCTCTAACTTTCCTTCTGGTGACATGCGTGACTCTGAGCTTACCCTTTCCACCACCTTCACACACCTTTCAGCACTGTTAGTTATTCTCACAGCATGCTACCATCAGCCCTGTCCATTTCCAAACATTTAAATTCACCCTAGTTGAACATTCTGCTCATAATAAGCAACTGCTCCCATTCTTTAGCCTTATTCTATATCCTGGTAACTTATATTTCATGTCTATGAGTTTACATATTATAATTAGTTCATATCAGTGAGACCCTGTATGTGTCTGTCTTATTTCACTCAATATAGTGCCCTCAAGGTTTCTTCATCAACCCATTTCTTTTAAGATGGCTTTGTTCACACACCATACATTCTGTCTTAAGTAAACAATCATTGGTTCCCTGTATAGTCACATATATATGTATTCAGCACCATCGCCACTATCTATTTAAGGACATCTCCATTTCTTCCACAAATACAGAGAAAGAGTCAAAGAAGGCAGAGAGGCAAAAGAAAAAGAAAAGAGAAAGATAGAAAACAAACAAACAAAAACAAAACTTGATAGCTAGAAAGTGACAAATGGAAAGAAACATTAACCTAAAGTAGAATAAAGAGTCAGACAACATCACCAATGCCTGAAGTCCCATACCCTTCCCCTATTCCCCACCCCCCCATATGCATTTAGCTTTGGTATATTGCCTTTATTATATAAAGCATAATACCACGTTTCTGTTAATTATAGTTTCTAGTTTGCATTGATTGTATTTTCTCCCCAATCCCACCCTATTTTTAATACCTTGCAATGTTGATATTCATTTATTCTACCTCATGTAAAAACATATTTGTACCTTTTATTATAATTATTGAGCACCTTAGGTTTCCCTGAGTTACACAGTCCCAGTCTATATCATTCGTCTTTTGTCTGGTGTCCCACATGGTCCCAGCCTTCCTCTTTCAACCATATTCACAGTCATCTTTGTTCAGTGTGCTTACATTGCTGTGCTACTATCTCCCAAAATTGTTTTCCAAACCTCTCACTCCTGTCTTTTCCTTTCTGCCTGCAGTGCTTCTTTAGTGTTTCCTATAGAGCAGGTATCTTGTTCACAAACTCTGTCATTGTCTGTTTGTCAGAGAATATTTTAAGTTCTCCCTCATATCTGAAGGATAGTTTCACTGGATATAGGATTATTGGTTGGTGGTTTTTCTCTTTCAGTATCTTAAATATATCACCCCCACTTCCTTCTTGCCTCCATGATTTCTATTGAGAAATCCACACATAGTCTTATTAAGCTTCATTTGTATGTGATGAATCACTTTTCTCTTGCTGCTTTCAGGATTCTTTCTTTATGTTTGACATTTGATAATCTGATTAGTAAGTGTCTTGGTGTAGGCCTATTCAGATCTATTCTGTTGGGGGTATGCTGCACTTCTTGGATCCATAATTTTATGTCTTTCATAAGAGATGGGAAATTTTCATTGATTATTTCCTCTATTATTGCTTTTGCCCCTTTTCCCTTCTCTTCTCCTTCTGGGACACCAATGACATGTACATTCTTGCTTTTCATTTTGTCCTTAAGTTCCCAGGGACATTGCTCATATTTTTCCATTCTTTTCTCTATCTGTTCTTTTGTGTGTTAGGCATTCAGTTGCCTTGTTCTCCAGTTCCTGAGTGTTTTCTTCTGCCTCTTGAGATCTGCTGTTGTATGTTTCCATTGTGTTTTTCATCTCTTGTGTTGTGCCTTTCATTTCCATAGATTCTGCCAGTTGGTTTCTTGAACTTTCAATTTCTATCTTATGTACACCCAGTGTTTTCATTATTCAGTTCAGCTCTTTTGCCATATCGTCCCTAAACTTTTTGAATTGACTTATTATTAGTTGTTTCAATTCCTGTATCTCAGTTGAAGTGTAAGTTTGTTCCTTTGACTGGGCCATTACTTCATTTTTCTTAGGGAAGGTTGTAGTTTTCTGTTGACTAGGCATGGTTTCCTTGGTTACCCCAATCAAGTTTTCCCAGACCAGAATGGGCTCAGGTCCCAGAAAGAAGAATATTTAGTATCCAGTTTCCCTGAGGGTGTGTCTTAGAAAATTGGTGCATTCAACGATGCCTCAGGTCACTGAGCTTTTCTGCCCAGCAGGTGGCATGTTAGCCTGTAATTCTAGACTGGTGTAAGGAGGTATGGCCCGTGGCTGTTTTTCCCCAGGCTCTGGGGTCTGGTTCTGAATGGAAGGCAGGTAGTAGAGTTGCGCCTCAACCCTTTCCTCTTAGAGAAGAGATATACCCTAGGGAGAGTTCATTAGGATTTCAATGGTCTCTCTGTGCTTGTGCTATCTCCACCCTTGTCTGGGTCAGAGCACTGAGAACTGAAAATGGCTGAAGCTTTCTCCACTGAGCCGAAACAGGGACAGAAAGTCCCCTTCAGGGCTAGTCCATGGTGACCCTCTGGCTCTCCAAGGTCAGTCATCACCCAAAGCCTCTGTCTGCTTGTTGGGGATTCATAGCTCATAGTGAGCAGTTCACACTTGCTAGTTAAAACCCCAAATGGAGCTCAGCTGTACTATATTCACTTGCTGGGAGAGAGCTTCTCTCTAGCACCATGAGGCTTTGCAGCTCAGGCTGTGGGGGGAGGGGTCTCCTGGCTTGGATTTGCAATTTTTACTTACAGATTTTATGCTGTGATCTCGGGCATTTCTCCCAATTCAGGTTGGTGTATGATGAGTGGACAGTCACATTTGTCCCCCCACAGTTTTTCCAGATTATTTACTAGTTGTTCCTGGTTTTTTGTTAGTTGTTCCAGAGGGGACAAACTAGCTTCCACTCCTCTCTATGCTGCCATCTTAGATTGACTCCTAATTATGTGATTTTGACACTGCCACTGATGTGTTCAGAGTTTCTGTATTTTAATTGGATTCCCCAATAATCTGTGAGAAAATAGCATACCTGCATGTTTAGCATCTAAATTGCAGGTAGTTGTATTTTAACATATATTGAAAATGAAACAAAGAGTGATTTTGTTTCTTCCATTACCTATTTTAAGTATTTATAAACTTCCAGAGTAAAATATTATACCACAGTCCTTGTTCAGAGCAGTGTTTCCAAACCAATGTGGACAACAGAATTATCTGCAGGACTTAATGAAAAAGCCCCCCTCCCACCACCAGTCTCTATTGATGAGGACTCACAAGCTCCCTTGGTAATTCTAACAATCAGCAAAGCTTGGGGAATACCAAATTAGAGTACCCTAATCACAGAATTTTACTTAAATGCATTAACAATAAATAAACTAAGCATCATAATACTTTCACAATCATTAAATAAAGGATGAAATTGGATACATGTTATTCTGAAATATATATCTTCTAGGGCAAAATGTTATGTGTGACATCTACCACCCAAGCTAACACAGATAAAATAAATTTGAATCCTAGGGTATAACTTAGATCCTTGCTATTCCAAGTGTGATCTTCAGACCAACAGAAATGGCAACAACTGGGAGCTTGTTACAAATGCAGGGCCACCCCAAATTTGCTGAAACAGAATCTGCATTGTAGCAAAATCCCCAGGTGATATGTACAGTTAGCAAATTTTAGAGCAGGTCTCTGTATTGAGTTCATATTAGAATCACCTGAAGCATTCTTTAAAATGTCAATTCCTGGTTCCCAACTCAGAACAATTAAATCAGACTATAGGGGACCTGAGTACCAATATTTTGAAGCCAACTGTTATTTTCTCCTATAATAACAATATTTTTATTTAAAAAAGAATTATTTTCTCCTACTTTGTGTGGGCAAGTCAGCAAGAACCCCTTTGTACAAATTTAAAAATGTAAGTAAATGTGCCCTTTTAATACCCACACATGAGTGTTGCATTAGCACTCATACACTGGCAGAGGACAGATTAACGGATCTGACTCCCTGTCTACACTCAGGCCGGCTCCTTCATTTCCTTCAGTGCCTGGGAGAGTAGACATGGGCTTTGCAGGTGATTAAAGTGTGACAAATTGCACCTCAGGAGCCTGCACACACCTTTGGTGATTAGTTTCTCTTGCCTTGCTAACTAATTCTGAGTCTGTCCCTTTCATTCCACCAGGGAATGAAATATTTTTCATTATGATTTTTCCAGTTAGAAGAAAAAAAATACTGATACATATTATCATATCTCTAGTCTTAGGCCATTAATGATTACCTTTTTAAATTTGGAGGGAAGGGAAAGAAGGAAGTCAATATTTCATTTACTCCCCAATTTTTCCTAATGTCATAACATAGAGTATAGCTTTAAAAATAAAACTTTGCCATAATAGAATTTTATTGATTCTTATAAAATTCAAAGTTGGATAGTATGTTCAACCCCATAAAGCAGAATGTTCAATTTGTCAATTCAAATTTCTCAGATGGAGAAGAGATTGTAAAGAAAGGGTACAGTTTAGATGGCATGGGGCACTAGATGTCACTGAATCGATGGGAGACATTGATCTTTATAGTTTTCTCCTGGTAAATTTCCATTAAGAGATTACTAATTCAGAGAACAAGGCTTTTGTTTTCAAAGATTTTAGAATTAGATGCAGGCCCTATCATACCCCTGCCCACATTAGATAATAAATAACAAAGAGATATTCAAAATTGTCATCTCATTTTAAAATATCATGCCCTTATCATAGCTACTTACACTTATCCAATGAACTACAATTTACCGTGTATGTTTACATATATAACTTTATTTAATCCTCATAATACCCTGTTATTTGTTTCATTTTAATTTATAGATAAGGAAACCAAAATCATTTTAATATTTTGTGAGGACATATAGACTTTGAGGCCACCTTCCCTTTAATTCCTGGGATTAATTGCCGGGAAGGCACATGGCTGGCGTCCGCTCCAGAGTTCTGGTTTCAAAATGACTTTCTCCCAGGATGTCCCTCTCTAGGCATCTGTTTGCTCCTGGGTTGTATTCTCCAAAATGTCTCTGTAAGCTGCAGCTCCTCTCTCAGCTCCTGTACATTCTTCAAAGTGTCCCTCTTGGCTGTAGCGAACTCACTCCTTCTGTCTGAGCCTATATAGTGCTGTGGTAAACTATCAAAGCCCACGCTGAATGGGTAGGGCCACACCTCCATGGAAATCATCTAATCAGAGTAATCACCTATAGTTGGGTGGGTCACATCTCCATGAAACACTCAAAGAATTACAATCTAACCAACACTAATACATCTGCCCACACAAGATTGCATCAAAGATAATGGCGTTTTGGGGGACATAATACATACAAACTGGCACATCTTCTATTCTCCATGAGTTTATAGTTTACTTGGTGAGGGAAAAAATAAAAAACAAACAAAAAAACATCAAATGTCAAATAGCAAAATATTACATGAATATTAACATAAGCAGTGAGTAGTCTGGACAATTAAAGTTTCAGAATGTGAAAGGATGGGGAAAGAGGAAAAGAATTCTGAACATGGAAGCAGGAGACAGGGTTCAAATTTTAATGTCACCACTTAACACGTGGAAGATGTCTGGGCAGTCATGTGCCCTCACTGCTTTCACTGTCCTCGAACAAAACATGAGGGACTGCTTAAATCATCACCAAAGTCAAGTTCAGTTCTAAAACTTACTGTTGTTTGGGGCAAGCGGGCTTCGTGGGCTCTATGTGAGGCCTGAGCCAGTCATTGGCAGATGAAAGGAATTGGACACTTAAATGGTCCCAGAAGAACAGGCTTGAGAAGTAGGTTGTAATTTGAGATGCAACAGAAATTTCAATTCTGAAATCCTCAATGTCATACTTCTCTGAATTATAAAAGCTCTCTCCAGCTAACGCAGTCTAAAGTCGATTAACTGCAGATACTAATTCTAAGTGCTGTTGATTCCAAGTGCACTTATGTGCTGCATAAATTCCCTCTTCAGAATTTACTTGGAAGTACAGTGCTTATCATGTGGTATTCTAGTTGTCTGTGAGCATGTCTGAATCCAGCACTAAACTGTTTAAGAGCAGGGACTGCATTTATTTGTCTGTTGTTTTACTTTCAGTATTGTGTTGCTGAAGTCATCATTGGAGGAATCCTCTCTGGGTATAGCCCAGGGCCTCATTCCTAGTAGGTGCTAAATAAATGTGCTGCTCAACAGTCAGGGAAAAGCAAGGAGCAGATGGATGGCACGCAGGAGCCTGTGTGATCATCCTGCCAACCGGGCTGCCTCACTTACACTTTTCATCTCTCAGCCTCAGGGCAGGGAGCACAAGAGGAGTCCGTGGATTAGTCAGACAAGGAAAGAAGTGTTTCCTTGGTCATTTAGCCAGGAGTCACAAAACAATAGCTCCAAAGACAAGCCCAGCTGGGAGCAAAGTTGTGGCCACAACCAAGTAGTGCTGTGTGGTTCCCACAAGCCTCACCTGGCCCTATTGTGGCTCAATACAACCATGGCTCACATTACTGGCCCCGCCCCTGGAAGCATTTGAATTTTCAACCCCATCTAGCAAGCAATGTCAATCAAGAAAAGACTAAATGGAACAGCTGTCAGCTAACAATCTGGACTGACAAAAAATTTAATTATTTCAAGGCTCTTAAAATACACTTAAGCAAGCACAGTGTTGTTCCAAAAGAAGTACCAAGTGGTTTCTCTATGGGTCTCACCGTATCCAACTGACAAGTTATGAAATTTGGTTATTAGACAGTTTAAGAAATGGCTCCAAGCCTCTGTATGGATGGCCAGAGGACATTTAAGAATAGATGGCTATACCATTGGTTCTTTCTTAGGCATTCTTTGAATTTAGGCCTTTTTTCTCTTGGGGTAAAAATAAATAAATAAAATAAATCAAGCTTTGCAAAGATGGAAATAATTCTTCTCCACACATGCATAACACAAACACTCCCTTCAGATCCTTGTTGTAAATATCCACCATTGACATCATGACCTTGGGAAAGTTCCTGAACCTCTTTGAGTCTTGGTTTCTTCATCTGTAAAGAAGGGATAATGATATTTACTTCATGGTGTTGTTTGAAGGATTAAAGAAGTAATTAATGCTTATTGAGCAGTTATGTATTAACTCATCTAACTTCACAATATCCTTGTGATTTATGGATTTTTATTATCATCCCGTCTTACAGATGTGGACACTCAGGTCAGAGAACTTAGGTAAATGGCCCAAGATACCTAGTAAGTAGGAGAGCCAAGGCTCAGATGAGGTACTCTAAGTCCAAGGCCCATATGTCAGGCACTCTGCTCCATTACACCTGGCACTACCCAGTATTCAACTGCTATAGGATTTCCCTTCTCTCCAACCACTCCCTAGTATTTTCATCTCAGAAATAGGGATAGAAGATTCAGTGATTCCAGAACAATGAAAAATGATCATTTGTGGGTTTCCACAATGGTATAAGGTCCAAAAATGTTGCAGAATCAATTCTTAATTTTATTTCAAATGTTGAACCTAGCTTCGATTATTTCTCTTCCTTTTTACCAAAGATCAGAATTTCCTTAATTATATCACCAATGAAGGAAAACTGGTGTTTTAGCTACATAAGTGAAGATACTTCATTAATTGATTTTAGTAGACTGCTTTATTGATTCATTATTTTCAAATATTGAAATCCTCTAATAATAAAACTATAAATGAAAGATGCTTCTTATATGTCAAACCTTTTTTAAAAATTAAAATATATCCTGCAGAAAATCCTGTAATATGCATTATATATGTTCCTTCCATAAATGAGAAGATGTTGTTAATCATTTCACTTTTTCTTGATAGATTGAGCTAATTATTTATGATGAACTATACAATTACAGAGCATTGCCACCAATCCTACTAAAATGTGTGCAAGCATTTGTCCCTTAAATGAACATCCATTATTTTCATCCTTCTTGTAATTTGCTTTGGAGAGTTTGTATTTTCTCCCTTAAAATCAAAGTATAAGGTCTCTATCCCTGTTTTGTTAATATACTTGCTTCCAGCAACCTCCCACACCCAAGTCTTTATGGTAGCTAAACTGGGAAACTAACAGGTTAGTTAGAATTTGGTGTCTAATGTAAGAATAAATAGGTAAAGAATAATGACCCATTCAGTTCTTTTATAGATATGATGCCTAAGCTTTAGTGCCCGTATTTAGATAGCTCATATTCTACAAGGTAATTTGGCTAGTTTTGAGTTTCTTCTCCATAGTCTGGACAATGGAAATTACCAGATGTATGATTGCTAGATTAGGAGGATTAGCTGTGCTTGTCTTCACTACCAATATAACTCAAAATGGATAACTATTTTGTAGCAGCTTCTTTACTTGTCTATACAAGCTAAATTCTCCCTTGTAATTATCCTTCAAGACACGTGCCTACATCTGAATGACGAACCTAGACAAGAGACATTGATGGGGTATAATTCTCAGTGCTCTGATGCATCTGTCCATGACAATCATCTTTCTGAGATTGATAGATGAGATGAACAGTGGACTCCCAAAATACTCCCAAGCTTTCAATGGTCCTGATCTTTTAATTAAAAGCTCTCAATTTTAGGAAGCTCTTTGGTTAGAAAGAGAACTGGTTCAGTGTAGGGAATGAGCTAAAAATGTCTGGCACTTAACAGGCGATTTTAGTGAGTTACAACAAAAGGTCATTGTTGGGGTTTGAATCATGTCCCCCAGAAAAGGCATGTTTAGGTCCCAACCCCATATCCTGGGGTGTGAACCCATTTGTAAATAGGATGTTATTGGTTCAGGTGTGCCCAAATGGAAGGACAGTGGGCCTTAATCCAACAGGGCTGAAAACCTAATAAGAAAAGGAAATTTGACACAGTTGAGCAAGCCATGGGAAGCAGCTAGAAGGTGGAAGTCAATGGAACCCATAAGAGAGAGGAGAAAATACCACTATGTGCACTGCCAAGTGACAGAAAAGCCAGCCACAGAATGCCACAATCTTTGGGAGAAAGTATCACTTTGCTGGTGCCTCGATTTAGGACTTCTAGCCTCAAAGCCATAAGCCACTATGTTCCTATTCTTTAAGCCCACCCGTTGTATAGCATTTGTTTTAGCAGCTGGGAAACTAAGACTGTCACCAAAATCTGAGTGCCTGTTGACATAACTAAGATGACCACATAACAAACATTGAACTGAGGAACTCATTACAATGTTAAGAATGAATTTAATTATAGAGACTTTTTTCATATTACAAAGATTACAGAGGATCCAGTGAGTTCCTGAAAGCACTCTGGGCACATTAGTGGCAGGAATTACTGAGACATGGTCTCTGCATCAAGGTGTGCCCAGAATAGCCAATACTGTACTTTAGGCAACAGAATCCCAGGTTGTTTTAAAAAGTAGTCTGCATTTTCACTACCAAGTCATCAAAAATGAAACTTTCACCAATGAAGCTTGGGTTAGGTCCATTCCCCTTTTTAACATTTTCAGAGAGTGGATGAGAATTTACTTTATGGAATGATTGCTGGGGAGTCTGAATTTTTTTCATTGATTGCTGTCAAAACTGCATCTACCCCACGCTGCCTAGTTCCTTCTCTGTCCCTCAAGAGGGAGGGGTAGGTAGAAGTATTTGGACGCTTTTCCTGACAATGACATTTTAATGTTCAGGCAATTTGTCATCTCCTAGGATTTTGCCCTTCACCCCACCCATTTTTCTTTTCTGCTCTGCAAAAGGGTAAGACCATAATCTTAAAAGAGGTCAAAGATAGAATAGATTCTGAATTAGCGATTTTGCTTCAGACAGGGGGAAGTCCTTGAAAAGGGTGAGTCAAATAGCATATACACTTCATAATATTATGCCTACAGCAGATGCCTGGAAATCCAACTAGCTGTGTTGTCGTAGACATGTGTGATATATTGTTCAGTGAGAAAGATTTCGGGAAAAAAATTCAGTATCAGATTGAAGAGCTTACATACTTGGGGTATTTTATGAAAAGGCAGCTGACTATAAAGCTGTTTCTATAACCAAGGAAAACATAAATCATGGGATAGTGGTCCATGTGTTTCTCAGTGTTAAATTAGACTCCTTGGCTACATTTGTTGGTATGCTGATGATCTAAGAATTTTAATTATAAGGTTTTGATATGGACTTTATTTGTTCATTTCTCCATTTACTCAGCAGACACTGAGCACCTAATGTGTACAAAGCATGTATATGGTAGCAAAGAATCACAGACAAGCCATTTCTCCAACCACAAGGAACTCACACTTTAAATGGTGACATGCATAGAGGGCTTTTTTCCACAGATTGCTCTGACAGAAAAAGGTGCAAGTATCATGACGTCACAGAGGAGGGATCCACTAAGGTGCAGAGAAAGCTTTACATGCTGAGTTGCCCAGTATGACCAGGTATTTATCAGACTGAAAGGATGTGATGGATTTATTGGATGTAAAGACTAAAGCAGCAAGACATCTAGCCAAAAAAGTAGGCTGTGACGGGGTGGCAGCGGACACAAGTCTACCATATTATAGCGTGTGAAACTTAGCCTATGGTGATGGAGAGCTGTGGAACATTTCAAAGAAGAAGAAGCATTCAGGTTTCTACTTTAAAGGACAGTCTGGAAGTGGAGAGAAGAATAGGTGGGGAAAGAGCAGGGCTGATGACAAGGAGTCCATAATCCTGGTCAATAATGGCTGAAGATGTGAGTAAGACATTTGCCACAGGAATAAAGAAGGAGTCAGAAACGTCTAAATGAAAACTACCATACCTGAAGACTAATTGGATGTGGAGGAAAATGGGAAGAGGGGCATCTAGGATGCCTGGTAGGCTTTTGTGTTAATGACAATATTAAGTCTTATAATGAATAGAGGTGAATAAAAGTAATTTAGAAAAAACTGACAGGTATTGCATGCTTGCTAGTGTCAGGCATTCTACTAACTCCTTTATATGGATTATCTATTTCATCTATACTATAATTCCATGAAAGAAGGCACTGTTAATATTTGTGTAGTACAGATGAGAAAACCAAGACTTAAGAAAAGTTAAGGAACTCTCCCAAGTCATACAAGCATTAAATGGCAGAAATAGCAGTAAAACCTGTCACCTCAGTTCTGGAGTTACATGAAGTCTTAACTAATAGGCCTACTGGATTTATCATTTGCCCTATCTGCCATTCTCTTCAATAGAATAAAAACTTCTTATCCTATTTATTTTGCATTCCCTTTACCTTTTAATGTCTAGCACATATTAGGGGCTAAATAAAAGTTTATGGTTTGGGACACTGGTTAAGCCTGGACATAGTGCTGATGAGATTGTAGACAGTAATTTTATTCTTTATTGACAACTGTCCCTTAAATCCTGTGTTCATTCATGATTGCTATGGCATCGTGCAGAGCATTATCAAAACAGTAATACCAACTACCAAGAAAGAGTTTTAAGGTGGAATACGGAGCACATGTTTGTTCTTAAGCTGCTGTCTTTCAGGTCCAAAACAATCCCCCTACACTTGACTTTGTGAAGGGGTCTGGGCCTATGAAACTTCACTTTTCCTTTGCAAGATGCTCCCTGAGAGTTTCTGCCAATAGAGAGCCTAGAGGAAGGTCGAAAAGAAGCAGGGTCTTGGTGCTTTCTGTTTTGCTTTCTGGTCTTGCCAACACTGTCTCAACAATGGCTCTTGGCCCTGGTAGCAGTGATTGGTTCAGTTTTCATTTTTTTCCTCAGCCCCCAGAATCAGCCTCATTGTCTGTCAACACTGGCTGCCCAAGGCCCACTGCTCACAGGCCAGGGTTCCAGGTAGTTGTGACCTCTGTTTCCAGCTTCTTTCAACGTCCCTAGTGCGAGAGGTGCTAGCTGCATCCTGCAAATGTTCATTGCTCTCTCAGTGTTCTCTGTGCTACATCAGTGTTCCCCTCTTCCCTTTAGAGTCCTCCAATACCTGCTTCATCCAATTCCTTATATTAAAATTTTCTCTGTTTGAAATAACTGGCATCATTTCCATGTTTCTGACTAGACCACAACTGGTAGAAAGCGCACATTATTTCCCCATTTTATGGCTGATGGGGACTTCCAAGTCCTTTAGTAGAAAATTCTCTTAGTCTGGGAGGCTGGTTCTCTGACCTGATGACATTACCACCCAACCACTTGGTAAGGTTGTAATTCAGTAAACCTGTTTGAACCAGAGCATTAGTAGAGCTGCAAATAAGAAGGGGGGACACAACCATTTAGGCCATAAAGGATTAAATTTGTTGTTACTCCTTTCTGAGCAATTTTACTGACAACTTGCAGAACATTATAGAATAGTAATAAAAGAACTGAATTTTCTAAGTTCTTTTTAAAATCAGCAAACATCCACTGTTCATTACTTTATGGACTAACTGTTCCACTCCTTCCTAAGTGATCTAATAGAAATAGTACCTTAAAATTACTTGTGAGCCAAGCACTCCTGCAATAGTGGGATTGTATGAACACAGATATTACCATGGATTTTCTTAAATATAATTGCTTGCTGTGATCCTCAACATCACCCACTAAGACAGAAAATCTCTCTGTTCCAAAACTTGAGAGAGCATTCACAGTGTTTAATCATTATCTATTTTGTTTCATCTAATCGGTAGTATTTACTGTGTTTGGCACCAGCTGACAAATGGCAAGCCTGAATAAACTGCTGTTTAAATGCCAGCAGAATCCCCTGGAGGGTTGTTAGCTTGAAAAACAGAAAATTACCTTTGGTTCTACTCCACAGAATTGGGTATTTGAGTTGCACAATCAGAATTTCTGTAGCATCATCCTAAGAGTTATTAAAGAAGAGTATGTGCAACAGATGGGAAGAGATGGAAGGTGCTTAGAGTAGATGATGTTCCGTGCCAGAAGAATTGAGGACATAGAATTTTGCATGTCGCACAATTTGCACCACCAGGATAAGAGGGATAAGTCAGGATATTTCATGGGGTTTGCATACATGTTAAAGAACATTTAATCCAATATTCTCATTTTGCAGAGAAGGAAACCGATTCAAAGAGATGAACTGATTTGCCCAACATTATACACCCAGATGGTAGCAGAGTTAGTCCTAGAATTTGGGTCCATAGACATTCAAAAGAAAGACACTTCTATTCATTTATAGATCATTACCAACATTAAATTTAGGTTTTCTATTAGTTAAGCTAAGAGATGGCAAACTTTTTCAGTAAAGGGCCTGATAGCATTTATTTTCAGCTTTGCAGGGTCATACCAACTCTGCCACAACTATTCAATTGTGTCCTTGTCACATAAAAGTAGCCATACGTAAACAAATGTGTTTGGCTCTGTACCACTGAAACTCCTCACAAAATTAGGCAGTGGATTAGATTTTGCCCACAAAATGTAGTTTGCTGACCCATGAGTTAGGCCACTAGAGCTAAGACACTCAGATAAACAGTGGCTCAAATGAGTTACAAGTTCACCTCTCCCACTCTTAAATGGTCTCAGCTCTGAACTGATAGGGCAGCTTGGTGGTGTGATGGCCCAAGCAAACTGACTCTCCTTGTTCACCAACCTTAACAGCAACAGAAGCATTTTCCCAGGCACCTGCTGCATCATTTATCAGCTCTGAAATGCAGCCGGCAAAAATGAAAGGAAGTGGAGAGCACACTCTTCTTTTCAAAGCCAAGTCTAAAATTGCTCACATCACTTTCACTATCATTTCATTGGTCACGGCTCAATCACATGGCCATGTTTAGCTACAAGAAAAGCTGGGAATGTACTGTAGATTTCGGAAACCAAATAAACTTGCAGGTCCTGTACCAAAGGAAGAAAGATGGAATGGCTACTGAAGACAGTGATTGTGCCCTCTGCAGATATATAATTTACAAAGTAATTTCTTAGAGTTTGTGTGAAAAGCTGGCTGCTTTTTCTCAGTATATGATTATCAATTTGCTAATCTGTCCTTCCAAAATATCCTTCAGTTGCACTCTACTCTAAAAGGAAATTTCACTCTATAGTAGAATGAGTATAGGCTGTTAAGCAAAACAGATTTGGATTTGTTTCACTCTTCATTAATTTTGATCTAAGCCTTGTTTTCTTTATCTGTAAATTGGGATGTCAAGTTGATGAGAATTAAAAGAAAAGACTTATGTAAAGTTTCTGGTCCACCACAGGAAATCAAATTTAGTCCTTCACCTTCTTTCTTACACAATAGAGAATAAAAAAGTAAATTATATGTATGAATTTTATAACATAGGCAAACTGAATATAATTTAACACTTAAGTTGCACCTCTTCTAAGCTATACAACTTAATTTTTTTAACTGGGTGATATCATCAATAGATCGACATTTCTTTGCTTTCACATTAGGAGGTTTTCCCAACCAGAGAGCCCACCATCATGGGCAACATATTACAGAGGCAAAAGAATAAGATTTGATTTCAGAAAATGTGGATTCATAGCTTAGTTCTCTCACCTACCTTACAGGTAACTGAGAAGTACAATTATGCACCTAGAATTCACTGGATCATTTTCAGACTTGAGATTCTGATCTCTCAACTAAGAAGCATTAGAATCCTATTTTTAACAAACTGAAAAATGACACTTTCTTAATTCCTTTTATCAAGTCTCTGCACATATGAGAACTCTCATCATAAGCGTTGAAATTTTTATTTATAAAATGAATCCAGGGCATTTTCCTATCATGAATTCTTTTTTATAAATGCCTGAATTAGGTAGACAATTTAAGACTCATTTGATCAAAATCTTAATGCCACACCACTGAGCATCAATCTCAGAGAAGCAATGATGGGGATTAATTCTAAACTACCTGAGAGAGATCTAGTGTCTCCACTATAGATTATCACAGTTCCATCCACTGCTCTATTTTTTCAGTGCATGAGTCTATGAAGGCAAAAACATCACTGATACAGTCATCTCCTGGCCCAATATTTTCCCTTCAAGGATATTATCCCTCTAGTTATGGATTCACTGTCTTCCCATAGTCATCAGCTAGTGCTAGTTCCTTATGAAGGATACTAGGGGAGGGGAGGAATAACATGGGCCTTGTCTTGTAATTACTGATTGTTCGGTTTGCTAAAGCTGCCATGATGCAAAATACCAGAAATGGATTGACTTTTATGAAGGGGATTTATTACATTGCACATTCACAGTTCTAAGGCCATAAAAGTGTCCAAACTAAGGCATCAACAAGAGGATATTTTCACTGAAGAAAGGCTGATGGCATCTGGGGTTCCCCTGTCATGTAGGAAAGCACATGGCTGGAGTCTGCTGGGCCTCTCCTGGGGTTCGCCTCTGGTTTCCATTGCTTTCTACAGAATGTCTCTGGGTTTCTGATTTAGCCTCTCTCTCTCAGCTCCTGTACATCCTTACTTGTTTCTCTCTAAGCATCTGAGGGTCCTATCTTAGCTTCCCTGGGGCAAGCTCTGGCTTTCAACTCTTAGCTTCTCTCCTTGTTCTGGTTTCAACAGCTGCCTCCAAAATATCTCTGGGCATTTTCTCTCTAAGTGTCTCTCAGTTCCCACTTAGCTTCTCTGGAGCAAATTCTGAACTTCATCTCTCAGCTTAGCATCTCTAAATATCTGCAGCTGTGTCAGGCCCTGAGCTCTCTTAAGGACTCCAGTAAATTAATCAAGACCCACCTTGAATAGGCAGGCTCATACCTACATGGAAATAATCTAATCAAAAGGTCCCACCCACAACTGTGTGGGACACATCTCCATGGAAACAATCTAATCAAAATATCCCGCCCATAATAGGTCTGCAGCAACAAGATTGGATTCAAAGAACAAGGCTTTTGTAGAGGATCTTCTTGACCCAAAAAAGGAAATAGATATGAAACAAAATAAGGTTCCAGTGGCTGAGAGATTTCAAATGGGGTTGAGAGGTCACTCTGGAGGATATTCTTATGCGCTATGTAGATATCACCTTCTAGTCTTTAGTGTGTTGAAATGGCTAGAGGGAAATACCTGAAGCTGTCAAACTGCAACCCAGTGGCCTTGATTCTTGAAGACAATTGTATAACTTTGTAGCTTGCATTGTGCGACTGTGTGACTGTGAAAAACATGTGGCTCACACTCCCTTTATCCAGTGTATGGACAGATGAGTGGGAAAATGGAGACACACATTAGATGAGGAATAGGGTGGGATGAATAACTGATTGTACACTGTGGATGACTGTAGGGTGTGTGAATATATCTCAACTAAACTGTATTTTTTAAAAAGTAAATGAACAATGGGGGGAGGAGGGAAATGGGATGTTTTGGGTGAGCTTTTTTATTTTAATTGTTATTTTATTTTTTGGAGTAATGAAAATGTTCAAAGTTTGATTGTGGTGATGAAAACACAACTATGTGACGATACTGTGAGCAACTGATCGTACGCTTTGTGTGTTATCTGATTATATCTCAATAAAATCGCATAAAAAAGAACAAGTTTTTTGTGGGGGACATAATAGTTTCAAACCAGCACAGCGACACATGAGCAAAGTCTTAAAGTCTGAGTAGAAGTGACACAAGTTAATATGAGAAGAAAAGCATCCTGGAGGGGAGGAGGCAGCACAAAAAAACACAAGAAGGCCAGGATCAAGGATCAAAGTGGTGTGTACAGAAGACTTCACACACACTCTTTCAATGCGAGACCATGTAGCAAGATACATGAGAGAGGAACACAAGTATCAGATCAAAAATTTTACCACAAAGATCTTGGCCTTTATTTTGTAAGCAACAGGGAGCCAATAGAGAGAAACTAGAAAGGTCAGAAGAAGATATTAAATAGATCATTCTGGAAGCTACGGGAGGAGTGAGTTTGAGCAGACAGAGATGGAAGACGGACTAGGAGGGCAATGTAGTGTTTTTGTTAGAGACGATGAACATCTTAAGTGGACCCTGGCAGTCACTGTAGAGAAGACAGGACTAATGCAATAATCATCTCAAAAGTAAGAGCACTGGGTTCTCACAGCTTGCATGGTGGCAAAAGACTGGCTAGTTAAAGAGGAGCAATGGGGAAGAAAAGGGGACAGGCAATTCATCTAGAGAGAGACTGTACATTGAGAGGAGTATAGCACAAGGATGTGACATTAGGGGAAAACAAAATGTAAAGGCATAAATCATCCTAGAAAAAAATCACCCCTTTCTTTTTTTTCTCATAGAGAACACAGTATCACAAGGTGAAGAGGCAGATTTTTCAGGTTAAGTAAGACAGTTCCCTCGTCCCATCCCTTTGTATACTCACTCTGTGTGACTGTTTATCCCAATTCAGGAGACATAAACATGCAGTGCAAACACAGCCATAGACAATAATGAAAATGAATGGCTGTAGCTGTGATCCAATAAAGCTTTATTTATAAAAACAGGCAATGAGCTGGATTTGACCTGTGGGCCATAATTTGCCAAATCTTAATCTTTATTTTGTGGGGGTTAGATAAGATAGTTTGTAATTGTCATTTTTTAAAAAATGCAATTGTGTATTCTTTATGTAATGGTAGGTTTGGGCTGTATTTGTTGTTTGTTTTTTTGTTTTCTTGCAGATATTCAATGTTCTCTGGGGTCCATGAGAACAATAACAAAAAATTATTATATATCTGTCTAGAACTTTCCCTGATCTTCCTCTTATCTAAACCCACATGGTATTGTCTCCCTAAAATGGGAAACAAGTCACCTCTCCCTTTTCAACGTAAATATCCATTTTAGAATTCTTTAATACACTATGTTCATACACGCATGTCTATGTACATAAAACTTAACGTTTCCTTGGTGATATTATGCCTTTATCATGTTGAAAATATCTACATGATGTTTACACTATACTAAGTCAAATGATATTCAGGTTAACGCAACTTCAAACTCTATGTGATTTTGGTGGGATTTCAACAAAGCACCACTAAAACTCTCAGTAACAAAACGTAATTTGAGAATGGCATGTCTCAAGAAGAGTGAAAATTGCAAGCCTCCAGCCTCAAAATTCTCACGGTCTACCATTTCATCAAAAGATATGAATTCTGACAAATTTCTCTTTTGGGGGCAATTCCCATATGAATGTAGATCTCAAATGAGGGTTTTTTTTTCCTCTGCAATTTTATTGAGATATAGTTACATATCATACAATCATCCAAAGTGTACAATCAGTTCACACTGTCATCATATAGTTGTGCATTCATCACCACAATCAATTTTTTAATTTTCATTACTTCAAAAAATAATAATAATAATAATAATAAATAAATGTAAAAAGAACACCCAAAACAACCCACCCTCCCTATAATTCATTTACTTTTTTGTCCCCATTTTTCTACCCATCTGTCCATATACTGGTTAAAGGGAATGTGAGCCACAAGGTTTTCACTATCACAAGGTCATACCATATAAGTTATATAGTTATACATTCATCTTCAAGAATCAAGGTTACTGGGTTGCAGTTCAACATCAACTGAGTTTTTAGACAGGGGTAATTTTGCTAGACTTCAGCCAAATCAAAAACCTTTAAATTATTTCTTTTACCTGAGACATTTGGCAAATTTGTTTTACAGAAACTCTGTTGGTACTGCTTTGAGAAGGGCCTGGAGGTGGGTATTTCCAAACATTACTTCAGACCAAATACCAAAGGCTAGTCAAGAGGGCCTTGTGAATGTTCTAGCCTACACATACTGTCACAGATAGGACATCTGTCCATCAGTTACTCAGCCTTTATTGGCAGGACCGCAGCATTCAAGCTACTTTGTTCAACAGTCATTATTTTCAAGTCTTGAACACTTCATTTGAAGGGTGAAGAGGACGTCTCCAGTTCTCAGTCATCAACCCCCACTGTCTCTTGAAATACCTCAGAATGCAAAGGAATAATCAGGTGGGATATCTGTGGCACTACTCTTAGCAAATGATTATTTCCAGAGCACCCAGCTTATTCCAAATAAAAGTAAAAGCTTATTCCAAGATAACTGGTTTCATGTATATACAAATTGGGAGCAGCTGCCTCCCCTCCCTCTCACATTCCCCACAAACCCATTCTAGAACCTGCATGGTAAAGCCACCAAAGTGTGGGCTCACCCAGAGCAATTCATTCCTCTCATAAATAAGAACTGAGTCTGGCTTAGTATCTGGATTTTTTCACTGATGCACTGAAAAAAAACAAAACACATACTGAGTGATAAAAACACTTGATGGTCATGGCCCGGTAATGCTTGGTTCTTTTGGGGATCACAGGGAAGGCACATAACCCACCCATATATAGTGCACTGAAGTTAATTCCAAATGACTTGTCTGAAATATTCCTTGTGTCTCCATCTGTGCTGCTCTGAATCTGCCCAGCAAAAAAAAACCTTGTTGTTCAATTCCCTGCCTTTGTGCTCACCTTGCTTATTGAATGAACCTGGCAAGTTAAGCCCGGGCACTTTCCTGTTTTATTACTCTTTTCTGGGAAGCTCCTAGGTTCTGCCATGCCCACAGCCCCTTTCAGAAAGGCTTCTGACGCATAGTACTCTTCATCACGTGACCCCGTCAGCAGAGCCAGAGCGGATTAGAACAGGGGGAGGTGCCTGAACCAAAGGCAATAAACCTATACAATGGCCAGCAGCCTATTCAATTGTCTGGTGCAAGAACTTAGTCCAATGATGCTGAGAGTGATGCAAAGCATGCATCAAATCCATGCTCACGGAGTTTGAATGTGAGTCCAAGCCAAAAAAACCAGCAGTTATAACCAGGGCAGATATTGAAAGAAGCCATTTGAGAAGGCAGTAAGGATCAGAAGATGATGAGTTAGTATCAAAAGCATCAGAATAGGGCGCTGGGAAGCAGAGCCACCACGATGGCAATGGACAACAAGAGAAACTGCTCACAGAGAAGTGCTAAATCCTGAATTCTCTTTTTAAGTTTATGTCACAGATATATGCTGATTTTGTCTTCCCTCTTCTTCCATATCTTTACAACAAACCCACATCGCCTAAGAAATTCTGAGTTTATCTATGTCTTGCAACCTTCTAATGTTGACCTTGGTTTCCCTTGATCACAGTTTTCATTGTTCCCCAGCTCTGTCACATTCATTAAATTTTCTAGAGTAAAAAAGAGCTCACCTGGCCACCCATTCCCAGACTTTGCTCCTCTGAAGCTCCTCACACACCTCTCCAATGGGAATACGATATTCGATCCTCCACCAGGAACAATATATACTCCAGGCTTCCTCTGTATGGCAAATAGTTTTGAAGATCATTAAGAGTTCATTTAACCCTGCATATCTGTAGCATGCCAGCTCACTGCACTGGTTCAAGAAGAAGCCACCTACCTATTAAAACTTGGAGACATGGAAGACCCTCAAAATTAACATGCACATCAATCTTCATTAAGGTCTAGAATTGTCTCAGGAAGGGATTGTTCTGGGCTAAGAACATCATCTAGTGGAAAGAACAATGGAATAGGAATCAGGAGAACTAGGTTCTAGAACCTAGATTCACCACATTATTAGCCCTGTGACCTTGAGAATAATATTGAACATTGTTGAACCTCAAATTTCCTATGTGTTAACTGGAAGCATAACCCTTGATTCCACACACCATTTATGGGGAAGAGGTAACAGTCAAGCTAGCTATTACAACACGTTTATTAGATATGGTGGCCTTTCAAGTATTATTTTCAAAAACTTTCCTAAACCTGATGGTAATTTCCTTACGCTCATGCTGTAAGATATTAACATATTTTTCAAAGTGTGCGTGTGTATATATATAAATTGCAGTAACATTAAAAATAGCTATTTTTTTAAACTTTACTGTCTGCATTTGAGAGGTGACAACATAATTTATGTTGGTGGGAGGGCTGCTCTCTCATTTGCGAAAATATTTTAATCACCTTTTGGTTATGTAAAGATCTTCAATAATCAAGCCAAGTACAGAAGAAAATTGAAGGAAAAAAAGAGACTGAAGAACAATTGCTTTACAGAGAAAACATCCCTGGGGAGGGACTGCTGAGAAGAGGAGAGCTGCCACATCACTGGAAAGACGTTATTTTGGTCTTAAATGATTTTCCTTCCTTCCTCTGGCAGATCCCAAGATGATGTAGAGGGCCAGAGACTAGGAAAAGAGCAAAAGCAAGAGTGGGACTGTTTCAAGGAGGTAGGATTCCAAGCAATAGGGCAGTGGCCTAGTGACCAAGAGGAAGTCAGCAAGTGGGAATCCTCGAGGAGAAGTCATGGGCAACAGATTTTAAATTTAATTTTTTATATATTTTTTCAGAATTGCTTTATGTCAACTACTAAGTAAGGCTTTGTTACCCATTCTCAGCTTGGTTGTGCAGAATGAGGGGATTGGGTCTGTGTCCATGCTGGAGATGGGGTAGGGAAAATATGCATCTTTCCTTCCAGTCCTGCTTCCCTGCAGCCCCTGGAGAAGATGAGAGCACGGTTTCCTGGGAGGATGGTGGTGCAAGTGTGCCGGGAGGTGATCAGAGATAAGCATGCACAAGAGAAATGCAGAGCTTATGCACAGAATGAAATGTGATGAGTAGCTCCCAAGATGGATCTGTGGCAGGTGAAACTTGGGGAGTCACAGAATCCTGGAAGTTCTCAGAAAATCAAGGGATGAGAGTCCAGTTAATGCAGGTAATTTCTGCAGTCATAAAGAACTCAAATGTTTTACAAAATATTAATGTATCAGGGGATCCCAGAAGTCTAGCAAACCCAGAGGTACTTTGTATGTCCAAATAGGTGGGCATCATTTTGAGTAGCTGAGGCAACATGATATAGTGACTATATATATATACATATATGACTTTGAGCCTGAGTGGCAGTGGATAAGTTGATTAAGTTCTGAGACTCTATTTCTTCAACTGTTATCACTTTCAGGTTGTTATAAGAGGCAGACACAATGTTTGCCATGCACTGGGACACATTAAGAAAACAGTAGCCCTCATTGGGTGTTCACACAGCCTCACTTGCCCCACAAAAACTGCTGCTGACAGCAATTCAGCGATTCAAAAATTGAGAGTTCATTTTCAGACACCCTAATGTTTGATATGCAGTCTCCTGGAATGCAGCCACTACCACGCCTATATTAGTTAGAGGGTCTTAGATGCCATAAGCGTTCAATATTAAACAGCAAAGCTCTTTCTACACCATCTAGCAATTTCTTTCTGGGTTAATATGAGGTGATGGTTTCACCCTATAAATCCCATTAAGTTTGAATTCTGGTTACTTCAAAATAATACATAAGAAACGAGGCTGTCATGGCAATTTAGATCCGAGACTCACACCCAATCACGATTCCTAGATTTAAGGCTCAGGAGACAGTACACTTTCCATGCTTCATTTTTAATACTGGAATTCTCTCCCTCGTCCAGTAATCCACAGTTTCAATTGCTTGAGTCTCTGTGGGGCAGAGACTGTCTTTTTATATTGGTCAAATAGTGGTCTGAGGTGATAATTAGAAATCTAATGTAAATTTTTTATATTGGGAAATTTCTAGTTGGAATAGTATATGTATCTAAAAGCTTTTAGTAATAACTATTTTTTAATCTAATAAATAGTTTCAGATAAACATAGTGACCATTTTCAAGCATTTTTCCCCTGATAAATGTGTGATGCCAAGCTCTGAACTGTCCTAAATAAAACCCTTTCATTATCTGGTTCAAGGTTATATTTTCAACTTTCAGCAAATAAAATATACCAACCATACTTGAGAACTCTGTCACTGAATTTAACTTGGGTGAATTTCTCATATTCCTTTTTTCTGACACGATGACTTTTATTATTGTAAGACTCACATATGCCCTAAACTATTTGAATTGTGACTTCTATACAAATAGCGAGATCACTTTATCTTGAGACCTTTCAAATAGGTTAGAGGTTATAAATTGTTTAGCTTGTTGGCCCAGAATGTGATAACAAAAGAATTATATGCTTTTATATGCTGTTCCAGCTATTTCCAATACTGTTTTTGACAGTTTTGCTTTTTTTCCATACATTTATTGTTTTCAAAGAGCACAGGTTTTGAAATGCAGGATCAGAGCTTTCAGCTTTTAAAGATTGGCAGACCTCATGATGCATCTCAGACATGGCAGCAGAGGAGACATAATCGCCAGTTGGCCCTGACATTTTCTTGATCTTTCTGCTTTCAAGCACCAATTATCAATTTATCTATGAAATTACTTCTGAGGAATATATTATTAATATTTCCAATAGTATTGACATGCCCTGTTGGCATGTCCTCATGTATGTTGTCTGAAAACTCATTTAAAATGAAAACCGTCAGGCTCTGGCAGCCTTTTATAATGATCAAACCAAGCTCAGAAAGAGAAATATTGAAAAGGTCATTGCATGCTTATAAACATCATTTGGAAATTATCCTTAAAAAGCACAATTAATTTCATTCTTAAAATAACCATGTGAAGGTATTACCGTTCTCCCTCCTCTACAATGAAGGAAAATGGATTTCAAGAATGTTCAGAGGATTTGCAAATTCACAGAGCCAATAAGTGGCAGAGCTATGAATGAAATCTGTTCTTTAGTTGCATTCATTTATTCGCGAAACTTTAATGAGAAGCTAATGCACACCAGACTCTTTGGTAGGGGACAAGAAACACGGTTCGGTCTTTAAAGAGGCTAGGGACAAATGTACGAATAAATTGGCAATAGAGAGTAATACTCTTAGGAGTTTAGGGCAAGATTCCAGGAGAGTCTAGACCTGGGTTTGAAAAGATGAGATGGTTTAGTGGACTAGTGGAAAGAAGAGCCTTTAAACACAGGGAACAGCATACACAAAGCCATGGAGGTTAGAAATGGCCTCACGTGCTTCAGAATGGTAAGCAGTTTGGGACCATAGGAGTGGCTGGAGCTGAAGCCAGAAAAGGAGGCAGGGGTGAGTGTGTCAGGGTTTGTTCTTTTTTTTTTTTTGGTTTGTTTGTTTTTGTTTTGCTTTGTTTTTGTTTTTGTTTTTTATGTGTCTATATTATCTTTACCTGTGGTTTCTTTTGAAGACTTATTGAATTTTGCCTCATATTTGACATATGTAAAATGATTTGGTGTTTTTTTTTTTTTTCCTTTTTTCATGCCCATCTATTTTTCTGGAACCCAACAAACTTCATATACCTACTTACCATAAATTAAAGTCTCATATGTTCAAATTCTATATAAAACCTAATTTATTCAAAGGGATGGCCCTCTTTTCAATCAATCCCTCATGGTTGGGTCATGCTACACTTACTTCAGTGAACCCACTGTTGTTCAAGACATTTGGGGAGCAATACTTTGAGAATTTCATGAAATGCCTGGAACACACTTGTAAGGAGTGTCTTCCTTTTGATGAAACTTTATCTCTGAGGGTAAGTTTAATTTCTTCCAGATCAAAGAAAGAAGAATGGAGGAAGTAACTGACTCAAAATGACCATTTGTGGGCTAAAATGATGGGGACCTGTAAAGCACTGAGCTCAGTTTTCTATTATGATATTTATAAGGTTCTTTTGGAAATTCTACAAGAGAAAGACTAAAGGTGTTTGGCAGATCACTGAAATGAAGGTTGAGTCTCTTGGAAGAATATTTAATTTTATGTGTTTGGATAAAACCAAAACACTACCACCTCTTCATTTTGGCTTAGCACTTGGTATCACCAGCTATTGTCCTCCATAATAAAAACCACTATTTAAATATATTTATCAAAAATATAGGGAACACACCACCAGAGAGTGAGGGGAAAAAAAGAAAGAGAGAGAATGAATTACTTTGAACTTTCAAGAATTCTACCTGGCAGAGCTCACTAGAACATGTATTTATTTTCTCTCATTTAATGTAGGAGGAAGAAACCCAATTGTTTTCATGCATCCATTCTCTTTCCCTCCTTCTTCTCCCTCCCCCTCCCCACCTCGACCCCACTCTTTCTCTCTCTCTCCACTAATGTCAGAGTGGTCTTCTTAAAATATCGGAAAGCACACCTATTTTTGAAACATTTACAGTTATCCCATTTGCCCCACACTTTCCAGCCCAATTTCCTCCCACAACTTGGTACCTGACTCCCACTCCAGGTTAAGCCAAAAATCTACTACCCTTTAATAAATACAACATATTCTTTCAGACCTTTGCTTATGCTAGACTCTTGCATAAATGTACTTTCACTAATTCCCATGTATCCAAATGTATCCTGTATTTTAATATTGTAGTTCATATGCTACTTCCTTTATAATAGTTTCCATTCCTCACTCCTGCTCTAAATTACCAACGCCCTCCTCAATGCCTCTACATTAGTGTTCCTCTCTGTAACATATTGTTTTGAACATCCTTGCTCTTTACTTAACTTGCTTTCATATCCAATTTTCCCTATAACATTAGAAGCTCCTTATGTCCAAGTTAGCATAATGTCTCCTCTTTTGAGTTCTAGCTCAATAGGGCTTTACAATAATAAAAGTTGAACTGAACTGAATTAAACATGTAATATTTTACTGTTGGAATTCAGATTCAGATGTGCATGTATTTGGCACCTAATACAATTTTTTGTTATTGTTGTTGAAGGAAAATACAGTATTAAAAAATTAATCAATATAAAACAGTAGTGGAATATACTAAAGATGTCACTGTTGAGAGGAAGTAACTAGCAATATTTTAATTTATTTTCTTCTCATCTATTTTTGTGCATATTAATTTTTTATATAGGTGACCATTTCCTAAACATGATTTTTTCCATTTTCACATATTAGTTTAATAGAAACAATCTGGTCATGAAAAATGTTTTCTGAACATCATTTTAAATAAATGTTTTGAATACATGTGTCATAATTTACCAATTCTCTTAATGGTGGCATATATTAGGAATTAAGATTTTTTTTTCTCTTTCCCCATAATAAATGTAAATTTTAAAAGTCTGCACCTCCTTATGATAAATTTGAACTTGTGGAAACATTCCAAGGATTCATGGTCCACTGACTACAGTCCCAAAGAATGAGGTGGATTAGTACTGAATATTTTCCTTTAGGAGTAGAGCAGCAGACCTCCTGAGGGGCAGGACAAGATGGTAGAGTGGTGATGTGTAGAATTTAGTTACTCCTCTAGGGATGCTGGTAAATAGCCAGGAACTGTCTGGGAATAGCTGTTTGGGGGAATTCTGTGACTGGAAATACTTCATACACCAGTCTGGAATGGATGGAATGGCTGAGGTTACAATGAAGAACTGTAAGTCTCCTAGGTCATGGAGGCTGGCATCCCTCCCCCACAGGCATGGCAGGCTGTCTTGGAGCTGGCTGCCTGAGGGAAAAAAATAGCAGAATCTGCTGGGAGCAAGGAGGGTGGCTCAACAAGGCTCCAACTGCAGAATTAATTAACAGTTTTGGAATGCTGAATAAAAACTTTGAGCACAGATAAACCAAGAGCAAGCACAAAAGGAGCCAGGAGGTTTCACCCTGGCAGAGAGGAGGCAGGGTTAACAATAACAACAACAATAATAACAACAACAACAAAGGCTTTTGGAGTTGGAGGGGCTCAGAATCCTGGAAAATGGCTGGGCCCCAAGAAAAAAGGACATCTATTGCCAGGTACCAAGTCTAGCTCTTGATTAGCAAACCAGGGTGCTGGGGTCCAGCTCTGAAAAGGGACTTTTGTTTTTTTGTTTTTTCTCTTTTCCTGTCTTTTTTGTTTTTAAATAGCCCATTAAAGCTGTGGGCATATTCAGACTTCAGCACTGCCCCAGGCAAGGGTGGAATTAATGTATGCCTGAGAGAAACAAGTAAGGGGAAAGAGATAATTCCCTAAAGGGCATATCCTTAAATAACTCTCTACTGGGAGCATGGGAAGGTACTTTAGCCAAGCTTCAATTGTGGTTTTTTTTGTTGTTGTTGTTTTGTTTTTTAATCTATGTTCTGTTCTTTATTGCTCTGCACATATTTGTTAACATTATATAAGAATTATGACAGATCATCTTTGGTTGTACATTTGTCAGTTAACATTTAAAGATATTTTCTGATTTAACCTAGTCATCATAATTATGTTTAGAATTTTCAGCCAGTTTTTACCTCATAAATATGTGCATGTGCTAATCTGTTGAAAAGAACTCTGATTTCCCTGCCTACAACTCATTACAAAAGTCTGCATTCAGCAGTTCCAGATCACCTCACAATCCTACATTTTAATTTATTTTTCATTAATATGTCCAAAGGAAAAACTGAATTCATGTCTGAATTTTGTTGTAAAGCATTATTGATAGTTATTTTTCCCAGTATGATATTCCTTGTGTGAACTCCAGCTAAACACTTTTTCACCTTGATTTTAGTGTTGACATTTCCTCAGTATGAGAAATTTAACGTTGATGGGTAAATTGAAAGCACCAAAGACTTCTTCATTCTACATATACACAGAATGTATTATACAATGTGAAACTTCACATGTATTCTACACATTGCTTTGTAAGTGAAGAATTTCTCACATTTTTTCATTGAGTAGCCAATCCATCAAATATGATACCTTGTTCTCCTAGAATATCCTCCTCCTAGTAAGGATATTTCTGTCTATTTTTATGGTTTAGGAGTTATTCCTACTCTGAGCTATACTTGTATACTGAAGGATGGAGCTAAGCTGAAACTTATAGGTAACTACAGACTTTGAGTTCATCTTAAAATAATAAAATCATGTTATTTAAAGATAGATTGTAAATAAAAGCATTTACCCATTACATTGAGAGATACATATTACACTCCTGTGTGAATTCTTTTATTTTAAATGTTAGAACTGTGGCTGAAAACTCCTCCATAAGCAAAATATATTTAATGAGTTCTCTGATGTCCAATAGTAGAATAATGTCTAAGGTTTTCCTACTTAGATGGGAGAAATGTTTTCTCCCCAGTGTTAATTACCTCATGTCATCTGAGAACCAGATGACTTCAGTGAACCATTTCCCACATAAATGGAAGGATTTCCCACATAGATGGCAGGCTTATAGTTTCTCCCCCATATGAGTTTTCTCATGTTGCCTAAGTTTTCCATGTATATGGAAGGATTTCCCTCATAGATGGCAGATATGTGGTTGCTCTGCAGTGTGAATTCTTTCATGTTGCCTAAGGGTACCACAATGACTGAAGGATTTTCCACATATATTGCAGACATTTGGTTTCTCCCCAGTGTGAATTCTTTCATGTCGCCTAAGGGTACCACAATCACTAAAGGATTTTCCACATATACTGCAGATAGAGGGTTTCTCCCCAGTGTGAATTCTTTCATGTTGCCTAAGGGTACCACAATCACTGAAGGATTTCCCACATATATTGCAGACATTGGGTTTCTCTCCAGTGTGAATTCTTTCATGTCGCCTAAGGTCACTACAGTGACTGAAGGATTTCCCACATACATTGCAGATATTGGGTTTCTCTCCAGTGTGAATTTTTTCATGTCGCCTAAGGGCACTACATTGACTGAAGGATTTCCCACATATATTGCAGACATATGGTTTTCCCCAGTGTGAATTCTTTCATGTTGCCTAAGGTTACCACAATGACTGAAGGATTTCCCACACATACTACAGACATATGGTTTCTGTCCAGTGTGAATTATTTCATATTGCCTAAGGGTACCACAATGACTGAAGGATTTCCCACACTTACTGCAGACATATGGTTTCTCTCCAGTGTGAATTATTTCATGTTGCCTAAGGTTACCAAAATGACTGAAGGATTTCCCACACATATTGTAGACACTGGGTTTCTCCCCAGTGTGGATTATTTCATGTTCCCTAAGTTTACTACGATCACTGAAGGATTTCCCACACATGCTGCAGACATATAGTTTCTCCCCAGTGTGAGTTCTCTCATGCTGTCTGAGTGTAGAACTATCAGTGAAGTCTTTCCCACATACATGGCAGACATATGCTTTTACTTCAGTATGAGTTCTCTCACATTTTCTGAGGGTGGTACTATCCACGAAATCTCTCCCACATCTGTAGCAGGCATACAGTTTCTCCACACTGTGAATTCTTTCATGTTGCCTAAGGTTAAAACTTTGACTGAAGGAATTCCCACATAAATGGCAGACATATGGATCTTTCACAGTGTGAATTCTTTCAAGTTGTCTGAGGGTAGAACTACCACTAAAGTCTTTCCCACATATGGTAGCCATATGGCTTTTCTCCAGTGTGTATTTTCTCAAGTTGTCTAAGGCCAGAAATACTTCTGAAGACTTTTCCACATAGATGACAGTTATATGACTTACATCCAGTTTGAAATTTCTTATTTTGACCAAATAATGAATGATAATTGAGAACTCTTTGATATTGTTTGTTTGCATTGGGTTTCTATCTCATGTCAGTCACTGTGGAGTGAATGAAACATTCTTCCAAATCATTACTTTCAAGGGGATCCTCTTCAGTGTGAGAAATCTGCTTTGTCTGGTTGGTAGATGTGTCCTTCTTAGAGATATATTGCATGGTTATCATTTCTTCTTTTTTATGGTCATTTTCCCTGCCTGGACACTGTACTTGGAGAAACCTTAATCCTTCTCTCCACAGTTCTTGTTCTGACTGTGAAGGCACTTCTGATATGCAGATCTGATACCCCATGAACACTAGGTGATTGATATTCTCCAGCATTACATCTCTGAACATCTTTCTCTGGTTTGTGTCCAGCATGGCCCATTCTTCCTTGGTAAAGTTGATAGATACATCATTGAAGGTCACTGATTCCACTGGTTTCATTGTCAGTAGTTCTGCCACCAACTGTCTTCCTCTGGATTTTCACTCTCAGACAGTCCAAGCACTAAGCATCCAAACAGACCTGTTTTCCTCCATGGCCAGCTACCACTGGGGTCCTGGATGCTAAAGCAAGCTCAATTGTGGTTTTAATCCCAGCATAGAGGATGTGGGACTAATAACAACAACAACAAAACAGAGACTTTTGGAATTGAACAAGCTCAGAATACAGGAAAAGGGCTGTGCTGCAAGAAAAGGGCCACAATAGAGCTGGGTACCAACTCTTGACTGGCGAACCTTGCAGGCTGGGAACTGGCTCTGAAAGGGGACTCCCACCCCCTCTCTCTATCTCCCCCATCCCCCTCCCTCCCTCCCTTCCTCTCTCTTTTTAATCTATTCTGAGTAGCACATCAGAGAAAGCCTCAAGCGTTTTCAATTGTCAGCCAGAACCAGCCAAGGGTGGAGTTAAGATAAGTCTGAGAGACAAAGTAAGGAGTCTAGTGAAGAACATAATTCCCCAAAGTGCCTATCTTCCCAGGGAAAAGGAGGGGAGGGGAGCAGGGCCCAGCTCAAGTGGTGGTCCATCTTCAGATAATTCAGAGCTAAGGGGCTTGGGGGAAAAAAGCACAGATACAGCTTAACCTTGCCTTAACCATGCCCCTGGCAGGGACAGGGTTTGCTGAGAATTAAAGTCACCACACCTCTTCATGCCAATGGAGAGATGCAGGCTGACAAGTGCCACCTGCTAGACAGGATAGAAAAAGCACAGAGTCTAGAGGCCTCACAGGAAAGTCTGACAACTTTCTGTGTCTCATCCTCAGGTAAACTTGATACTGATTACACCCTACTCCTGGGACCTGGGCCTGTCTTCTCTGGAAAAATCTGATTGGTAGACTCTCCTAAAAAAAGAAAAAAAAAATGTTTCATATAGGCAGGGCAAGAACCATAAAAAGAAGAGCTAAAAAATTCTGATCAATTAAATAGAAGCTATAATAGAGGTCTAGAATAAGTTGAACTGAACAACAAAGAACAGATAGAGAACAAAGCCAACCAACAAGAAAACTGTAGGTAAAAGCATGGAAATGACCTCCAGAATAAAATAATCAAGAAAATCAGATGCCTAGAACCAGCAAAAAATTACAAGTCACACTAGGAAAAACTGAGGACATGGCCCATGCAAAAGCAAAACCTAGAATTTCAAACGAGATAGAGGAGTTGAAACAACTAATTAAATATGTTCAAACAAACATGCAAAATCACATCAAAAATCAAATTAATGATTTAAGGGAAGATATAGCAAAAGAAATGAAGGATATAAAGAAGACATTGGGTGAACATAAAGAAGAACTTGAAAAACTGAAAAAACAAATGGCAGAATCTATGGGAATGAAAGGCACAATAAAAGAGATGAAAAACACAATGGAGGCACACAACCACAGATGAAGAAACAGAAGAAAGGATTGAAAGGATTAGTTAACTAGAGGACAAGATAACTGAAATCCTACACACAAAAGAACAGAAAGGGGAAAGAATGAAAAATTTGACCAGGGTCTCAGGGAATTGAGTGACAACATGAAGCACACAAATATACATTTTATTGGTGTCTGAGGAGGAGAAGAGAAGGGAAAGGGGGCAGAAAAAATGATGGAGGAAATAATCACTGAAAATTTCCCAACTCTTACGAAAGACATGAAATTACAGATCCAAGAAGCACAGAATACCACAAAGAAAATAGATCTGAATAGACCTACACCAAAACACCTAATAATCAGATTGTCAAATGTCAAAGACAAAGAGAGAATTCTGAAAGCAGCAGGGTAAAGTGAACCATCACATACAAAGAAAGTTCACTAAGACCATGTACAGAGTCCTCAGCAGAGACCCTGGAGGTGAGGAAGCAATGGTATGATATATTCAAGATATTGAAAGAGAAAACCGCAAACCAAGAATTCAATATCTGGCAAAACTGTCCTTCAAAAATGAGGGAGAGTTTAAAAAATTTTCAGACAATCAGACACAGAGAGTTTGTGAACAAGAGACCTGCTCCACAAGAAATACTAAAGGGAGAGCTAAAGGGTGATAGGAAAAGACACAAGAGCAAGGTTTGGAGAATAGTGTAGAAATGAAGACTATCAGAAAGGGTAAAAGGAGAGAGAGATAAAAATAAAATATTACATAGTAAATCCAAAAGACAAAATGGTAGAAGAAAGTACTGCCCTTACAGTAATAACATTAAATGTTAGTGCAATAAACTCCCCAATAAAAAGACACAGACTGGCATAATGGATTAAACAGGACCCATCTACATGCTGTCACAAGATTCACTTTAGATACAAGGACAAAAATAGATTTAAAGTGAAAGGTTGGAAAAAGATTTTTCAAGCAAACAACAACCAGAAAAAAGCTGGGGTAGCCACAATAATATCAGACAAATTAGACTTAAAATGTAAAACAATTAAAAGAGACAAAGAAGGACACTATATATTAATTAAAGGTACAATTCATCAAAAGACATAACAACCACAAATATTTATACACTAAGCCAAAATACATGAGGCACACATTGACAACACTGAAGAGAGAAGTAGACATCTCTACAATAATAGTTGGATACTTCAATACATCACTCTTATCAACAGATAGAACACCTAGACAGAGATCAATAAGGAAATGGAGATGCTGAATTGTATGATAAATGAACTAGACTTGACAGACATTTATAGAACACTACACCCCACAATAGCAGAATATTTCTCAAGTGCTCATGGATCATTCACCAAGATAGACCACATCTTGGGTCACAAAGCAAGTCTCAATAAATTTAAAAATATTGATATTATACAAAACATTTTCTCAGATCATAATGAAATGAAGTTGGAAATCAATAACAGGCAGGTGGTCAGAAAATTCACAAATATATGGAGACTAAACAACACACTTTTAAACAACCAGTGAGTCAAGGAAGAAATTATAAGAGAAATTAGTAACTCCCTTGAGGAAAATGAAAATGAAAACACAACATATCAAAACTTATAGGGTGCAGCAAAGGCAGTGCCAAGAGGGAAATGTATTCCTAAAGGCCTATATTAAACAAGAAGAAAGTACAAAAATCAAGGAATTAACTGTTCACCTGGTGGAACTAGAGAAAGAACAACAAACTAACCCCAAAGCAAACAGAAGAAAAGAAATAACAAAGATTAGAGCAGAAATAAATGAAATTGAGAACAGGAAAATAATAGAGAGAATCAACAAAACCAGAAGTTGATTCTTTGAGAAAAGTCAATAAAATTGATGAACCCTTAGCTAGGCTAATGAGAGAAAGAAAGAAAAAGAGAGAGGGAAAGAGAGAGAGAGGAAGAAAGATAAATAGATAGAGATAGAGGATGCAAATAAACAAAATTAGAAATGGGAAAGGGGGCATAACCACTGACCATGCATAAATAAGGAGATAATGAAAGGATAATATGAGCAACTATATGCTAATAAGTGAGACAACTTGGATGAAATGGACAACTTCCAAGAAAAGCATGAACAACCAACATTGACTTGAGAAGAAATAGATGACCTCAACAAACAAACCACAATTAAAGAGATTGAATCTGTCATCAAAAACTCCCCAAAAAAGAATTCTAGGACCAGATGGCTTCACATGTGAATTCTACCAAGCATTCAAGAAATACTTAGTACCAATCCTGCTCAAACTCTTCAAAAAAGTTGAAGAGGAGGGAAAGCTACAGAATTCATTCTATGAAGCCAACATCACCCTAATATCAAAGTCAGACAAAGATACTACAAGAAGAGAAAATTATAGGCCAATTACTGTAATGAATATAGAAGCAAACATCCTCAACAAAATACTGGCAAATCAAATCCAGCCATTAAAAGAATTATACACGTTGACCAAGTAGGATTTATTCCAGGTATGCAAGGCTGGTTTAACACAAAAAAAGCAATTAATATATATATATAATACACCACATCAATAAATCAACGCAGAAAAACCACATGATAATCTCGCTTAATTCAGAAAGGGCATTTGACAAAATTCAACATCCTTTCTTGATGAAAACACTCAAAAGGATAGGAATAGAAGGGACCTTCCTCAATATGATAAAGGCAATATATGAAAAACCCACAGCTAACATCACACTCACTGGGGAAAGACTAAAAGCTTTCCCTCTAAGATCAGAAACAAGGCAAGAATGCTCACTGTTACCAAGGCTATTCATCATTGTAGTGAAACTTCTAGCTGGAGCAATTAGGCAAGAAATAGAAATAAAAGGCAACCAAATTGGAAAAGAAGAAGTAAAACTTTCATTGTTTGCAGATGACATCATACTATATGTAGAAAATCCCAAAAAATCTACAGCAAAGCTGCTAGAACTAATGAATACAGCAAAGTGGCAGAGTACAAGATCAGCATGAAAAATCAGTAGTATTTCTATACACTAGTAATGAGCAATCTGAGAAGGAAATCAAGAAATTCCGTTTACAACAGCAACCAAAAGAATATGTAGGAATAAATTTAACCAAGGCCACAAAAGAACTATACACAGAAAACTACAAGAGATTGCTGAAAGAAATCAAACAGGACCTAAAGAAATGGAAGGATATACCATGTTCATGGATTGCAAGACTAAATATAGTTAAGATGTCAATTATACCTAAATTGATTTGTATATTCAATGCAATACCAATTAAAATCCCAACAACTTACTTTGCAGAAATAGAAAAACCAATAATCAAATTTTTTTGGAAGGGCAGAGTGCCCCAAATAGCCAAAAATATCTTGATGAAGAGGAATGATGTGGGAGGTCTCCTACTACCTGACTTTAAAGCATAATACAAAGCTACAGTGGTCAAACCAGTATGGTACTGGCATAAAGATAGATATACTGACCAATGGAATCAAATTGAGTGTTCAGAAATAGACCCTCTCATCTACCAACAACTGATCTTTGATAAGGCAGTCAAGCCAACACAACTGGGACAGAGCAGCCTTTTCAATAAATGGTGTCTGGAGAACTGGATCCCCATATCCAAAAGAATGAAAGAGGACTCCTCTCTCACATCTTATACAAAAATTAACTCCAGAAGTATCAAAGACCAAAATATCAGAGCTAAGAACATAAAACTTTCAGAAGACAATGTAGTGAGATATCTTAAATATCTTGTGATAGGAGGTAGTTTCCTAGACTTACATCCAAAATGTAAGCAATGAAAGAAGAAATAGATAAATGGGATCTCCTCAAAACTGAACACTTTTGAGCATCAAAGGACTTTGTCAGAATAGTAAAAAGGCACCCTATGCAATGGGAGACAATATTTGGAAATCACATATCAGATAAGGGTTTAATACTCAGAATATATAAAGAAATCCTACAACTCAACAACAAAATGACAAACAACCCAATTAAAAAATGGGCAAAAGACATGGGCAGACACTTTTCCAAAGAGGAAAAAACAAATTGGCTCAAAAACATATGAAAAGATGCTCAACTTCACTGGCTATTAGGGAAATGCAAATCAAAACCAAAATGAGATATCATCTCACAACTCTAGAATTGCCATTATATATATTAAAAAAAAAAAAACAGAAAATTACAATTGCTGGAGAGGATGTGGAGAAATAGGCACACCTATTCACTGTTGGTGGGTATGTGGAATGTGCAACCACTCTGGAAGGTGGTCTGGCGGTTCCTCGGGAAGCTAGGTGTGAAATTACCATGATCCAGCAATCCAATTACTAGGTATATATTCATTTGGAGGAACTGAAGGCAGGGACACAAGTGGACATTTTCACACCAATATTTGTGAAGGCATTATTCACGATTGCCAAGAAATGGAAACAGCCCCAATGTCCATCAATGGATGAGTGGATAAACAAACTGGTATACACATACAATGGAATATTACCCAGCAGTAAGACAGAATAAAGTTTAGAGGCATGCAGTCATGCAGATTAAATTTGAGGACACTGTGTTGAGTAAAACTGGCCAGGGACAAGAGGATGAATATTTTATAGTCTCACAAGGGTGAACTAGCATTAATGAATGAACTTCGAGAGTAAAAGTAGTGAACACAGGTTGTCAGGACTTGGAGACAAAATAGAGATCCGGCATTTGATGCTGAAGGAGTATAGAATATTCAACAGGATTGACTGTATAGATCCAGAAGTGGATAGGACAATATTGTAAGTACACTGAAAAAGGATGAGTGTAGGTACAGTTGAGGGTGGAGGACTGGGGGTATGTGTGGCACTGGAGGGAAAGACTAAGGATGAAGACTGGGACTGTGTAACTTGGCGAAATCTAGAGTGGTCAATGAAGGTGATTAAATGTACATATAAATAATGTTCTTACATGAGGGAAAACAAATGAATGTCAACATTGAAAGGTGTTAAAAATAATCCTAAACTACAGAAAATGGAACAAATAATAATCAGCCATATTCCCATCACCCAGAATTAACAACCATTCATATTTTGTCACATTTGCAACTCTCTCTCTCCTCTTTTAAAAAAGAAATAAAAACATTATAAATTAAGTCCCCTTAGCTGCCCTCCTCCTCCATCCAAGGAAACCAACTTCATTAACTTAGTGAGAATCTGTTCCTGTTCTTTAAAAATAGGCTTCAACAAACCTATACATCCATTTGAGAACAATGTGTGCCACTGTTTTATGAATTTAAAATTCACACAATTAGTGTCATTTGGTCAACATCATACTGTGACTTGGTTTTTTTCCTCTTTAGCATAGTTTTCAACACTTATCCATGTTGATAAATATGCTTGTGCTTAGTCCTTTATATTGCTGTATAGTATTCTGGTGTACAAATAAACTCACCTATTGATGGACACTGGGATGGTTAAAAAAAAAAATGTAGCAGCAGGTTTATACAATACATTCCACAGCCTGACTTCCTAGAAATCTTCTCTAGAATGTTCTCTGTTTATTCAAAAATTTGCACTCACAGAGCTACTAAAACTCCAAATTACTTTCCAAGTCGTTGTCTTGGTGCCACACTGATTTCCCCAATATGCTGTCCATCTTGGCTCCTGTGTCTTCTCCTTCCAAAGAAAGGAACTCCTAATAGTGATTATATTCTTGAAAGGGGGAGCTTCACTAGAATACCAGTGAACAAAATTATCCATTATATTAATAAGTAAGGGGACACTCCACTAGAGCACTAGTGAACAAAATTATCCATTATGTTAAATAAGTAATACTTTTAACATCCTTGTGCCTAAAGCTTTGTCTAATGTTCAGATTTGTCCATAGCTAAAGATAAATCTATGAATATTTTTAAAGTTTCAGATAGCTACTTCTGCGTTTTCAAAAGCTTTAGACCAGAGAATACCTCCACCAATGCAGTTCATCTCAGCCCTAAGGAAAACAATCTATATTATAAACTGTATTACAAACTGTATAAACTGTTTATATCTGTATTATAAACATTCCAAAGCAGGCAACTGGCAGAAAGTATAGCCAAGGTAGCTCGCAGAGGCATGCTATAATCTCATTTGAGTAGAAGCTCAATAAAGTAAGAATCCTGAAAGAACTGGACAGAAGTTGTTGCAGATGTGTAAGTTCAGTTTCCATGGTCATTAAAAGAAAGTCCTTACCAGTAGAGCTGGAGAGGAACTTGACAAAGGGCACTGGCAGAAAGGATGCAAAGAGCAGCCAAAGTGGAGTGAATCGTCTTTAGCAATCTAAGTTGATTTGTGGTCTAATGTAGCTTTTTACATGGCTTCCACCAAACTGTTCATAAAATTCATGGCTGCAGCTCACCTCCATTATTACGCTCTTGGCCAGGCTTCCTGAAACTCCTTTTGAGGGTGACCTCTACAGGGTCACCCTGCAAAGTGGGAAGGCAGATGCGCTCTGGCTTGTGTGACAGCTTTTGGGAGGAACAGCCTTCTGATGGGCAGAAGGACACAAGCTGGTCCCCTACAGCTACCCCATTTAAAAAAAAAATATGCTTACACACTTAACTCTTTTTGAAATGCTATAACAGGCCTGATGCAGCTGTAAGTCAGTGCCTGCTAATGAAATCACATGAATCCATAACTTTGCACTTCTTAAGACTTCCCAATATGGCTCCCGGTCTCCAGGCTTGCTTCCTCCTATTTCGTCCTCCATACAACTGCCAGAGAGTACTTTCCAAAACATCATCATGGACTCTTTTTCTTAAACACCATCATTTACAGCAGTGTTTAAAAAATTGTGTATCACTCTTTTTAAAAATGTTTTTTGAGCGTACATAATATATGCAGATATATCTCTTTATAAGTTAGACATTTTATGCTCTCTACATATGGCATATATGCAAGCACATATAAAAATATACAAAAGAGAAATTAAAGAGGAAAGATAATAAAAGGGTGAAATCCAAATACCTCATCTCTGCTTAAAAGACCTCTATAAACATTATCTGTCTTCATATAATATCATTCATTTCTGAGGGTCCCCCCAAAATTCACTTACACATAACAACTTCATGTCATTTTCTGCAACGCCAAGTTCCTTTTCCACCTCTTTCCTTTGTAGACATTGTTCTCCTTGCTTAGAGGGGCCTCCCAGTAAACTTCTAATCATTTAAGATCCAGGTTAATTATGAACATTGAAAAGCATGTATGTGGACAACAGGAAAACATGATGTGCTCTTCAATAGTTCAGCCAAATAACAACAATAAACCCTTCTTTTAAAATTACTTAAAAACATGCTTTAGTCACAAGTTAAATACCCAAATGACGGTCTCAAGAATGGAAAAGTAAAATGATGAAAAGAATCCCTGTAAGCATTGAAACAATTAAACAAAGATCTAAGGGATATGAATCTCTATATTTAAAAAAGTAACTTCAAGTATTCAAAACATATTCTTGATAAAAATATAAAGCAATAATGATTATTAGTAGTCATATGAGTTCAAAATGTCAAGTTGTATTAGCAGAACTTGTTAAGTAGAGTGAGGAAGTAAAAGGATGTCCAATTCCTTGTCTTTTTGTTCGGGTAGTCAAGATAAAGCTTAATAGTAAACTTTAATAATTACAGGAATAGAGCTTCAAGAATTTTTTGAGAAACTTAAATACAACTACTAGTACAATTTCAAATAATATTTAAATCTTCCAAATCATGGAATGAGATAATAGCAATCAAAATCAGCATGGAATCAGGTGGCAGGAGTAAAAATACATAAATCTGTCATAAAATATAATAAAGTTAAGAAATTTTAGATCTTTTTAATGATATTGGAAAACATATTGAAAAATACTAAAAAGCATACCAACAATTTCTAAATTAATACGATATATAGATAAATGTCAGTGATATCAATGATACACTCACATACACACACACACATACACACACACACACTTATCCCAAGCTTTCCTATCTTATTTGTACAAATGAAATCACATTAACAATGGTTAATCAAAGTTCATATTGTTGTCCTATAGGACTCATGATATTCAGCTTCCTATGAAGTCTTCTCTAAGAACTTCTTAGGACTTTATGAAGTCTTAATACAGGTGCTTAAAAGAAAACAAATAAATCCTAGTCTGTTGCCAATAGTTTCTAATGGGGAAATCAATACTTCCTTAATCAACAGACTTTCATATCACAGATTTGAAAAGTTAAAAACAAAACTTACCCCCCCATCATAATGTCTTACTCCCTTGAAAAAATGTCATATTTCTCTTAATTCTTCTGAACAAATATTGTGATTCCTCTTGTTTTCAATGTGTATTTAATTAATTTACATATTTGTAGCATCAATTTTCCTTCTGAAAAGACTTTCTGAAATTTGTTTAGCTCTTTCCCTCTGGATCATAAAGCAATTAGTGGAAAGGGTAGGTGGGGAGATCATAGGAAGTCCTCATACATAAAAGAGTATTGGGTTTAGAAAGAAGGCATAGTAATTGCCTGGCTTCTGGCTATTGGCACTTTCTACAATTCCTTTTTTTTTTCATCAAACTTTTGAGAAAACACCAAAGTCACTTTCTAAAATTCAGAGGCCGTGCTCTTTTCTCCACGTCATTACCACCACATCTCCCTGTCATAATATGTTATTTCTTTAAACTCGAATTCCCCTGAATTGATGTTCGGGGCTGCCAAAGCTCCTTGAAGGAGGTTCATTCTTTCCACAGCTGGCATTGGTGGAGAGAAGGCTGAATCCCCCAATCCTTCCACAATGGACATTCTTGGAGAGGCTAGAGAAGTGTTGGTCCCATGTGGAAGTAGAAAGAACACCCTTTCTGAAGCCCCCATTGCCTCACAAACTTGCCATTCATTTCCACCCATAATTTAGAAACCTTAGGTCCCATAGTACCTTACTACCGTAGTTCCCTACAAGACTTTTATTCTGAGCCTTTGATTCAGGCAGCATGTTGAAGCTGAAAAAATTCCTAAGAGTCACAAGTCATAGCTTGTATTGCTCCATCACTTGCCTCTGTGTAGTTGTGGAAAATAATTTAACCTGTGTCAGTGCTTTATTTTCCTAACCTGAAGAGAGGAGGTAATAATCCATACTCTGACTCTATCTTAAGACTGTTGAGAAAATGAAATGAGAAACTAGACATACTTTACATTAACTAGGACATGCAAAGCCAACAGAGAGATTTACTATGTATAAAGCTCCATGGCCAGCCCTCTTGATCTCTGTGTTCCTGTATTTTTGAGTATGGACCTCTTGAAAGTACACAGGAGAACTATGATTACATTCTAAGGCCTTAAATATTTGGGAGATGCGCTTTTGTTGCTGCTACATTCTCTGTATAGTCACTTGGATTAGTGGTTCCTATCTTGAACAACTTCTAAACTAAAGGTCATACATATTTTTTCTTTCAAGTGTTCTACCTGTTTGTAATATAGTTCTATGCAGTTGGGCCCTCAATTAAATACTTTTTGATTATGAGAAAGATTTATTTTTCTCAATACCAACAATAACCAAAAAACAAATGACACCAAACCACAGACACCAGAAATATCCTGATTAATTGTAAGAAAGGGTAAATTTAGCTTTCACATAAAGGCAAAGTGCAGTAGGGAAAATGGAAACTAGACAAGACTGGTTCAAACAGGCTCCATGGTTAAAGGGAAGGAAAGGGCCCCTGACATAAGCCTAGAGTTGGCGCCAGCTCCTTATAATCAAAGGCGGGGACTCTCGGCAGGAAATTTAAACTGGATGAGTTCTCTCGGCTAGGCTGTACAGTTTAAAATCCTAAAGGCGGGCTAGTTAGCTCTCTCGAATAGACCGTACCCTCTGGAGTATCCAGCCAATGGAGAAACAGGGGAGGGACTTGTATGTTAGACTTGGGGTATAAATATTGCTATGTTCTATTGCTCGGCATGCCTGCCATGGTTTTTGGCTGTGCGTCCATTCTTTCAGGATCGTGAATAAATTCTTTTCTTCTCCACAATCGTGTGAGCCTTATCTCTTTTAGGTACAGCATTCTTTCCAACATTAATGGAATTATTTGTCACTTTCCATCTCAGCATTTGGAGGCTAATGACAATCTGTGCATAATGTCATAACATGTGCTTCAAATATCATCGGATATCCTGGAAAGATTACACATTGTCTTTGGGAGGTATTCATCAGTGGGAAGGGTCAGTAGATACTTGTTTTAAAAAATAACTTTACTTCATTCCAGCAAAATATTTAAAGCATCTTCCATCTAGGCACTCTGATAGCTTCTGAAAATTAAAAAATACATGAAATATAGCACCAGAACATAAGGAGTTCACAGTGCATTGTGATACATAAATGTATCAAACATAACTCCATTATAAAATGGCAAGTGTTAGATTAGTAAATAAACAAGGTGCCCGTAGCATCAGTGGGCTCTCATTCCATCCAGATGGACAGCTGGAAGATACCACACTGAAATAAGGTATAAAAGAGAAAGAACAGGTCTGCAGTGATTGTGCCTACATGTGTGGTGTGTGTCAAGGGGGGTTATCTGAATTTGGACGAAGGCTAAGTTGATACTGGGATACTTTGATATCGAAATGTCTGTGGAGTTTCTATCCTTTGCAGTTAGAGAGGGAAAATTAGTCTTCATCTCGCAGCTATTTTTGTTTCTCTGACTAGCACGTTCTCAATCATATGCAAATGCAGGTAAATTGGTTGACTTGAATACCAGCAATGCATTTTTTTTCAAAGGAATAGAAAATAAACAGAATCACAGAATCATGTCAGATTTTTTTAAAACAGCAAGAGATTATTGAAATCTTTTACAAAGCCCCTAAGATTACAGGAACCATCTGTTGAACTTCTTCACTTCCTTTTGGATTCTAAATGGTACATCACACTCAAAGTTCCAACAGCCAATCCAGGGAGAACAGTATTTTAAGAAATACTTAGGAAAGTACAGACACATGATTAGATCTAGGATGAACTTAGGGGAAAACTCATTATAAAGTTAGTTTCCAGAGGGTAAGTGCCAAGACAAAAATTCAGGGCAGCCTTGAGAAAACATTTGAGGTAGTATTTGTTCACTTCAATTCTCCAAACATTTTGGAGCACCTGGCTTAAATATCGCCCTTGGTCAAGGTACCAAGAGACAGGTTATGAAATAAGGGAGAGAGGAAAACATGAATGTAGGATATAACCTATACCAAGAGTTTACATTGAAGTGCTGTAATTATAAGACAACTTATATAGACAACATTTTCAATATAAGACACGATAAATACAAGTGCTGTCTGTTTTGGACTGTAGTTGGTTTGGTTGTTTGTTTTCTACAAATTTGATTCTTTCTGTTACCCAGTTTCTAGGGTTCTTAGAATTTCCAGCATACTAACAACTATCCTTTCTTAGTTTCCAGTGCTTGAATGTTCTTCATTTAATACCATATTTTTGTCATTTCATCAGGTTTGAGGTATGCACTCTTTTCTACCATCCTGATCCAATCTCCTAACTAATTTGATGGTCCCTGGGTTTTAATGTGTTAGTTAATATGTCTGTGAACTTCTGGAGACAATGTAAAACCATGAAAATGGATATTTATGGTGGCAATTTTGAGTACATGGTGGCAATCCAGGAAAGCTTCTTGGGAGCAGGTGAGCTGTGCCTCACTCCTAAAAATTTCACTCCATAATAACCTTAGTGTGGATAAGCCTTTTCAGAAGATGAGCCATTAAGCAATATGTAGAACAAATAGAACTAATATAGATTACAGAAAAAGAAGGCTCATCTGCAATTTGGAATAACCATGATTTTAGTGTGGTTCTATAGCTTTCCTAGTTCTGAAGATTATGGAAGTCAGTTGAAGTTGTGCCAAAACCAGTTAACATTTTGTAAAATGAAAATTTACGCATCTTTGACTGTGCTTTTAGCAATTTATCATATCCCATACATTCAACACCACCATTTTTTTTTATCTTTGAGCAATGATAGGGTGGTTAAGGAATTTGATATTAATGTTGGTTCTAAGTATGATCTTAAGCTATAAGATTTATATTTCCTTAAAATTTGTATAATTTATTGCATTATGCATCCACAGGAGAAGATGAAACAGCATTTCAATACAGGAGTTTAGCTATGGTCTCCATTTGCTAAAATTTGAAAGTGCAGCTCTAAAAACACGTCACTGCTTGCCACGTACACAGTATCTTCAGGGTTCCACAAAAAAGTAAACCACAGTTCAAACACAATCGCTGAAAGTAGAAAATAAATGCCGACCTGCTATTTTCAAGACTTGATGATAAAGCAGTATAGGAAAAAGAGAGAGAGAAAGCTTTCTATATTTCTGCAGAGGCAACCTCCTGGAAGGCTAATCTGAATTTCAAAGGGCAGTAATAACCATTAATTAACTAGAAGGCCCTAGGTCCCTGGGCAGAGCTGGAAAGCAGGAGAGAAAAAAAAAAAGAATTAAAGCTAAATGTGCAAGGTGTATTGTAACAAATAACAACCAGTTACAAAGTCACTAGCGTTGTCCACAGGGTTGGAAAACCTGAGATCTGTGGCAACTGGCCCACGTGGAACAAGCTGGGTGTATCTAGTAACCCCTGACCTGTCCCTTCCTCAGCCCCGGCGAGTCTTGCTCTAAACTTCCTCCACTGATTGAAGTTTTCCTGCTTACCCATCTGTGCACTTATGTTTTTGACTGTTTCTCCAAATTCCAGGCTTTAGACAGTTCACAGACTTCACTTTAATTCTGCACAGACTAGTTCATAACTCATTTCTACTCTCCTCAAAATGTTATTACCCGATGTACCCTAATATGGTTTTCTTGATTTGGTTGGCGATTACAATTTCAGGGAATGGGAATCCAGTGGGAGAGCCAAAACTGAATGAAGGAATGAACACGGGACAAATAAAAAAAGAAAATCACTCTTTCTGAGTGGGAAATTACTTAGAGGAGGAGAAAATCTGTTTTCTCAGCCTATCTCAGAGGTAGAATACACAAGGAGTGGCTGTGTGCCGAGTGCTATGCTAGCGCTATATCTGTTATGTTGCTAGCTACCGAGGTATCTTCTCATTTAATCCCCAGAGCTATGGCTATTTTGCAGAGGAGGAAAGTGAGGTTAGAGAGATTAAGTAACTCTCCTAAGGTCATACAGCTAGGAAGTGACTGAGCCAAGGTTTGAGCTCATGTTTATTTCTAGCTTCAAATCCCAAGGCATTTCTAGAAGAATTTGGAGCCGATGTAGCAAACATACCTGAAGCTGCTGCTGATTTGCAATATTTAGAAATGTCTCCACCTTCTGCACACCAGCAATTATGATTTCAGATCCATGCTGCTTGAACTACAGTAGCTAATTAGATCAAGACATGAATCATGACACAAACCACAGTTCAAACTAACTAATTAGATTAAGAACAATATAAAATCTTCTTTAGTTAAAGGTGCAATTGGACATTTCTGGTAGAGATATCTGCATGTTGAGTCAATAAGATAAGGACAAAAAACACATGTTAAAGAGTGTTTGTGTGCCAGAATCCTTCAGCTTTCTTTAATGGAATGAGCAATACCAGTTCTTTAGAAAATAGAAGTGAATTAAATAAACAGGGAAAACTTTGCCCTGGCTGCAAAGGGCTATGACTCAGGAGTTAGCAGACACACGTCCTCATTATGTAACATTCTGAGCCTCAGTTTTCTCATAATTGGGTTTGAAAAGTGCCAAGAAGCTTCATAAATATTTACTGAAGGCTTAGTAGCTTATAGTTTGTTTTCACAAAGAGTTTATTTTTGGATCCTCAGACAACCCTTTAATGCTGATATCAGCATTGTTATCTTCATTTTGAAAAATAAGGAAACTGGGGCTAAGGGTTTGAAGAGAATTTGTCCAAAGTTTCCCAGCTAAACTGGAGGAGACAGAGCACAGATGGTTCTATTCCAAATGCTGTGTGTGTGTGTGTGTGTGTGTGTGTGTGTGTGTGTATTTTCCCCCCACTAGGGCACATGTCCTTAGATAAATGACTCATTGACAAGTGGCAATACCCAAGTCCTACATCCAATCTTGACATTAACTCAACACTGGACCTTATTATTTCTGAGTAACGGAGTCCTTGTCTGTAAGTCCAAAGTGTTACATTAGTGGTTTTTAAACTATGAGGGTTGTAGGTCACTCTGAAAAGTATGAAGTTTATCCCCAAGGGTGAAAATAGCTCATATATAACATGCATTTTCGGGTGTTCAGTGCTTCTTTGATGCTCCCTGTGGATACTCACCCTAGAACAGGATTATTCCATAGAACAGATTGTCTTGATGGCAAATCTCAGGCTTGATATCTCAGAACAGTATGCAGTATATTTCTCATAAGAAGAAAGTTCTTACATGTTTTACTTGACTCTTCACTCTTAGGAAAACAGCCTATTAAACGAAAAGAAGTAATACAAAGTGAAGTACTTAAAACATGTGCAAAAATGTATAATTAATGTTTCAATATGCATTATTGATTTAAAGTCACTTTTGTCAGGTTTTTTCCTTCAGTCTGTATACTAAGTATGCTAATATACTACGGTCTTATTAAAGAATTTATATTTTAAAAAGATGGAAAATTGAGGATATATTTGCAATATTATGAAAGGTTATTTTCCTTTCAGTTTTCCTTCATATAAGTTCCTTATTGGAAATGGGACACAAATCAGGAAAGAAAACCTCCAATGTCAAAATAGCTGGAAAGCTTCAGCGAACTCAGCTTGCAAAACATGTACTTTCCAAACATCCACGTCAAAAGTGATAGCAATCATTTTAAGTGAAGGATGACAGGAAAGAGATGTATCAGCTGACGTTCCATCTGCTCCATATACTTTCCAATTTCTCTCCCTTCCTTTGGGGGCAGGAGGAGGCACATGGCACAGGTTGGGTGATTGGAGCCCCAGAGGCAGCACATTATGGGAATAAAAGTCAAGGGTAAAACCACACCGGAGCCTAGTTGGTCAAACTGAGTTCCAAACCCTGGAAAGATGAACTACTGACAGGGACAAATGTGCAAGGACTAGATGAGAATGGGAGCAGCAGAGCCCACGTGTTCCCGAATCATTTAGAGACAAAATACGGAGGAGAGTAGGACAAAAAAGAAAAAAGAGTGAGAGGCCCAAGGGCATTTCAGCAGACAGCCCCAGGAAGAGAATCAAAGCCTTCTCTGTGGGAGAGTTGACAGGCTGGTGAGGACAAGGTGGGAGAATGGTTTAGCAGGTTAAAAATTTGGAGCAAAAAAGTTTGTAAAATGGAGGGTTGTCATGATCAGATTAGTTTTTTCAAGATTAGCCTGGTACCATATGCTTGATCTCAGGTTATCCTCCCCCGTGGCCTGATATGGAATATCTTGCACATTTTTTGCAAGATCATGTTTTTGAACCAAAATAGGTGCAAACCAGATGGTTTGCTCCCAAGCCCTCACTAACTACATGGTCTTGCATTTCCATTTAACCCACAAAGACCCACAAGTTCCTAAGTGTTCTTATCACGCAAATTCCACATCAGCTTTTACAAATAAATTCCCATTCTTAAACAGTATACACTGACTGGGAATATACAGAGAAATGAAATTATCAACATTATATATGCATAGGTATATATCTAAATATGTGTACATACACATATAAATGTTTATATATGATTGATCTTTTAGCTTCTGATTTACCCACCCTCCTAAAGCTAACCTTTAAATGTGGGTCCTGCAGTATCTTTATACATTTTCTGCTAAGCTCTGTTAGCTAATTACTAATTTATATCCCAGAGGGTTAAACTTTAGCATATTTTGACCCATAAACTAATTGGGAGGGGAGTCTTAAATTGTGAATAAATGTAAGATTAAAATAAAATTTCTACTTAAAAAAAAAAAAATCATAGAGAATGTCTCCCAAGAAATTTTAACACATCAAACGTAGGTTGAACTGAATGAACTTTTCTTTTTTGTAGTTTAAAAACCATTGAATATAGGTAATTTCAGACAGCTCATCAGAACAGAAATTGCTGAGGAAGGTGGCCCCTTGGAATTTGAGAAGCACAGAAGTACTGAGGACAAGTGGACCTCTACGTATTTCGCTCCTATTTGAAAACAATGAGTTTCTAGCCTCAATGGATGGAACCAGATTTCCACAATAAGAACTTTTCAGTTCCTCTCTTAATTCTGAAGTGAGAATCTAAACCCCTCTTGTGACAAAGAGGCTTGTCACTCTGGGTTGCCCTTCCCGTATATCATTCTTTTCATTCTGAGGTTGAGGTTTCACTGGGATGACCAAGACTGGGATCATGATGGAACCAGGTAAGGATGAAACAAGGAGCAACATTCTGATGGCACTGGGATCTCCCTTAGCCTTTGATCATTTCCTTTTCAGTGAGTTAGTATATCCCTGTCAGTCTTACATAGCTGCAATAGCCCTCAAAATTGAGGTGTTATTGAGTGAGAAGGCAAGTTCCAGGAGAACGGCACCCAGTACAAGCTCAGCAATGCACTGGGCTGCAACTGATAGACTCACTCAACCTTCACTACAGCCATCGGTAGCAGAGATCACTGTTCCCATCCAAAGAGGAAACAGAGGCTTGGAAAAGCTTAGTAACATTTCTAAAGACATTCCAGTAGAGCTGGCATTTGGATTCAGTTGTATCTGATCCCAAAGCCCTAATATTTCTCTTCACTTCACTGTGCTCCCCAGCCATGAAACACCTGTACCACCATCAGTCCTTTCTTTTGTGACTCAGAGCAGTTTGACCCATTTGTGCATGAGTCTTAGTATGTTTAAAAATCAGTTAATGGTATTTGGTGTTTTTAAGACATACTAAATACATAAAATTAGAGTTTTTTTCTTATGGATGGAGTTGAGATATTGTCAACATTTATACCCACAGAATGTTGCTGAGTGCTCAAGTAGGTTAACCTGAACAGGAAAGGAAGCCAATACAGATAATGTAGAGATTTCTTTCTTGGGATATGATTGTGTTAGTGACAGATAGGAGACACACAATACAAGTTTCACACTGGCAAGTCTAATCGTTGCCCTGTTGAATATCGTAACTTTCATGTAATAGGTGCTCACTGCATTACTATAAGTGGGACAGAAGACTGGACTTTTAAGCAATTTAGCAATTTAGTTTAATCCTCATTAATTCAATTCAATGAATTTACGCTCCATACCTTGTCCAAATCACACAGCTAGAATGTGAGAAAGCTGGGATGCAAGCCCCGCTCTGTCTAGCTTTTACAACCAGCTTGGCTCTATGAAGAGATTTTTAAAAGCAGTCCCTTAGTCTTTGCTATACCTGTCCTTTAAATCTGATTATTAATTTTCAGTATACTAGAGTCACAAATAAACTGTTTTATGCTGAAGTCACCAATTAAGTTTGATTGTTTGATTGGTGCCGGAGTGATAAAGTTCTCATGTACTGCATCTGTCATAAAATCTTGCTTAAAAATCACTTGGTGGAGCGATCATACTCCAATACAGAGATAAAAGGAAGATTTAAAATGCATGATGTGAATCTGTCCTAGAGGCTAATTGCATGGAGTGGGGAGGGAGAGAAGCCTGGTTCGTTGGTGTTATCAGCCATGTATTACCTCTCTCATCTATTTATCGTCAGGGCTATCATTAGGAAGATTAAAAACCAGTGTCTACAAATAGCCCTGAAATTTTTGTCTTTCATTAGTGACTTATTATTATTATTACTCAAGACCTCTTTTTTTTTCCAGCAAAGACAATGATTTCTTAGTCTGCACAAGGAAGACTCTTAGGATGCAATCCATAGAGAATTCATCAGGGCTAAGGAAATATTAAATGCTATTTCCAGCTACCGTATCTTATTGTCAGGGGCCATCTTTGATAATAATGGCCTTAATTTATAGAAATATAAATAATACAACAGTGACAGCAAGAATCTATGATCATATAAATCTGTCACAGATCAGTATGAATGAACATAGTTAAATGAAACCGAACTATAAATATATCCATGCATCAGCTTGGGATGGAAAAAGTTTACGGAAAAAAAGAGCAAGAACCACAGTTACCATAAAAATGGAAGCATCTTCAGTCAACAGAGGCCTTTCTCCTTGAAATATGAGCCATTTTGCATTTTATTCCTTTGAAATCTTAAAATATATTGTATTTGTTAAAAAAGAAGGAAACAGATGTCATGCATCTAATATTCTCTGACAATCCCCATGCATGCTCATGTATGCAGCCTTTTATAACTTAAGTAGCAATAATACCTTATATTATATATTCCGATGCTCATTGGAATAACTAGATTTATGATCTTATAAATAACCTAGTGCTATAGTGTTGTTGGCTTGGGTGGGTGATGTTATGTTTTCCTTTTAAAAAATATATACATTCGCTATTTGAAATTAATGAAATCCATTTCCAGAAATGTTCTCTCTCTATAAAAAAAAGTCATCTGTCTACAGCAGCTGAACAGACATCTTAGTAATTCCCTCCTCTTTTTAAAATTTCACTTTATTGATTATTCAAGGAAAATGCCTAAACTGTTTTATACAGTAGAAGGGGGAAACAACATGTACAGAACTTTATTGCAGAAGGTAAGATGGATTGATCCCTCCAAATATTCATATCAAACACAGCTTATTAGAAACCCCTTTGATCTAAACAAACAGGCTCAGGAACAAAATAAAATATGCAGAAAGATTATTGTTTTAGCAGAGCATGACATTTTCTTTTCATTATGGAATATACACTAGTAAAATGAGCTTGGATACAGAAGCACCTCCACAAAATGTTCAGTGTTGCCATTTAAATTCATAATGTTGAAAAACTGTATTTGGCATCCCTGGTCATACAAAGTATGAGATTTTTAAAAATTAAGTTTTGATTTTGCCAAGAAGAAAGTTAAGTTCCAGGACCTTGAGGTGATATTTATCCAGACAAATCACAGAAGGTAATTGCATCATGAAATCCACCCATAATGGAGAATTATTTAGAACTATTTGATGAAAATCCATCTTTAATTTGCAATTGGGATATAATTTTATTAACATTGTGTGTGGCTGGAGGACATTTTGTTGGCAAGTTTTAAATCTATATAAAGAAATGTAAATATGTTAAAATCTCAATCATCATAAGTAATTTCCACCTTGCTACCAGCTGAATTTGTATATATTCTGTACCTTCATACGGTCATTTACACAAGGAGTAAGCCAGGGCCACTGCTATTATCTCTGTCAGGAAAAGGAATCCCTCTTCAGGATTAACTCAGCCCTAACCACCCACTAGTCCCCACCTCCCACCACTTCACAAACACTGGCTCAGAGCAAAGAAGAGTGAGTGGTGTTTGTGATAGCATCTCTGGCAAACTAAGATGCACTGCAAAGGAGAATTAAAATTGCAGATGTGGTAAAGATGGATAATCAGCTGAGAGTAAGGGAGGGAAATTGTCCTGGAGTATCTGGATGGGTCCAATGTAATCCCAGGAGTTCTTATGAGTGGAAGAGGGATACAAAAGACAAGAGTTGGTGGAGATGTAACTCCCCAAAAAAGGCACAGAGAGATGCAATGTTGCCGGCTTTGAAGACGGAAGATGGAGGCCCAAGCCAAGGAATGTGGGCAGCCTCAAAAAGACAAAGAAGCTCAAAAAGACAAAGAAAAGAAAACTCCCCTGGATCTCCATAAAGGAATGCAGCCCTGTCACCTCCTGGTTTTTAGCCCAATGAGACCTATGTTGGAATTCTATCCTATAGAACTATAATACATTTGAGTTTAAACTGCTAAGTTTGTGGCAATTGGTTACAGCAGAAATAGGAAACTAATATAATGTAGAAGAAGAAGAAGATGCCCATTTGTACTGCATCCCCTGAAAAACCTTATTTAATCTGAACTGGGAACCATCTAGGCTGAATTTGAGGTTCCAATAATTTGAGTTTGAGCCAGATGATTGATAAGGAATTAGAGTGAACAGATAAAGTGATGACACTTTTCTGGAAGGCTCTTCCCCTCTTTCAAAGACTTTCAGAATATTGTCTTCATTAGGAAACACTAGAACTAGTAAATCCTAATTTCCACGTTTGACTTCTGTAGATTTTTCTGTCCAAAATAAAAGGACCACCATCACAAGACTGGAAGGACAATTAACAATCTAATAGCTCTCAAGGTTCCATTCAGCCTTTGTTGTCTAATTACAAATCCTCCCACAAAACCAAATAATTTACCTCTGTACATTTTCCAAATTGTATACAGTATCTGCTGGGATTACATTGGACCCAAATAATTTACCTCTGTACATTTTCCAAATTGTATACAGTATCTGCGGCTAATGCTTTCCAATGTTCTAGGCAAGCGGGGTACATTTAATATGTTTAATTTAGCCCACAAATCAATCTCTTTGGTCCCTTTATCATGTGTTCTTCTTTTTCAAGCCACCTCTCATCTGTCAACAGATTTTGTGGAACTGAGGCACCCTTATCTGAAAGTTATAGATGTGTCACACCAGAAGTACAAAAAAGAAAAATTGTTACTGAAAAAACACAGCTTCTCTTTTTAAACAATGAAAAATGACAACTGGGTGTGTGTACGTGCATGTGTGCTCATGTGTTCAGGCATGTGTTATATGCGCTAGGTAGACTTTTAGAGACAATCCAATTCACTCCCATTATTCCTTCCTTCCTCCTTCCCTTTCTTCCTTCTTTCTTCCATCCATCCATCCATCTATCCATCTGCCCATCTATCCTTCCATCCATCAGTCCATCCATGTATTTAAAAGCCAACCTTGTACTGGGCATGGTTCCAAGAAACAATAGTGAACAAGACAGACGAGAATTCTGCAACCACAGATCTTATATTTCTATGGGGGGACAGGTAATTAATACAAAAATAAATCAAGATACTAATTTTTGATGTTGATAAATGAAGAAATTAAAGCATGGCAAGTGGGGGAAGGATAGCATTAAAAAGAGCAGTCAAGACGGCCTTCTTAGTCTTTTTTTGGATCAAGAGACTATCTACTCTAAATGTCTGTGATGCTAACAAGCTTGGCTTATAGTGGAGTTGCAGAAGGCTCCGTAGGAAACAGGAGGGAAGCAGAAGGTGACCAAGAAAACAGGAGGTACATGGCCAATAGACCATGATGATTGCAATAGTAAAACACTATAGGGCTTCAATCAAAGTGGTGCCATAAGTTTCTTTGCATTTGACAAGATTACTTCAGCTACTATGTCCAGGAAGGTAGAGCCCAGAGGGAGTGAGCAAGAGTGAAAACCAAGTGAAAATGGGGAAAACCAATAACTTTGATACTGCACTCATCCGGGCAAGAAATAACAGTGGACTTTATTTGGAAGCTTGTAGTGGAAGTGGAGATACATATTTAATATGGGATGAATTTTGGTGGTAGAACTAGCAGAACTTGACTTTGGACTGGATATGATGATGAAAAGAAGACAAGGACTAAAGGTAATTGCCAAATTTGAGGCTGGGGATCTGGCTGGATGCTGGTCTTGGATACTCAAGAGGAGGTATCAAGAAGGGAGGAGGAGACAGGAGTCTGGAATTTAAGGGTGAGAACTGGAGATTTAAGTGTGTGCGTCATCAGTACGTGATTCCCTCCAATTGACTTTAAGTGGTAGACTTGTATAAAATCACTGAAAGGGAGGATAGATAGATAGGAATAGAGATTGCAGTGGCTCCAAGACCACTCTGAGCACACCACCCTTCAGGAGTGGAGAAAAGGAGGAGGAAAGAGCAAAGGAGATGGAGAAGCTATCAGAGAAAGAAGAGGTAAACCAAAATAACATGGGATTATGGAAGCTACGAAAAATTAGGGTCAAGAACAAAAAATAAATAATAATCATGACAATATAAGTTATACAGTTAAGTGTTTAAAGATCTAGGACTCTTGTATTCAGTTCAGTGCCTTGTCCCCTTTCTGAGCAACAAATATTCAAATTTAAGATCATTCTTATCTCAAGCTTCTTTCAGAATTTCCTTTATAAGGATTTTATTCTTTTGACTAAATAAAGTTAGATTCTTTCCATATCTGTGAACCAGTTGGTTTTATCCATAAAGGAAAGAAATAAAATTTTGTTCTTACAGTGAATGTTTGCTGGTCATAGCAGTATTATTATTCACAGTTTTGAGCCTTGTGATTTGCCCTGGACCCCTCCCAGAGTCACTGGATCTGGGCTATAGAGAAACCCTCAAGACTAGAGCCAATCTGGTTGCAGACTTCCAAGATACTCTTATCCTGGTGACACTGAGGAGACACTTGGGAGGCGGGCAATGCAAAGCTTCACAGCTTTCACAAACGTGGACATACGAATCCAGGATGTCAACAGTTTCCAAGAATCTCCTTCCTCCTTCACAACACTTTCTAATATTCCTCCAGTTTCAGGATTGTCCCCACATTCCCCATCATGGTTTCCACAGAAGGGATTCATCAATCTGATCCCCCTGTAGGAAGAACTAACTCTGAAGTCCTCTCTACGTTTTGTTTGTGAGCATTCTAGTTCCTAGATCTTAGCAATCGTCCATAAGCACAGCAGGTTCCTGACTTTCCTGGACATCTAAGACATTGGGGCTGTGGGAATAGTCGTTTCTTAGATTCACATTAACACTGCCTATAAGTATAAAAAGTAAATAACACCAACTAACAATAAGGGAAGGAAAAATTTGTTTCAGGACAACAAAGGATACAAATAATTACCAGGGTGACCTACCTAATAGATATTTAAAGATAGAGGACGGTAAAGTCACAAGGGCAATGCCTAGATAGATAGATAGATAGATAGACAGATAGATAGAAAACCCAATTGAAAATAAATTTTCAGTTAAAGTGATACAATTACATAATTCTGCAATTCCTACAGAATATTTTCTCTCCAGCATATACCACATATTATTTTGGAATCTTGCTGAGATACAAATATGCGTTGATGTACTTTAAAGCTTTTGTGAAGCAATAATTTAAAAGATATTCATGAGAGTGAAACTTCAAAGACAGAAGTCAAGACACAATAATCAAAGGGATGCTCAGATTATTGCCAGAGTAGAAAGCTGTGGGTATGAGTACTTTAAAAGAGACCACTAGCAAGCATTTCATCCTTAAATTTGCAGGCCATGAGGAGGCAAAGCTTCTAAGTATGCAGCTGTATCTCTCCTTCCCTCTTTTTTTCACTTGAGATATAATTTGCTTACAATAAGTTCCAAGATAGTAACTGTTGTTTGGTCAATTTGACCAGCATATATTACCTTATAACCACAACCCTAATCATGATATAGAACATTTCCACGAATGATTGCAAATGTCATTACCCATTCTGAAAGAAAAAAATATTCAATTTACAAAAATGCAATTTAGGTGGCACTTTCAAAAACATACAGTGTACAGTATTCACAGTAAAAATGTCCAATTCTAAACTGAGCAAAGCAACAAACTCCGAGTAGTGGGCATTCAATTTTTGGTGGTTTTTTAAGCAAATGAAAGGAAAATGAAAACTTCTACATCATCCAGCCTCCTTGTCCTGTTTCACAGGCTCCTGTACTGAAGTTTGGAGCCAACCCTGTAGCTCATAATAAAGTGCTAAATTGCATTCTTCAGCACCTTTGTATTTAGCTTTCCCTCTGGGGACTGATGGTTGAACGCTGTGGCTGGGGCCAGGCAGGGCAGGATACCAATTAGTAACAGTCAAATCTCACAATAACGCTTTACTGTCTTCACTAATACAGTTCTTAAGTTAATTATCTAATGGACTATGTTTTGTTTCATAATGCTGGTTAAGTCCCTGACTTTAATGACTTTCAAACCCCTGAGATAAAAAATACACATATTTCTGAGCGGATGAACTTGAATTAGTTGAATCCACGTGACATGTGAGGAAAAGGAAGAAGAGTAAGGGAAAAAGAAGGAAAGGAAAAGTTGTTATTGATTCCTTTTAGAGGTTTCCAAAAATTTCATAATGTATTTAAAATTAATGATTTCATAAAGATTGTATATCATAAATAGGAAATACACAAAGATAAATGGTATCTTAAGACAGTGCATTATTCCAAACTCTTTCAGTAGCAAATGTCGGAAACAACTCAAATTAGCTTAAGCAAAAAGGAGAATTTATGCACCCTCATTAAGTAAATTCACAGTTGGTGCTGACCTCTTAGGGACTGGGGACTCAAATGATACAGGCAGAATTCTCTCTCTGTATCTTTCTGAGTTAGTTCTTTCATTTCATGTAATTAATTTCATATAACTATTTTCTCATTATACAGACGGTCTTCCTGGGTGTGGCAGGGGAGGGCGATGTATCAGTTTAGTGACTTTAGAATAAAGAGAAGGGTCTTATTCCCAAAATCTACATATAAAATTCAAGAGATTGTCTCCCTTAGGTCATATACCCACCCCTATGTTAATCTCTCCTACCAGGAGAGCAGAATACAAGAATTGGCGAATCCTGGACCATTTCTCAAAAGAACTTGCTTTTTCCAGAAAAAGGAGGGAAGGGATGCTGGGCAGAGGAAAACAACAGATGTCCACTTCAGACAGCTAGTGAATACATTATCCTGTCGACAAATGTTTGACCAATTAAAGGACAAATTCTGTTTTCTCACTCGCTACCAAATAAATTTTAATCATGACAGTTTTTCCAGCTGAAGAGTAGATGTCCTTCTCCAGGAACATAAATATGAAAAGACAACTTCCAATAGAAGCCTTCCTTGACTTAGCTTGGTTAGATAGAGTAGGGACATAATAAGATTTGACTTAAAATGAATCAAATTAATTGAAATGATTCAGGCATTTTCCTTCCGCTTTGATAAATAAAAGGTGAAAATATTTTATCAGAGGCCTCATATGCTATGTTGTTAATTAGTTCACATTGCTAACCAAAGGTAGCAATTATTACATTCACTCCTACATAAAATACTCTATAAAATGAGAAAACATTCCAGAATTCTTATATTCTTACCTATTAAAAAATACAAACACATACACACATATATGAGACAGAGATAGAAACAAATTCTAGAAGCTCAAATATGTCTATTTGTTTTTATTTGTTCTCATAGCTCAGACAAGAGCAAAGTAATCAAACAGGTCTGGAAAAGCCTGCTGGGCACTGACATGTAAATGAGTCCGTTATGGCAGCTGAATTTACTCTGCCACTGATTTACATGTCAATACCCGACTATTCTGTAATTCATGTACATATGGGAGTCAGAGAACAGGCACAATTCTTATCACCCCTGAACACATGTTAACAATTTACTCCCTAAAATAGGTATGTTCAAATACAACTTAGTAATATTGGCTAAAGTATTTTCCAAGTTTATTCACATGCAAACTATATTTTGAAGCTATTTACCTTTGTGGGTTTTTTTTATATAATATTTTAGGAAATCACTGCCTTAAAGATATCTTTTGAGTCTAGGAGCCCATGGCTCTTGCATTGAAAGGTCTCAGGCATGTGTCATGGAATAAAACCTATCAAGCCAACATGCCCATCTGACGACGCGCACCTTCCAAATTAGCTTTTTCATCACAAAGCATTCAAATATTATCTCTTATTTACTCCCCGGATTACTGATACTTTGAGTTTTTTCTTTTCGGGTTCATATTTTAGACTAACAATGATGACAAGTGACAAATTCAGTTCCATGAATGAAGTCGGGCCATGTTCATCACAAGTGATCACTGCAGAAGGGTCTGCTAGAAGGAGACTCACCCACACTCCTGCTAAGGCCAGGCCGTCTGAGTAGCCTCCAGCCACTCCACGAAATGCCTTCAGGCCAGTGAACTTGGCCCTTGGAGGCTGCTTTCCCTTCCTGTTTTAGTATCACTCTACAGACCTGTACAGCATCAGAATTCCCGCAACTGACTTAGTCCCAAAGCCTACTTTTCATCTGAGAGGGCTTTCAGAACACCTGTTAAAATTGAGCAAGCTCAGAGAGAACCCATGTTTATGAAATCATTTAAAAACCTCCTTTAAGATAAATATACTATTTTGGAGTAAGGAAAAGTTTCAAAAATTGATTCTGGTGATGAATGCACAACGGTATGATGGTGCTGTGAATAACTGATTGTACACTGTGGGTGACTATAGGGTGTGTGAATATAGCTCAATAAAACTGTATTAAAAAAGATAAATATGATGTGATGAGTGAAGTATAAAACATGTCTTCATTGTGGAAGTTGGATTATCTCTCTCAACTGGAATTAAAGAAATTTCTTTGGGAATATTTTATGATGTGATGAATACAAAGTGGTAGGATGCTAAGGCCCTTCAAATATGACCAGGTTGTCTTGTCATTTTATTCTCTAACTGTATCTTATCAAGCTTCTAATTGTATTCTTGTAAAAATAAAGCAAAAACAAAACAAACAAACAAACAAAAAATAAGATGTGCCATGCATTGAAACAGTTGGAGGGGTTCTAATATTGAAAGGTAGGTCTGGAAAATGGACCACAATTTGCATTTTTAAAAAGTCCTCAGATGATGCTAATGCTTCTGGTCCAGGGGCCACACTTTGAGAGACAATCACTGGCATAGTATATAGCTAATTCTAATGTTAATCATTAGGGTTTACTTTCATGTATTCTAATTTGTTTACCCTTTTTGAAAGAGTTCTCTAGAACTAATACCTAACTAAAGTTAGGAACTCATTTTTACTGATTAAAAAAACCATGCAATAACAAATATAATATCTAAATATCATAGCCAAGAGTCAGGGCAGAACACAGGCTGTTGTCATAGTATTATTCACCTTTTCCCCAAAGCACAATCAAGCTGCAGCAAGGCAACGGTACACTCCAGAAACATTGCCTGGGACCCTCCTTACCCAGAGCAGCTTCTTAGAGTAACTCTGGGGTTTCCCAAAAGCCACCTCCTCTGAGAAAAAAGTACACAGGACCTATCTAACTCTTAATTCCTTAGAAATACCACAGGAGTCGTACAAGGTCATCCAAAAGACGTTGGGCAGGATTACGACTTTCAAATGGAATCAAGTAGGGTGTATGTAGTGAAATCGTGTGCAGAGCCTCTCCTTGGTGAATTTGCTTCTCACATCCAATAAGAAGTTCATTCTGCTGGCGAGGTGACAGTTCACTCTCTTGGTACCTGCTCATTGATGTGTGTCACAGGATCAGAAATGAGTATACAATGTGCTAATGGCTTGTGTTTTAACACAAACACTTAGAAATTTGCTTTTAGATGCCATTTACAGATCCTTTTCCATACAATTAAGTATTGAAGTTGAAAGAACACAAAGATTACAGGGAACAGCGGTGGTACAGGAGAAATTACAAGGGCTTTTAAGTCAATAGACTTCCATATGGAATATAGCATTTAATTATTTATATCTTCTGCTTCCCAGCTTCCCTACCAGTGAGAAAGGGGCTCTCTGACCTTGGATCTAATTTAAAATACCAGAAAGAATGAAACTGATTGGCCTGTCTCTGCAGGCAATTGGTGGGTAATGAAACAATAGAAATTCAACAATAGAAGTTCACTACAGGCAGTGGCCAGCCTACAGAAGCCTCTGGATAAGCATGTTTCTTCCTTCCTCCATTTTTATCAGCATCTTTGGCTTTTGATACCAATACAACTAGCTCAAATCTTTCTTTTACAAACAAGGAAACTGAGAACGAAAATTTGCCCAAGGCATGCAAAAAAAAAAAAACAAAGAACCCAGACTCATATTCCAGGTGAATGTACAGAGGAGAAAGAAAATATAAGAAATGTCTTGTTTTATTCCTTTCCAATTAAGTCATTAGATATTCTCCTTTTTTCTCTGTACAATGAAATGATATTGGGCTTTATCAATTTTGGCACTATTGAGATTTGGGGTCCAATAATTCTTTGACCAGGGGAAGAGGGGGACTTTTCTATGCATTTGTGGGATATTTTGCAGCATCTCTGGGTTCTATCCACTGGATGCCAATAACAACCAAATATGTCTCCAGATATTTACAAATGTCCCCTTAGGGGCAAAATCTCCCTTGCTGAGACCACAGAAATATAATCACTTACCAAGAGGCTAAGTTCCATTTAAGTCATCATATAGCAAACAATAAACTGATATTATATATATATCAAGCATTTTAATTATTTAAAAAAAAAAACATTTTAAAGAGATAGAAAGAAGGAGAAGGAGAGATAGTGTATGGTGTGTGTCTATAAATGATACAAAGATGCTCCATGATATCACCTTTGGTAAGGTGAAAAGGCATGAGACATTTCATGGCCAAAATAGGGTGAGCATAAATAGATTTACTTTTCTGCCTGAAATAAACAAAATAAGAGGCAAAATCTATGAAACTGTGGTTTTCAGATGCGGGACATCAGGTAGCCTTGTGCAGTGATCCTTGAGAGAGAGGAAGCAATGAGCTGACCTTGCCATGGCCTCAGCTCACTGCTTGGAAAGAGTTTATAGGCTGCAGTCCAAGGAAGGAGATCACGGAGGAGTCCAGCAGTCTCCCAGGGTGTGGGCAATGTTCCTAATCAAGGTACTTAAGAACAATACAAGTTGTTGCAGAGCATCTGGTCTACCAAGATGGTGCTGTAAGACACTCCAAGGTTCCATTCCTCCACAGAATCTCTGAACAACTAGCAACAACTGGCAGAGCCATATTCCTCAAAACTGAAAAACAGTTAAGGTTGTAGTAACCAGGTGAGTGCTGTATTTAAAAAAAAAAAAAAATAGTTTTAAGAACAGTAGGAGAGGAGAGGAACTTAAGATGGCGACTAGGTGAGACAGAGAAAAAAACACCTCTGTGGAAAACACTAGATAAAAAACCGGAAAGGACCCAGAACACCACTTCCAAAGTAGCACCAGCCGGACAAGTTCTGCTAAAGCCACGGGGAACGTGAGTTTGGTGAAACCAGGAGTCTGCATTCTGAAACGAGTGAGTGAGTAGGCTCAGTCCCTCGGCCATGCTGTGTTGGGGGAAAAGGTGGGTTGGAGTTTTTAAAAAAATAACAGAAGCCCGGGAACAGCTGCAGATAAGACGAGAGCGGTCTGGACTAATGCCTCAGTGTCTGGGGTGGAGGATACCCCTTCCCACACCCACTGCTGATTGTCTCGGGTCCAGGGAAACAAAGGGGAGATGCACAACTTGCAGCCGTCTCCCCAGCGGGCGGGGCTGCTCCTGCCCGGGGCCGAACACACAGCGCAGAGCCGAGACAAGAAACCCAGCCCGACAGGGAGTCTTTCCCGCAGCACCGCTCACACGACACAATATCGGCCGTGGACAGTGGCCTTGAATACACCCAGGGCTGATTTTCCTAGAGCTGTGAGGGTGGAGCTGTGTGGAAAGGGGGAAGTTAACGCGTCCCATTCAACCATCTTTGAAGCGGGCTGGGAATGCCCCTGCACAGCCCGGTGGCCCAGGGCTTCCCTGGAGGCCGGCACTCACTTGTGACGTGGCACGGCCCTCCCCACCCTCAACAGGGGTCCTGGAAAAGCACAGCAGGGAGGGGGGAACCTACACCAATACCGAGGACTTTTGGGTCAGCGGCAGAGAACAGCCTTAAATCTCGGGGAACACCTGGGAGATTTGATTGTTAAACCTGCCCTTCCTCCCTAACCACTCAGCCACACACCCCTCGTTGAGGGCAGACAGCACCGACAACACACCCAAATTAAGTGCACCAATCGGACCCCAAAAGAATCAGATCCCCACACACCACAAAGTTGGGGAGAACTGACTTAAGGGGAATAAGTGACTCACGGATGCCATCTGCTGGTTAGTTAGAGAAAGTGTATGTCACCAAGCTACAATTCTAACAAATTAAAGATCAAGTAAAGCAAATGCCAAGAGGCCAAAAACAACAGAAAATCTTAAAGCATATGATAAAACCAGACGACATGGAGAACCCGAACCCAAACACTCAAATCAAAAGATCTGAAGACACACAGTTCCTGGCAGAATTAATCAAAGAACTACAGACAGACAATGAGAGCATGGCACAGGATATAAAAGACTTGAAGAAGAGCATGGCACAGAATATGGAAGACATAAAAAAGACCCTAGAAGAAGCAATAAAGAAGATATTGCAAGAGTAAATGAAAAAATAGAAGATCTTACGGAAATTAAAGAAACTGTAGGCCAAATTAAAAAGACTCTGGATACTCATAATACAAGATTAGAGGAAGTTGAACAACGACTCAGCCTCCTCGAGGACCACAGAACAGAAAATGAAAGAACAAAAGAAAGAATGGGCAAAAAAATTGAAAAACTCGAAACGGATCTCAGGGATATGATAGATAAAATAAAACGTCCTAATTTAAGACTCATTGGTGTCCCAGAAGGGGAAGAGAAGGGTAAAGGTTTAGAAAGAGTATTCAAAGAAATTATTGGGGAAAATGTCCCAAACCTTCTACACGATATAAATACACAAAGCATAAATGCCCAGTGAACTCCAAATAGAATAAATTCAAACAAACCCACTCCAAGACATATTCTGATCAGACTGTCAAATACTGAAGAGAAGGAGCAAGTTCTGAAAGCAGCAAGAGAAAAGCAATTCACCATATACAAAGGAAACAATATAAGACTAAGTAATGACTACTCAGCAGCCACCATGAAGGCAAGAAGGCAGTGGCATGACATATTTAAAATTCTGAGAGAGGAAAATTTCCAACCAAGAATACTTTATCCAGCAAAACTCTCCTTCAAATTTGAGGGAGAGCTTAAATTTTTCACAAACAAATGCTGAGAGAGTTTGCTAATAAAATACCTGCACTACTTCAGATACTAAAGCGAGCCTTACCAACAGAGAAACAAAGAAATGAAAGAGGGATATTGAGACTTTTAACAGACATGTATAGAATATTACATCCCAGGTCACTGGGACACACGTTCTTCACTAGTGATCACGGATCTTTCTCCAGAATGGACTGTATGCAGGGACATAAAAACAAGCCTCAATAAAATAAAAAATAAAAAAATGAATTTGTTCAAAGTACATTCTCTGACCACAATGGAATACAAATAGAAGTCATAAACCATCAGAGACTTGGAGAATTCACAAACATCTGAAAGATAAAAATGAGGGGGAGATGAAAACATTCCCAGACAATCAAAAGCTGAGGAATTTCATCACCAGTAGATCAGTCCTAAGTAGGCTGAAAGGAAGGGACACTAAACAATTGACTGAAACCACATGAAGAAATAAAGATTTCCAGTAAAGATCACATGGTAAATATAAAGACCATTACTACTGTATTGTTGATTTATAACTCCACTATTTACTTCCTACAGGATCTAAAATACATAAACTGTAATGATAAATCGGTGGTTTTTGACTCAATGTAAAATATGTAATTCTTGACAAGAACTACATAAAGGTGGGGGAATGGAGGAGTACAGGAACACAGTTTATGTGTCCTATTGAAGTTAAGCTGGTTTCAAAGAAAAACAAGACTGTTATAGATTTAAGAGATTAATTTTAAGCCCCATGGTAAACACAAAGAACGTATCAAAGAATATGACCAAAGAGATGAAAAGTAGAGTAGGGGTTCCAAGAAGGGGGGGAAGGGCCAATGGGGAGTTAAGAAATGAGAGTAGGGGTTTTGGTTTGGGGTGAAGGGAAACTTCTAGAAATGGATGGTCAGAAGGTGATAGCATTGCAACATTCTAAATGTGATTAATCCCACTAAGGGAATGCTAGGGAGGGGTGGAATAGGAAGATTTGGGCTATATATATCTTTCCACAATTGAAAAAAAAATAAGACAGTCTAAATAGATGAAAATTAAATGCCAAGGATGATCCTGGAAGGGATCTGAGGTTGGAGGAGAGGAGGCTCAAAGGGACACAGATCGGACACAAGAAAAAAACAAAAGGAAATATAGAATGTAAGCTTTGTATCAATGCTGAATTTCTTGAACTTCCTAGCTGCATTTAATGAGATTGCATAAAATAATGTTCTTGTTCATGGGAAAGGTTTATGTGAATTATATTGTTTGTTCAAAGATATGTGCAGCTTGCTCTCATATGTTCAGAAGACAGAGCAATAGATGATGGGTGTTAGGGAGGAAGGGAGGGAGGGAGAGAGGGAGGGAAAGAAAGAGACAGTGGTGTGACAGGATCTTAAAGGTGATGGATCAGGGTATCGGGGGAGGGGGGTCAGGGTATGATGGAATTCTATGTAGGGGGTTTGTACTGTTTTTACAACTGTTCCTGTAAGATTGAACTTATCTCAAAATAAAATTTATTATTAATAAAAAAAAAGAAAAAGGACAGTAGGAGAAGCTTGTGGCACCCTTGCTGCTCTCTCCCCCATTCAGTCTCCAACACAATGTGAAACCACCCATTGTGGGTCCCTGGCCCTATTCCCAAGGGAGTAGAGTAACCCCTATGTGCATACTAGGGTGCCTGTATGTTGGTGTCAAGCTATCCAGTGGCAGCCTGAAAGACTGAACCAGGAAACTCATCTCTGGCTTGCCTTCCCACAACTTGCCCTTCAGGCAGAAGCAGCTTGTAGACTGTGAAAGCAGTGTAAGAAACAATTAAGCCAAAGCAGTCTGGGGCAAAAAGACTGTCTGCTTTAAGTCATACAATACAGCACACAAGAGGAGGAGAAATTCTATTTCATAGGGAGTAGAACGGGCATTCAAATTTCTATAAAGGGGGGAATTCCAAAGACCATGAGCAAGCACAAATCCAGGACAAGCCATGCGCTTAGATAAGATGGAGAGGACCATGCCATGCACTTTGCATTTGCCTCAGGCTGATTTTCTTGATAGGAGAGCTACATTCTGAAGCAGAGCACTACACCAGCCAATGCAGGGCCAATCTGCCAACACTATGAAAGATGTTTTTGCATTGGGATGTTTCTTTTTGTTAGCTCCTGGCACTCAATGAAATCTCTGTCATATCACTTTGGATACAAACTTAAGAACAGACAGCTCAGGGACTACAACCCAGACTTAACACTTTAACATATTAAAATGTACAGTTTACAACAAAAGATTAAAAGACAAGGAAACAGGAAATGATGACCCATTAGCTGAACAAGATAAACATGCAGAAACCATGAACAAAAAAGACCAGACTTTGGACATACTAGACAAAGACTTTAGAAAATGGTCCTCAGTATGTTCAAGGTAATAAAAGAAAACACATAGGAAGAACCAAAAGATATCAGAAAAACAACAAACAAACAATGTGAGAATCTGAATAAAGAGATAGAAATTTTAAAAAAGAACCAAGCAGAAACACTGGAGATAAGGTACACAGTAACTGAAATGAAAAATTCCCTAGAGGGTTTCAAGAGCAGATTGCTGCTGGCAGAAGACAGATTCGGTGACCATAAAGAAAAGACAATTAAAATTATTCAACCTGAGGAGCAGAGGGAAAAAGAATTTTAAGAGACTTGTGGGACACCATCAAGTGTACCAAAATACTCATTATGGAAGTCTCAGAAGGAGAAGAGAAAAAGAAGCAGAGAGCATAGTCAAAGAAATAACAGCAGAAAACTTCCCAAATTTAACAAAAGACACAAATATGCACATTCAAGAAGCCCAGTCAACGAAAACAGGAAAACATGAAAGAAATAGGCCCAGACACATAGTAGTGAAACTGACAAATGTCAAGGACCAGGAGAGAGTTCTCAAAGATGCAAGAGAAAAGCAACATGGTACATACAAAGGAGTCCCCATAAGATCAAATGCTGATTTCTCATCAGAAACCATGGAAGCAAGAAGGCAGTGTGATGAAATATTTAAAGTGGTGAAAGAAAACAATTGCCAACCAATAATTTTATATCTTGTGAGAAGGACATTCAAAAATGAGGGAGGTATTAAGACATTCCCAGATAAACAAAACATGAGGGAGTTCATCACCACCAGACATGCCCTACAAGCAATGCTAAAGAGAGTTCTTCAAACTGAAAGAAAAAGGCACTAGACAGTGGTTCAAAGAAGTATAAATAAAGAACACTGAAAAAAAGGTAATCATATGATTAATCATAAATGTCAGCACTATTGTATTATATTTGTTGGTATGTAACTCCACTTTTACTTCTTATAAATTGTTGATGTACAATGTACAAAAAGGTAATTTGTAAAAAATACAAAGAGAAGTGGGAGGATGGAGAAGTATGTGGGTCCTGTATGTGTGTGCTATTAAAGATAAGTTGGTTTCAAATAAAACATGATTATCACAGATTTAAGGCATTACATTTAAGTCTGCATGGTAACCACACAAAAAATAAATACGAAAAATATATAAAGAAAGAAATGAGAAGGGAGTCAAAATGGTACAATGCAAAAAATCAAATAAACATGAAAGTAGGCATTTATGGAAGAACTGAGGGTCAAAAAGGTATAAAACTATACAAAGACCAAATAGCAAAATGGCAGAAGACAGTCTTGCATTATCAGTAGCTCCTTTAAACATAAATGGATTAACTCTCCAGTCAAAAGGCAGAGACTGGAAGCATAGACAAAAGCATGACCCAATTATTTGCTGTTTAAAAGATATTCACCTTAAATTCAAAGACGCAAGGTTGAAGGTCAAAGGATGGAAAAAAATACCATGCAAATAGTAACCAAAAGAGAGTTGGGGTAGCTACACTTGTATCAGATAAAATGGAACAGTCTCTTCAAGAAACAGTGCTGGAAAAAATGGATCTCCGTATTCAAAAGAATGAAGGTGGACTCCTACCTCACATCATTTACAAAAATTAACTCTAAATGGGACAAAGATCTAAGTAATAACTAAAACTGTAAAACTCCTAGAAGAAAGCACAGGGAAGCATATTCAGGACCATGTGTCAGGCAAGGATTTCTTAGACTTTACACCAAAAGCACAGCAACAACAACAAAATAGAGACATGAGATCTCATCAATATTAAAAAGCTTTTGTATATTGAAGGACTTCATTATGAAAGTAAAACGACAACCTAAAAGATGAGAGAAAATATTTGGAAACCACATATCTGATACAGGTTTAATAACCAGAATATAAAAATAAATTCAACAACAAAAAGATAAACAACCCAATTATAACATGGGCAAAAGTCTTGAATAGGTATTTCTTCAAAGCAGATACACAAATGGCCAGAAAGCACATGGAAAGTTTCTCAACATCTTTAGCCAACAGAGAAATGCAAATCAAAACATGAATTACCATTACATACCCACTAGAATGGGTTCTTCTAATAAAAAACGGAATATAATAAGTGTTGGAGAAAGATGTAGGAAAACAAGAACACTTACTCATTCTGGGGGGATGTAAATATGGTGCAGTCACTGTGGAAAACAGTTTGGCAGTTCCCCAGCAAGTACAGAATTACCATATGACCCGGCAATCCTAATTCTAGGTGTATACCCAGAAGAATTGAAAACAGGGACCCAAACAGATATTTGCACATCAATGTGCATAGCAGCATTATTCACAAGATTGTCAAAAGATGGAAGCAACCCAAAAGTAATCAACAGATGAATGTATAAACAAAATGTGATATATACGTGCAAGAGAATCTTATTCAATTGTAAAAAGGAATGAAGTTCACATACAGGTGACAAGTTGGATCATTCTTGAAGACATCGAGTTGAGTGAAATAAGTCAGACACATCAGGACAAATATTGTAGATGTCAACTATATGAAATAATGAGAATCAGCAAATTCATAGAGTCAGAAACTAGATCCAGGTTTCCAGGATCCAGGGTTGGGTAGGAAATGGGGAGAAACACTTAATTTAAACAAAGTTTCTCTTTATGGGTGATGGAAAAGTTTTGGTAGTATACAGCAGTGATGGTAGCACAACATTGTGAATGTAATTCACAACACTGAATTATATATTTGAATGTGGCTAGAAGGGGGAATTTTAGGATATATATATGTTAGTAGAATAAAAAAAAAAAAAAATAAAGACTCTATGCCATGAACAGGGAGCCTAATGTAAACTATGGACTATAGTTAATATTGTAATTGTAATAATATTTTTATCATCATTAGAAACAAAGTTCCCACACTACTGCAAAATGTTAATAATAGAGAAAACTGTGTATCTTGTGGTGGTGGTATATGATTTTTCTGTAAGCCTACAACTTCTCTAAAATAAAAAAACATAAAAGAAAGAAAAAGAACAATACATATCAAACAATCATAGTGGACTCAAAGTCAGCAACTTCTGCTTTCCTATACATTTCAGCACATAGAACAAGAGTGTGTCCAAAAACACTCAAAAAGAACATTTCTAGGGACAAGAAGTAAAAGTTCTAAATCATCTCATCAACTTGCAATGTGCAAAGTATAAATCTATTCAGGGCATGTCTGAATGAACAGTTTCCAGTTTCTGAGAAAACATTTCATTTCTAGAAGGACTGTAGCATATTTGTACACGTTCTCTAATTTGGGGGGAAGGCACTGAACTTTCTGTTCATAAATATACCTTTTCTTACTGCATATGGTGATAATTTCAATCTAGGTATAATCACTCATAGACATAATTGTTTTTTTCATTGGAAATTGGTTGTTTTTGCATTGAACAATGACCCCTGCCCCTTATCTGTGGACAAGGAAAAGGTTTACAACCACTTAGAAAAAAAAAAAGGAATGGATTTTGCCACCTGCTTTCCTAAATTTCAATTTCTTTCTTTTAAACAGAGATAATAATGGTAATAAAAATAATAATATCTTCCTCAGAAGTTTTTGGTAAGGGATTAATGATGTGATACAAATATAATGCTTAGCACTGCTTGCACATTATAAAAGCTGAGTAAATGTTAGCTGCTGTTATTATCATCATCAGTATTATTGCTTTTACTTTTATTATTAAACAAAATGGGGAAGTGGAGGAAAATGGAAAAACTGGGTTAGAATCTCAACTCCGATCTACTGACTATTTAGTCATTGAACGGCAATTACCACCTTTTGCACTATTTTCCCATAAGCAAATAGCAATAATGACAAAATCCTTCTCAAAGCTTAAGGACACCAGAATTGAAACCCATGGCTGGTTGCTTCACTTCCCCATCACACTCAATTAAAGGTGAATCTAATTTTAAAAGCCATACCTTAATTTAGAAGACACATATAACATGGCCAAACCAGCAGTCATTTCTAGGTTATGGGATTACCAACTCCTGGAATCCTGTGATTTTCATATATAAAACAATGAACAAGGATAAATATGAAGTCGTGTCTATTCTTAACTCTTTCCAGAGAGTCCATTGCCCTCCCACCCAGAAAATTTCTTCTGAGCCTTCCTGTAGCAGGAAATATAAGAATGAGCAGACATGACTCAGAGTACCAATTAAAAAAAGGAAATTTGCATCAGAAGATATAACTGCCTGTTTCAATTAGGAACAGCAGCTCTTTCCTCTTTCCTTCCTAGGGAGAGAGAAACATCAGTGATGTGGGTTTGGGATCTTTGCAGAGAGATGTGCAATCGTGCACAAACAGGAGTGAGACAAGCCAGTGAGTCTCTGCCCGATACAGACCACTAACTTGGGAGAGTCAAGGTCAGAGCCTGGCAATATAAAAATGGAGAAATCTCAATGTGAAGAAGATGAATGCTTCCTTTTTCACTCGTCCTCTCCCATGCACGATCTCTCTCTCTCTAACTCTTTTTTTTTTTTAAGTCTGTCTCACTGAGACCCTGGCAGGCCCTTACAGCTGTGACCTCTCTAAACTGTCGCCCTCAGATTAACTGATACTTCATCAATTTCTCCTGAACTGCATTTGCAACCCAGTCTCAGGAGGCCGGCCGATTGCATGGCACAGCTTGCATTAGCCTACCAGAAGCCAGACATGCTTCAAAACAATTGGGGAATTCTCCAATATTCTTCCAGTGACCAGGGCAACAAGCCTAGGGGGACACTGGCTGGAGGAGGGAAGAGAAGCAGCCTCTTATCATTCCTGGTAAATTTTTCATGAGGGCATCTGCCCATGCTCCATTCCTCCTGAGCTCCTCTCTCTCCTTTCAGCCTCCTGACAAGGCATGAAAAACGAGAGTGATTGGGCCTCGGTCCCCATTAGCCAGGAAGCCAGGGATAGGAGGATGGGAGCGCATGTGATTTCAGGCAAGGGCTGGGGGCAGGGGCTGCCAGGGAAGGGTCTTTGAAACAAAAGATCAGTCAGAGATGGATGATTCTTGGGTGGTGCCCCCAAAACCTACAGATTGAGGCCAGGCCACAGATAGGGGATACAGCTGCGCAGATGGTCATGGTTGATAAAGCCAGCCTGGCAAAGAGAGGGTGGTGATTTCCACAGACTCCAGTGAAACTGGGCCTCAGAGAATCGAGAGTGTCTTTCCCCAGCTCCCTAAGCTGCAATCTCTTCATTGCATTTCACAGAGAGGTCTCCAGTTTGGAGCAGAAAGCTCCCTGTGCAAACAGTATCCCCCAAGTAGAAGCAGAGAATAATTCAAGTGTCCAGGTGGGGTGGAGGGGGGTGGGATGGGGGGGCCAAGCGCGTCCTTATTTAAATAATAAAAATAATAATCCTTTGGAAATACTAGCAGTTTACAAGCTTTAAAATCCTATCTTTCCCTATACAGTTCAAATCAAGGCCCAGCAGCTCTTTCTCATTAGTGCATCAAATCATGCAGATGTCCTTTCTGTGCTCCCTTTGAAGTGACATGTGCTTGAATTTATTTTTAATCTCCTAAGTGATGTCGTAAGGACCGCCGCGCCGTGTGACATACGAAGTTACTAGCCTTCACGGTTGGTTCTCTTTTGGGGTAATGCCTGCTCAACCCACACTCAGCAGTCTGCCCCACCCAGGGACCACAGTCAGAAATCCCCTGCAAATGGGGGATCCACCTCAAAAGGACTGTTCATAGAAGAAGTGAATTCATTAAGCATCTCATGCTGGTGCACACCTTAAAAATCCTACCTTTGTGCTCTCCGTCTGCAGGATCCTTGGGCGGCCCCCGAGGAAGCCAGCGGCTGGCCGGTGCGTGGAACAACGGCGCCTCCCAGTGCTCACTCCGCTCGGCTCCTCCCGTCCCTCCCCCACCTCCCCCCCATCCCCGTCCTCTTCCCCGGCGTAGTGGGAGATGACGGAGAGAAAATGAGTTGCTATGAACTGCTTGCCCTGAATATCACATCTTTAAATAGTTACTCACATGAAAGAAGGCCTGGTACTGATTCAAAGCAACCTTGATGGGATAATCTCAAAATGCCCATAAAAGGGAGTGCACGCAGAACTGAGGAAGTTTTTATTTTATTCCCCCACCCCCACCACCACCAGATAGCAAAACTGGTAATTACACCTTCCAGGGAAAAATTTAAATTACGTACATTTTCTAACTAAATTTTGAAGATAGATACCACAATCCAATTTAAAGATCTAAACAACTGAAATTTAATTTGGAGGTGCCTCCCCCACACCAAACAGGAAAAAAGTGGCAGAAATATCACAAGATTTAGAGTCAAACAGAGGTAGATAAAAATCTTACCCTAACTTCCACCGTGCATTACGGTAGATGGCTTTGGGCGAGTCATTCTATCTGTTGGTGCTTCGATTTCCTCAGCTGTGAAATGGATCATTTGTGGAATAAAGTTTGTGGAGAAAGCGTGATTCTGCAGCTTCGTTTGCACACGCCTTGCCCCTGACGCGCTGGCTGGATTGTGGGTTAAGGGGACATGGGAGATCCTCACTTTCCAGCCGTTAGCTCAAGCACACGTACACTAAATAACATCACGAAGACGGTGTGCAGCTGAGCATGTATGCACCGGAAGAATTCAGATACACGGACACATAGACGCAGGGGCAGAGAAGCACGCCATAATTACAAGAAATCATAACGGAGGCGGCAGAGTATCTGGGAGAAGAGCACAGGGTCTAAGTCAGATCCGCCGGGTTCCAATCTCATCACAACCATTTCTCCACTGTAGGAGTAGGGCTGGGACCTCAGCCTCTCTGAGCCTCAACTTATGCACCTGTAAAAGGTGCACATCTATCCCAGCAGGATGAGTGTGGGGTTATTAGCATGAGCGCAAAGTACCCTCCGCACTCCAGTAAGGCTGAGGGCACCCATGCTTCACGCGGAAACGGTGGTGGGGTCTCCAAATCAGCGTCTGCCAAGTTCTGGTTGTGGCTTCTGCCTCCCTTTGCTGAGTGACTTTGTTTATTCTTTTCAGGCTTCAGCTTTATATTCTATAACATGGGCATGACGACACTTGGGCTTTGTAAGAATCAAAAGGAAGGGGGCAAACTGTTAAATCTGATGGCCCCAGGAGCATGGCACTGGAAAGGGGTAAGGGTGAGAACTCATGGATTTTTAAATATATACCTTAGTAATATTTGATTTGCCATAAATCGGGGTTAATTTCCAAACTGTATTGAGGAAAAAAAAAAAACGTAAAAAAATAAGGAATTCTGTACAAAACCTGGAGAGAAGAATTTGATACAGTGTAAATAATATATTCCCTTTGAAAGACACACAGGAAGGCTTCATGAAAGCACATCTAGAAAACTTCTAACATTTCATAATCATATTGTAAGTGTTTGTATAGGTAAAAGATGGCTTCAAAAGTTGTAAAAGCATCTGATGTCCGTGTTTCTTCCTTTATGACATACATTTTGTCCTCACAATGCCCCTCTGATAATATTAGGATATTTTGCAATATCTTTCATTTATTGTTCAGAACAGTATTCTCCAACTTTTTTTGTAATCATGTACTTACTTAGTAAAACAGACTGAGAACATAAATCTATACATATTATTCATTAATAACATGTGTGTACTACTGAAGATATGTGCAATATAAAACAAAGGAAAGCCTACACATGTTAAAGGATAAGACAAAGAGAAAGGGAATATTTTAAATGGTTTTAATTTTTATTTATAAATGAAAACTAAATCTGCACTCATAAAGAAATATTTTATAATAATATTTTAGTGAAATGATTACATCTGGTTTGTTATTTTTTAATGTTGGTTTGACACTTTATGATAAAATAAAGGTCAAGTTCTAAGTTCAGTTAATTTTTGTTATTAATGGTTGTCACAGTTGAAAAAAAAATACCTGACAAAAGCATATAAATCCAAATTTGCGTGAATCAGTCACTCTGCTTACTAAATTATGGCACTGTTTTAAACACATTCATTGATTTCACAAAGTATGTTGTTGAAATTCAGCCACTAAATTTCCTTTTTCCTCAATGTCAGTCATTTGTACTTTCAAGCTAATTTGAAAGTTTGGGCAATTTTCTAATTTTATCAAAGGGGTTCAAAACAATATAACTCTTATTTTAAAAAATTTGAAACATTAAATATATCTTTGAAAGTTTTTATAATATGAAAATGAGAGTTTTGTTGTGGACAAATGAATTTTATAATAAAAATCATATCATATTAGAAATTAATTCCAGACATCCAATCCCGTTGTTCTCCTTCTATAGTGTATACTTCTCTCAAAAAGCAGTTACCTACTCATTCATTGTTTTTAATTATCTTTAGGTTCAAGCAGTATGCTTGAGGTTTTATTTATCTATTTGTTGGTTGCATGGTTGTTTTATTGGTTTGTTAAAAAAAATTCAATCAGCAACATATTGCTGATAGTTAATTCTCATCAGATACCCTCTCAAAAACATTGTCTTCATTGAAATAATAGTTTCTATAACTCATTTTTAAGTTTGACAACTCTTTTAAGTACCTTGCAATGTGATACACAACAAACAACTGTGTGTTACAAAAGATTTTCATACTATGCCCCATGTCTTTATAAAGTATCGCAACATTTTAAGAGACAGTTTGCTAGAAAAAAATGCTAGGAATGAATGAAATATGCCAGAGTCCTTTGTTCTTCAAAGTATCCTGGTTATCCTTACATAAATTTTTTCCATAAAACATTGTTTTGTTAGACGAATCATTTGCTGCTCAGAATAGAGCTTCTCTAATGTGTCTTTCTTTAGTAGATCATGACAGAGTAGTCGTTTGTGTATTTCTCTATTTAAACTGAACTTAGTAAGTACCAGACATTTGGACATATTAGAAACATCTGTATTTTAGCCAGCTATATAGCAAACCCCCTCACTGAGTAATTTATTTACATATTGGCTTCTTCAAATCTTCACTAATATTTGTGAATTAGGTTACAATTTGGTATATGCCACCTAGTTTTCTCTATGTTATTTCAGCCATTTTTACCAATGTAGGAAAAAAAACTATTTCATTACTTGATTTGGCATTTTGTCTTTTTTCTATTAAGAAAGAAAACTCAAATGAGATTTCTGAAGAATTATCAAGTTTATCACAATTTTGCAACATATATCACAATTTTGCAATATATAGAATTAGATACCATAAGACTCTTAGCTTTTGAAAAAGTTATAAAAGTTTACTTTACTATTTAGATGCTGATTTTTAAATGCCCCACTAATTATGATGGATTTGTACTTTCATTAATAATACCTCAAGGTACTGTGCATATAGAGAGTGAGGTTCACAGATAATAATGGGTGCAAATCTATATTTCAAATTTTTCATAATGTTGAAAACTTTTTTCACTGTTGTTATTGGATTGTCATTGTTTTTAATCTGATTATGAATGATGGATGACTTGCATTAGAAGTTGGAGATACATCAGCTTTGCAATCTTGTTTTCTTCACCTGTACTTGAGATATTCATAGAAATTCCAATCCATGGTCCTTTTACACTGATTTTTTTAAATTAAATTCAGTTTTATTAACATACATTCGCATACCATACGATCATCCATGGTGTACAACCAACTGTTCACGGTACCATCGTATAGTCATGCGTTCATCACCCCAATCTATTTTTGAACATTTTCCTTACATCAGAAAGAGTCAGAATAAGAATAAAAAAAGTAAAAAAGAACACCCAAATCATCCCCCCATCCCACCCTATTTTTCATTTAGTTTTTGTCCCCATTTTTCTACTCATCCATCCATGCACTGGATAAAGGGAGTGTGATCCATAAGGTTTTCACACTCACACTGTCACCCCTTGTAAGCTACACTGTGATAGAATCATCTTCAGGAGTCCAGACTACTGGGTTGGAGTTTGATAGTTTCAGGTATTTACTTCCAGCTATTCCAATACATTAAAACCTAAGAGGTATTATCCATATAGTGCATAAGAATGTCCACCAGAGTGACCTCTCGACTCCATTTGAAATCTCTCAGCCACTGAAACTTTATTTCATTTCATTTCCTATCCCTCTTTTGGTCAAGAAGATATTCTCAATCCCATGATGCTGGGTCCGGATTCATCCCCAGGAGTCATATCCTACATTGCAGGGAGATTTACACCCCTGGGAGTAGGGTCCCATGTAGTGGGGAGGGCAGTGAGTTCACCTGCCGAGGTGGCTCAGTTAGAGAGAGAGAGGGCCACATCTGAGCAACAAAGAGGTACTCAGGGGGAGACTCTTAGGCACAATTATATGCAAGTCTAGCCTCTCCCTTGCAGTAACGAGCTTCATAAGGGCAAGTCCCGTGATAGAGGGCTCAGTACATCAAACCACCAGTCCTCAATGTCTGTGACAACATCAGCAACAGTCCAGGTGAGGAAGCCCAACACTTCCTCATTTTTCCCCAGTTCCTCAGGGGGGCCCTGTGAATATGTTTTTATTTTCTGCCCAAATTACTTTGGGATGTGCCATACAGTGATATTTTAAAGATACGTATCCATTTTTGAAGTTTAGCAAGTTAAAAGTAGATAAAATAATCAGTAAATGCATGTTATGGATTGAATCATGTCTCACAAAAAGACATATTCAGGTTCTAACTCCTGGTCCTGTGTAAATGGGATCTTTGAAGATGTTATTCATTAAGATGAGGCCAAACTGAATCAGGATGGGCCTTAATCCAATATGACTGGAGTCCTTGTAAGTGGAGGAAATTTGGACACAGGAGTAGGAGGCTGGCGGAGAGAGAGTGTTCCGGTTTGCCAATGCTGCCAATTTGCAAAACACCAGAAACAGATTGGCTTTTATAAAGGGGGTTTATTTGGTTACAAAGTTAAGGCCATAAAATGTCCAAGGTAAGGCATCAACAATTGGGTACCTTCACTGGAGAAAGGCCATTGGCATCCGAAAAACCTCTGTTAGCTGGTTAAGGCACAGACACGTGGCTGGTGTCTGCTGCAGGATTCTAGTTTCAAGATGGCTTTCTCCCAGGACATTTCTCTCGCTAGGCATCTGAGGCTGTTCTCTTAGTTTCTCCCAGGCAAACTCCGGAGTAGCAAAAGTCTACTTTCAATGGCCGTAACCAAAATGACTCTCTCGGCTGCAGCTCTGAGGATCTTCTGTTTGTGAGCCCCTTTATAAGACTCCAGTGAACTAATCAAGGCCCATGCTGAATGGGCAGGGCCACACCTCCATGGAAACATTCAATCAGAGGTCACACCCTAACCAAAGGTGTCACTCATCGTTGGGTGGCTCACATCTCCATGGAAACAACCTAATCCCAATATTCCAGGAGATTGGATTAAAAAATCTTGGCTTTTTCTTGGGTGACATAATATATCCAAACTGGCACAGAGAGATTATCTAACAGAGGCAGAGACTGAGTTATAGCATGCCTGCAGGCCAGTACCTGAACCCTATAGACTCCAGAGAAAGACTGGTCATGCCAACTCCTTGATTTGGGGCTTCTAGCCTCCAAAATGGTGAGATAACAAATGCCTGTTGTTCAAGCCAACCAGTCTTTGATATTTCATATAGCACCCCTGGCAAACTAAGACAACACAATAAACTGCAATAGCTCACGACGCCAAAAACACGCAAAGGAGTACCGTATCATCAGCAATCCCTCTGCAAATGAAATGAGAGTGCACAGATCTACTACCCTTCCCTTAGGAAGGCTGTCTACCAAATGAAGTGAGAGTGCCTGGGCCAGTTCATGTGTTGGTGTAGTCCGTTCTGCCATGATGTTTGTTTTGAAAACTCGTATTTGTTTGAAGGAGGTTTGAAATGTGAGCCTAACATGAATTTCACATTTACGTATATATGCTTTCATTCCAGAGACACTAGATGAAAGAGAAATCTGTACCCAGCTGATCTGGGGTGTGTAGGATACACACGCGCGCGCACACACACACACACACACATACCTCAAACATCTACCAGTTGTCTCAGTTTTCATCTGTGTTATGAACCACACCCAACTACATCTGGTATTAGAACTCTCCATCCTATTCCAGATAATCTTCCTTCTTCGACTTCACAATAATTCACGAGCTGCAGTCCTCCAACAGCCACTTCCCAAGCAAACTGCAAGCCTTTTTGAAGGTAAAGTGCCACATTTACTATGGCATTTATGCACATATTAATCAACATGTGTAAAACTGTGACACTATTTTTATTAGATTATTATCTTTTATTTTGTATCCCTGACCAAGTTTTTAAGTGCTTATTTTCCCACAGACCCTATGGTTTTTATTGAACAATTTTGCATAGTGTGGTGATGTTTAAGAACACATATGTCTCATTATAGCAAAACTGATGGTACAACTTAGTTTTCTTTCTGTCTTCTTCCATTACTTTTAGCCCAAAGCATTGCTAACTTATTAACCCAGACTTAGGGAGCCGGTAAGAGCTTCTTGGAGAAAGTGACATCCAAGTTAAGAGCAGAAACTGTTAGGAAGAGGGCTCTAGGCAAATCCATCAATGTGGTAACAGGTGATTTTTTCAATGCATAATTTCAATTAATCTTCAAACAACCCTGAGTGTTGGACATTATCCTCATCCATATCTATAAGGAAATGGAGGTCCTGACTTGTCAGGGACTTCTCTGAAGGTCACGTCATTTTCACATACCAAAGCCAACCTTGCAGGCACCAACACCATTATCCTGCAACCGTTTTGTGCTCGACTGACTTGTTTTATACCAAAGTGCCCTGGCCTCCAACCCACCAGATTTCCTAATACAAAATCAGTATGCTCACTCCTCACATTGAAAAACTAATGATCTATTTTTAAAAAATCGCCAGGAGTTCTGAACAAGGTGGTAGGATAGAGGCTTCTGAGCCATCTGAGCCACCCACCCTGATCTCCTCGCTGACGTGGACAATGGTGGCTCCCAGAAGCACATTTTGCTCCTAGCTCATAGGAATGGCAGCTCCTTGTGGACTCAGCTTCCTGAATGGATCTAACCTATTGGGGTCACTGCTGCACCTCCCCTGGTGGCCACTATCAAGGGTGGGTTCTATTAGAAGCAACTCCCAGAGATGGCTCAAAGAGAGGTGACACCTAGAAACAGGTGCTTCTAGTTCCTGGCCCTGATGGGGACTCTCCCAGCATCCCAGCATTTCTTGTGTTTTGAAACAGATGTTCTTTCTTTGGCTGATTGTCAAATCAGCGTCATGCTTTCACACAGTAGCAGGCATTGGTTGGGTCAATTTGAGGAAGTTACCTTGCCTTTCTTAGTTTTACTTTCCCCTTACATAAGATAAAATTAATGCCTCTTTTTATTGTTGTAAGGATTAATCATGATACGAAATGTGTATGCATTTCCTAGGGCTCCCGAAACAAAGTATCACAAACTAGTAGCTTAAAATACCTGAAGTTGATTGTCTCATGGTTCTGGAGGCTAGAAATCTGAAATCAAGGCATCAGCATGTCAAGTCCCCCTCTGAAATCTGTAGGGGAGAGTCTTTCCTTGCCTCTTCTAACTTCTGGTATTTGCTGGCAATTCTTGGCATTCCTGGACTTGTAGATACATCACGTCAACTTCTGTCTCTGTCTTCACATGGTCTTCTCCCTGGTCTCACCTCCTTTTCTTGGAGGGATACCAGCCATACTGAATTAATGGCCCACCCTACTCCAATATGACTTCATCCTAACTGATTCTATCTGCAATGAGCCTATTTCCAAATGAGGTCACATTTACAAGACAGAGGTTAGGACTTGGATACATCTTTATGGGAGACATGATTCAACCCATAACAATATGTAAGAGGTGTGGCACATGACGTGTGCTCAATCAATATTATTTACCTTGTCCTCTCATCGTGCGTGCGTGTGTGTGTGTGTGTGTGTGTGTGTGTGTGTGTGTGTGTGTATCCTCTCCTCTAAAGAGCAGTTCATAAGAAGGTTCCAACCGAGATACCTGATGATGATTGCTATGCCACAGTTCATTCAGTAATACCTCCTTTTTAGAATTGAGAATCATTGGCTACTAGAGAAGGGAAATTAGAAATAAGAAAAGAGAAGCCCAAAGAAGATGAGTAACGTGCCCAAACCAGCCCATTATTTTATGCAATATGGTATTCAATAAACACAGGTTGAATACTGTCCTAGTTTGCTAATGCTGCAGAATGCAAAACACCAGAGATGGATAGGCTTTTATAAAACGGGGGTTTATTTCACTACGCAGTTACAGTCTTAAGGCCACAAAGTGTCCAAGTTAACACCTCAGCAATCAGGTACCTTCACCGGAGGATGGCCAATGACGTCTGGAAAACCTCTGCTGGCTAGGAAGGCAGCTGGCATCTGCTCCAAAGCTCCGGCCTCAAAACGGCTTTCTCCCAGGACATTCCTCTCTAGCAAGCTTGCTCCTCTTCAAAACATCACTCCCAGCTGCACTCTCTTTTGTTTCCTCTCTCTAAGTCAGCTCATTTATATAGCTCCAGTGATCAAGGCCCACCCCCAATGGGCGGGGCCATGCCTCATGGGAACATCTCATCAGAATCATCTCCCACAGCTGGGTGGGGCACATTCCAAGCAAATCTAACCAGCACCGAAACTTCTGCCCCACAAAACTACAAAGATAATGGCATTTGGGGGACACAATACATTCAAACTGGCACATTCCACCCCCTGGAACCCAAAATGACATTATCTTTTCAAATACAAAATACATTCATTTCATCACAATATCACAAAAACTTAAATCATTTCAGTAACAAAAGTTAAGTACAAAATCCCATCAAAATCAATTTAGGCGTGGTCAGTCCTAAGGCATAATTCCCCTCTAGCTGTGGATTTGTGAACTTAGAACAAGTTATATGCTTCCAATATACAAAGGAGAGACATTCATAGGATAAACATTTCCATTGCCATAAGGAGAAACAGTAAGGAAAACAGGGTTAACAGGAGCAAAACAGTTCCTAAAACCCACAGGACAAACTCCCTTAGATTTCAAAGTCTGAGAGTCATTAACAGAACGATGTTGCATCCTTGGGGCTTGAGAGAGCAGGAGTCTAACCCTTCCTAAGGGCCTTTTCGGCAGCCCTTTCCTCTCCAAATGCTTAGGTAAGTGCTCCAACATTTCCACACATTGGGGAGACCACCTTCTCGGCCCCACCCTCCTCAAACATCGGGGCAGCTCCCGGATTCCCTTCCATCTCCGGGGCACACGCTCAACCCCTTGAGAACAGTGTGGTGGCAGCCAGGCTCTCCCCAGTTCCCTGGGAATGTGCTCCACCCTCTCTGGGACCTGAGGTGGCAAAACTCTTCCAGAGCATGGAGGCGGAAAGCCCGCCCTCGACCTCCAGGGCAAACTCACCCTTTCCATGCATGTGGGCTGCTCCGCTCTCCCAGCCCGAGACCTCCTGACTCCAGACCTCAACCTCCATGGCTCTGTCTTTGAAGAAATTTTTCCTGCAATTTGTTCCTTGTCTGTCTCCTCCATTCCAGACCGGCAATGGCTCTGTCTATAAAGATCTCGCAAAAATTCTGTTGGCTTTGCATGAAGCACACAGGGGTCAAAGCCATCAGACAATAGGAGTTTCCACAAATCCTTTCTGGATAATTCCATCTCCAATCTTGGCTTGTACTGAAATGGCGGCTGGGTTCCATGTTTGGTTACATCCTCATGTTGGGCTGTAGCTTCTGGGATTCCACCCCCTGGAAGCTCGTAATTTTCCAAGCCATCAGCTTCTGGTTTCTTTGAACCCAAGAGTTCTGTTCTAAGTTTATCTCTCTCTGCTCGTATTTTACTATAAGCTGCAAGGAGAAGCCAGGATACATCCTCCACACGTAGTCTGGAGATCTCCTCAGCTAAGTATTCCAGGTTGTTGCTTTCAAATTCTTCCTTCCATCTGACACCAGGACTCAATTTTGCCAAATTCTCTGCCACTTTAAAACAAGGATCACCTTTCTTCCAGTTCACAACAACACATTCATCATCTCTGTTCAAGGGCTCATCAGAAGTATCTTTAGAGTCACATTTCCACAAACAGTCTCTTTAAAGCAGTTTTGGCCTTTTCTATCAAGCTCCTCACAATTCTTCCAGAAACTCCCCATTATCCATTTAAAAAGCCGTTCCAACATGTTCGGTATTTGCAAACTCAGCAGCAAAAGCACCCCACTTCTCTGGTACCAAAATCTGTCCTAGTTTGCTAATGCTGCAGAATGCAAAACATCAGAGATGGATAAGCTTTTATAAAACGGGGGTTTATTTCACTACGCAGTTACAGTCTTAAGGCCACAAAGTGTCCAAGTTAACACCTCAGCAATCGGGTACCTTCACCGGAGGATGGCCAATGACGTCTGGAAAACCTCTGCTGGCTAGGAAGGCAGCTGGCGTCTGCTCCAAAGCTCCGGCCTCAAAACAGCTTTCTCCCAGGACATTCCTCTCTAGCAAGCTTGCTCCTCTTCAAAACATCACTCCCAGCTGCACTCTCTTTTGTTTCCTCTCTCTGAGTCAGCTCATTTATATAGCTCCAGTGATCAAGGCCCACCCCCCAATGGGCGGGGCCATGCCTCCATGGGAACATCTCATCAGAATCATCTCCCACAGCTTGGTGGGGCACATTCCAAGCAAATCTAACCAGCACCGAAACTTCTGCCCCACAAAACTACAAAGATAATGGCATTTGGGGGACACAATACATTCAAACTGGCACAAATACTCACTCCATCATTTACTAGTTGTGTGATATCAGGCAATTAACCTATTGGAGCCTCAATTTCCTCACCAGGCTGTGCAGAGAAAGATTGGCAGGAATGTCCAATGAACGACTCTAGAGGCTTGGGCTGCTGGCGAAGGGCTGACCATGAAGGGCTGCGCTGGTGCAAGGGCTGCAGTGAGCTCAACTTCCCACAGTGGGTGAGGGTAGTGAGAGTCGGGGTGGGAAGGTGCTAAAGCATTCTGAGTCAAATTTTACTAAAGGTCTTCAGTTACCAGAAAATTCCCTCAAAGCTGGTCTTCACACTCACAGACATCCTGGGGCCCTAATCCTGCTTTCTATACCCCACAACAGCATAGCCATTCTTCTGCTGGCTCCTTTAGAAGATAAGTCAGGACACCTAGCACCTAACCCTGGCCTGAGCACGGTGGATCAGGGTACACACCGCCTTCTCGTCATGCTAACTCTTGCTTTGCACATTTCACCAAAGAAGCCAATTTCTTAAACCATAACATGTGCCATTGTGGGATTTGTCCTGCATCTCGTTCTCAGCAGTGCTTCATTGGCAGGGTTGGGTTTGGTGCTAAATAAATTACTATGTGTCAATATCAGGCATACAAATCAGCAAATAATAGAGTTTTTCTAAAAGGCTGACTTCACTTTCTTTAAAATTGGAATAGGACAAGAAACCCAGTTCTTTTTTTTAATTCAGTTTTATTGAAATATATTCAGATACCATACAATCATCCATGGTATACAATCAACTGTTCACAGTATGATCATATAGTTATGCGTTCATCACCACAATCTATTTCTGAACATTTTCCTTAGATCAGAAAGAATCAGAATAAGAATAAAAAATAAAAATAAAAAAAGAACACCCAAACCAGCCCCCCATCTCACCCTATTTGTCATTTAGTTTTTATCCCCATTTTTCTACTCATCCATCCATACACTAGGTAAAGGGAATGTGATTCACAAGGTTTTCAAAATCACACTGTCACCCCTTGTAATCTACATTATTGTGTAATCATCATCAGGAGTCCAGACCATTGGGAAACCCAGTTCTTTTAACTCTTGGTCTTCCTTCCTCCCATTTGTTAGTTTAGAATTCAGTTAGAATATGGACCTGATCAAATGTAGTATCTATCTTCACTTCTCCCTCTAAGGGAAGCATCAAATTCACATTTGGAGTGGACAGATAGGGAAGGTTTCGTGACGGCAGCACACAGTGCCCTGGTGGGGTGACTTTAACCACTGGCATTCACAGTGTACTTCAGGATGCTCTAGGGGAGATAGAGTGATTTTTCTGGGCCTGTTCAAACTTTTCTGGTTTCCTCAAATCAAAGAAGAAGCTAAGTAGAGTCTGCTCCACCCAAACAGAGGCACCCATGGGTTACAGTCAACTTGCAAGCTTGAAAACCCTGAGCACTCATCAGTTACAGCCATGAGTTGTAATCTAATTCCAAGCTTAAAAAAAAAAATACAACAACTGGGCAAATTGTGTACAATAAAGGCAATTTTAACCTGTCAGCCCTGGGCCCAAGGAAGGAGCCCTAGGTATTCCTGCTTTGCTTCTTCCTTGTCCCTTGTCTCTTGCTCTATTCTGGCATGTTCCAGGATCCTCAACTTTTGACTTGCTCCCCTCCTCCTAGGCCAAAGATTGTTCCTTGCTTTGGACGGTAGACATGGCTTCTTTGAAATGACGGGAGGCATGTGCTAATGTGTACCTGCACATCTATACTCCCCACCCCCCACCAATACACACACACACACTCTCCATCTGTACCCAAACACTTGTGCATCCTGCTCAGAAACTACCTGAAATTAGTCTATTTGGCCAGTGACTCAGCCAGGATTTCACATCCACTTTCATGGGAACTCTGGACAGAGAAATAGTAATTTCATGATTCTATTACATTCTAACATTTTAAATAAAGGTGCATCTTCCTGTGCACTTAATTTGGAGCACCCCATAGGAACATAATTCATGTCTTCCTGTTTGAAAAAGAAAACAATATGATTTATCGTACTTTATTCTGCATCTCAGAAGGAATCTCCAGGGGGTTAAACATTTCACAAACATCATTCAGGAGCTGGCAGCTTTTTAGAATGAAATTCCCAATGTAAATCATTCTAATGAAAAGAAAACTCCTTAGGAGGCACATAAGCTTTTTATAGAGCACTTAGCGTCTCCTGGTTCCCGGGCCAATGCAATCTGTTGCAAACTGAGAGTCATTAAATCTGCTGGAGAGGAAAGACCATCGGACGAAGGGTCGGAAGACTTGGGCTGTCACTTACTTTGTGACCTTGAACAAGTCACTGTGTGACCTTCAGCAAATCATTCAATCTTAGCATCCCCACCTGTGAAGGGAAAATCCTTACAGTGGCAATTCAAAAGATGTTGTAGGATAAAATAGGAAAGCGGGAGCCAGACATAGAGCAAACAAAATATACGTTGTCTGACTAGATGATGAATAAATAAAATGAAGGTTATTTGCAAACTGTAAAATATTTAACAAATGTCAGAAATAAGTACTTATATCTAACGTAAGAGCTGAGTTTTCATTTTAACATTTGAATGAAATCTTGACATCTCTGCTATTATTCCTCAAATACATGGAAACAAAAAAACAAAAGAAAGAGAGAAAAAGAAAGGGACAAAGTACTGATGAGCTCAAATGAAAAGGCAGGAGAAAAGCACAATAATAGTTATACACAGCTTTATGTGCTAAGCCCTGTGCTTGGCATTTTACATTTATCATCTTATTCAATCCTCACTACAATTCAATATAGTAGTTTTTTAAAATTTTTCAGACGAGCAAACTGAAATCTCTTTAACAAAGTCATACAGTAGAGAGGCAAAACCTACGCCAAGCAATGGACCACGGAGCCAGCCATGTGGCTCTTTCCTTATGTCCCACTTCTTAATGTCCCCCCCAGTTCTGTGTTCTCCTTCTACCTCCCCAAACTTCTACCCAAGGAAATATCTCAATACAATTAAAAAAATTCAGAGTACTATACGAGTAAAAGTCTTTTTTCTCACAGACTACATTACAAATTCTACCAGAAGAGAGATAAAGAGAAGAGGGAAGAAAGAGAAAAGTTCTCCTCCCATAAAAGCTCACAGTATGAACTATAAAATGTCAAGAAGAATTGAGTAAAATGGTGACATAAATCACAAAAGGAACAATATACGTTTCGAGAAGAAAATTCTGCCCCTAAGGCTAAAATGTTCCAAGAATTACCTCTTTTAACAACAAAGCTTATAAAAATCATTGGTTAAGGCATTCAGGGCAAAAAAAAATGATGGAGGTAATTATGAAGATTTTAGCCATAATATTGAACTTGGCAAATGCAAAGATAAAAGACATCTGTCCATTACTATTATTAGGTTTCTGTTTGGGCTGAAAAAGTCTATGTGATCTTAAGGAGACTTGACACATCACTCAGCTGGAAGGGTGATCCTGTTTGAGAGCACGGCAAAGCAGAAGAAGGGTGAGAGAACAGCATCTCCTAGGGATGGCAGGGCAGGGAGGGCCTAAGGAAAGGGCAGAGAGCAGGGGAAGTTGTTTTTGATGAGTCCAGCTCTGCTGAGTGACCTGCTACTCTTGGCACAAGCCCGGCTAAGAACCCTATATGATGTCATTCCTACAACGGACAGCATTCCCATCCCTAGACTCAACATCAGTGCCATGCCAGCTTCTCTTTGACAGAGCATGGTACTCAGACTGAGCAGCAAGGAAATCGTGACCATGTCAGACTTTTCCAGAAGAAAGTTTATGCATCACCAGTGCAAGGGGCTCCTTGGACTGCTAAAGCCTCCTTCTACATATGCTTTTCTCTTAGAACAATTTATCAAGACCCATCACTCCCTCCATCCCCCATTCCCCTCCTCCGCCCCCTCACTTCTCACCACCTTCAGGTGCAAAAGCCCAATGACCTAGTAGGAAGTTTTAGGTTTTCAGGAGATGTCAAATGATGAGACTGAAGTAAAAGCAAAATTTTTTAAAGAGAGAAAGAAATGAAAAAGGAGAACATACCTGATTCCCTGCTTCCTCCTTTCTTCCACTCCAAACCATACCAAACTATTCCCATGTCTTTGAACCTGACTTCCCCTCGCCACCTTCACCACAGCCCATCACCTGCTACCCTGTCTCTTCTCCCCACCCCACGATCTCTGCTTTTCTAAAAATATTGCCAATTCCTTGAAGTTGCCCAGAGCCTCCCTGATGTGAAACAGAAAGACGTGGGCTTTGATTGATTCTGACAAACGCACACTTTGCCTGAGTGCTCCTGACCTGATCCTTTAACCTCTCAGAGCCAAGGCTCCTCATTTGCAAAATGTAGGCAATAATAGAAGCAGCCAGAAGGAGTTTTTTGAGGAGTCAATGAAATACTGTATGTAGAGAAGTTAGCGCTACTTCTAGCACATCACAAGCCTCTATAGTCTGTCCTGGTGCTTAGGAAAAGGGGTAGCAACTTCCTTTTTGCACAGTGCCGGACTACTGGTCTACAGTGCAAGCTCTCCAACCCACACTCCCACCACCTCCTTCTGTCTCCTGCCACCTCCTGAGGGGCAGCTTAGTTAGGTACATATGTGTCAATCTCTTCTCCAGCCCTGTTATTCTTATTTAGGGGGGTGGGGAATGGCTTATGTCACTTTGAGTATCTGATAAAAGCTACAGACTTTCTCTCCAGGAAGATGCACTGAATGACTTAACTTGTAAAGCACTTACTATGCTGCAGGTATTATTCTAAGAAATTTACACATAATAAATCATCCAATAATCTCAACAACACTATGAAGAAGGTATTGTTTTGATTATTAATTTTGAAGATGAGGAGCTTGACCAGGTACGTTAAGTAACTTGTCCAGGATCACGCAGCTTATGAGTGGCAGAACCAGAAGACCTCAAACTCCAGGTTAACCCCTACCCTGTGCTGCTCTAAAGTGTACCTAGGGTTCCCAGAGATTTGTGGACCCCAGATTGAGATATTCATCTAGATTATGCTACCTAAGGGGCAAAAGCCCTCCCTAATCCATAGGGCTTTGTGACAATTATATTAAATCATGTATGTAAAAATATTTTTTGAAACTATCAATTATTATTGTCCATTGTTTTTTTTCCTGACTGGCCCTTATGTGCCTCCTTTATAACAAGGGGGTAGGGGCGTAGACTTTATTTGCCATCTTCACCCTTAGTCCTGACCCACTTTCCCTGACTCTGTCATTGCATGGGAACTCACCCTGATTCCAACCTCCTTGGCTCTCAGCCTTGCTATTTGTTCTTTCCTCTCCATTCTTGCCTCTCATCTAGACTTGTCGTGCAGGCCGCTTTCCTTGGCTAATAATTTGGCTGTTCGTGACAATGCTTCTGGTTATGCCATCCAGCAACACTGAACCAGCTCCCTCAGGTGACACACCTCCCAGACCCACCTGTCGTCAGAGCCCTCTTGATCATGCTCACGTCGTGCAGTACTCCCAGCCAGCCAGTGACACCTGGCACAGAGTCTTGCACAAAATAGTCATTTAGTCTTTGTTGAACACTATTGTGGCAGCAAAAGAGGGCTGTTAATAATTAGAGCAAGATGTTCTGCTAGGAGTGAATGCTTAGCTCATGATTTCTGATCCCTAATAAAAATCTTGGCAGGTACGTGTTGAAAAATAACATCGTATTGTTATGACTTGGAAATGTCAATCTCCACTGAACAAACTTTACACCAAGGAGGTTCCTGGAGTCTTATTCTTTAACGTCAGGATGAGAGTAATGAGCCAGGCAGGACTATGCAGGGAACAGGGTTTTCCTGTGCATTATGAGGAGCTAGTTGACCCCACCATTTCCTCCGTTTCTCTAAAAGCTTCGATCTCTAGAAGTCCCTATTGATAGCAGTGTCCTGAAGGAAAGGCTGCTTATGTCACTTCCACATAAACCAATCAAATCTTCCCACATGTTAGGTCAATCCTGGAATTCCATGTTGACCTTCTCATGACCTTGGTAGAGCACTCAGGCATCTCTCCATGGAATTATAACCTACTATATACAACTGAGTACACAAAATTCCTTATTTTCATGTTATTAGATTATAGAGCTTGGATAAGCTATTTCTAAAGCACTGAAGTATGGAAGAGTTACATAGGGGCAGAAGAACTCTTTTATTAGGAAATCAAGATGCTAAATTTTAAGCAGTATGTATTATGTCAGCTAGGGCAATTAAACAAATAGGAAATGAGACAAATTGTTGTTTAACTTATTTTTATTTTTTATTAGTCAACTTTGGATCTGGATCAACCTATAAAAAATACTCATTTCAATGACCACAAAACTGAGAAATGCAGTAAGTCTGACTCTGCCTCCTGTAATTCATATGCAGATGAATTTCTTTAGAAATAGAACAAGCCTTAGGGACCAGATTGGAAAGAAGGTAGAGTTTTTCCCAATACCTGTATCACTATTTTTTTAAAAAATAACACTGATACTACCATTTATTGAACTATTTTAACATAATGATAAACAGCAAGGACTGCAGAGAGAGATGGACAACTCAACTGTAGTCACTCAGGCTCAAATCCTAGCTAGTCATTTATTCTCTCTGAGCCTCAGTTTTCCATCTGTAAAATGGGGCTACAAACAGTGTCTACCACAGGGTGTTGTTTGAAAATCAAATGAGATGATATTTAAGAACTTAGCCTAGTGTATGGCAAATGAGAAGCACTCCATTAATGCTTGATCTCTTTATTGTTACTGAGGTATGAACTTAGTCAAATCAATGTTCTTATCTTATCAAGCCTCGATTTTCTTATCCACAAAATGGGAATAATGATAATACCTATGTCACAGTGTCACGATAAGGGCAGAAAATGATGGTTGCTGTTATTCTCCTTCTTGTCATTGAGCACTGTGGGTTGAAGGTCAAAGCAAGCTTCTGGTAGGTGTAAGAATCGTGCTTAATCTGGAAGAAGGAAGGATACGTGGTGTTCATCAGACAGAGGAGTGAAGCATTAAGGATGTTTCAGATGCATTCTTCTGCTCTGATGTCATCACCTGACAGCAGAAGGGAATTAATTCCCAGAAAGGGACTGACATGAGTATGACATATGGTGATTCTATCAGAGCAAGCTGGCAGGAGTAAGGAGGTACAGCCAGATTACAGAGGGCTTGGGATGGGGAGAAAGATTCAATGCTCAAGTCTAAACTCAAGTCTAATCTCAGTTATACTTGAGATTCTGGCAAGAAAGTGCAAGGAGAGTTGAGGGCAGCTGCTTTCGCAATTTACCAAAGCTCTTGCTGGAAAGTGCTTCAGCTCCATACTTCCTCGTACCTCTCATTTGGTGACACCTTGATTGGTAGCTACACTGCCCATGTAGTCATTGATCCATAGGTTATCCATAAACTTCTGTCTACCTGGTTAGGTAATAGCCCAAATTGAACATATATGGCAATGCTCTGAGTGAGTTTGCACCCCAGGCACCATGCTATGATGAACTGGTTGGCAAGCCTCCAGCATGACTAAGTGGTCCAGAAGTGTTGCATAAGGTCAAGAGAAGTGGTGTGATTGGAAAGGGGTAGCTGTTGTGGTTTCCATAATGGAATAAGGTTATGATCTGGGAGCTGAAATCAAATCTTCAGTCCATTGGGCAGAACTTTCCAGGCAGGGGCAGAAAGAAAGAAAGAAAGAAGGAAAGAAGGAAGGAAGGAAGGAAAGAAAGGGAATAAAGTTATCATAGTTTTCTCTCCAGAGCAACTAAGAAAATCAGATCTTGAGATTTAACTACCAAATTGGAAATTTGGAGGATAATAGCACTACTGGACACATCTCTGGAAACCCTTCTGGCTTAGCAATCACCACAGATGGCAACACTGCACATTTCGGCAGCCCTGGGCTCATCAATGCACTGATCAGAAATGCTGCATTGTCCATATAGAAGGAAAATGCATCATCAGGAACTACCTTAAAAAAGAAGCTTTCTGTTCCTCTCAGTTTTTCTGGTCACAGACAGTCTGGAAAGGATATAAGAAGGAAAAAAAAAAAAAAAGCAGGGAGAGAGATTATGTTATATTGACACAAGTTTCCACCAAAATTACCTGGTAATTTACCCTGGCAGTTAAAGAAAAGTGTCTGTTTACTACTGTCACATCAAAATTTTCCCCTGAGATTTGTCAGAATGATTTCAGGAGATGAAAACAAGGATATACAGTCAAGGCCTCCATCAGTTGTCAGTTGTGTGCCATGCATCACCCGCTTTTACATCCTGTAATTAAATCAGCGAGCCATTCAGACTGTCTCTGTTTCTAAATTACATGAAATGAGGATTCTTCCAATCACTGCTCACATGCAATTTGTGCTGTCACTGCCTTACTTGAGGAATGGTAAAAGGAAAAGAAGGAAAGTCCATCTGGGAATTTTATTGCACCTGGCTGTGCCAACAGCTAGTAGAGATAGAGAGCTATAGACCAGTTTTGTAAATCAGGTTCTTTCTGATCCCAAGTCTTGCGTAAGTGAATGCAAGAAGAAAGGATTTAGGATTTGCTCTTTGGAGCTCATATTTTTAAACTTCACTTTCCACATGGTGAATGTGTTATCCTCTGCGATAGACTGAGGTTTTTGCATGAATTATTAAGTATCAGGCCAGAAAACCCGAGATAATTGCTTCAATTTGTCAACAGAGATGCAACTTGTGACCAGACCAAGAAGATTTGAGACAAAAATCAAAGAAAAGAGAGATTATAGAGCACAGTGGTTAAAAAGATGGATCCGTTGCCTAGTTCAGAAACTAACTTTACCACTTACTTAACTTATGTCACCTTAAGTAAGTGACTTAACGCCTTTCTGTGCTTCAGTTCTCTTACCTGGAAAATCTGGAAATTGCAGCAGTAGTTCATAAAACTTCCCTCATGAGATTATTGAGAAGCAATAGTATATATAGTGAGCATCCATGGTAAGTAGTCAATAAATATTGTCTATTATTAAAACTCAGTTTCCTGTGAGGCAGGTGGGAGAGCATCATAGGATTGAGAAAGGACTTTGATTTGTGATAAAGACAATCCAGAGTTGAGATGTTTATCCCGCTTCCTAATATGTAACTCCAGACATATTAAAGTTTCTGGACCTTAGTATCTTCATCAGCAAAATGCTGAAAATGATACCACCTCACAGAGGCAGTTATAAAGGTAAAACGAACTGTTTAAGTGTTAAATGAGTTTTCAATGTCAGTGTCTTCCCTTACTCCTTCACTAAAGAGTGACCTGAGGGAGATCTAAAGCAGACATCTCGTAGACCTCAATTAATGAAGAAAATGAGGCCATGCAAGAATTGTCTGCTTCTTGTTGCTTAATGTCAAATTAAGGTGCAACAGAAGAGAGAAGGTTCACAAAAGACTGTTGTTTTAGTTTGCTAATGCTGCCAAAATGCAAAACACCAGAGATGGACTGGCTTTTATAAAATGGGGTTTATTTGGTTACACAGTTACAGTCTTAAGGCCATAAAGTGTCCAAGGGAACACATCAGCAATCGGGTACCTTCACTGGAGGATGGCCAATGGTGTCCGGAAAACCTCCGTTAGCTGGGAAGGCATGTGGCTGGTGTCTGCTCCAAAGTACTGGTTTCAAAATGGCTTTCTCCCAGGACGTTCCTCTCTGAGCTGCAGCTTCTCTTCAAAATGTCACTCTCAGTTGCACTTGGGGTATTTGTCCTCTGTTAGCTTCTCCGGAGCAAGAGTCTGCTTTCAACGGCCATCTCCAAACTGTCACTCACCTGCAGCTACTCTCACAGCTTCTGTACATTCTTCAAAGTGTCCCTCTTGGCTGTAGCAAGCTGACTCCTTCTGTTTGAGCTTATATAGTGCTCCAGTAATCAAGGCCCACACTGAATAGGTGTGGCCACACCTCCATGGAAATTATCCAATCAGAGTTATCACCTACAGTTGGGTGGGTCACCTCTCCATGGAAACACTCAAAGGATTCCAAAATCTAATCAATACTAATATGTCTGCCCACACAAGATTGCATCAAAGATAATGGTGTTTTGGGGGACATAATACATTGAACTGGCACAACTGTGTATACCCTACAGCACCACACAAATATTACTAACTTACCTTAATTCAACTATTAGAAGAGCCCTACAGTGCTATTCTTATGAGAGCACTCAGGAGATATACATCATTTTGTTTGTCTTCTCTTTTTCTTAATCGCTTGCATATTTCTGATGCCTCAAAATATTAGGTAATCCATCCATGGCTTTTTGCCAGCACTCTGCAATGGTGATCATTATGTACCATGAACCTGTGTAAAGGAGAAGAAACATCCCTGAAATACGTGGCAATGAAAATGAACATGATGGATTGGGAAGGTCTTTCTGCCAGCTAAATTCTTTCTTTGAGTTGTATTTCTGCTGGGATCAAATAAAGATTTCCTGTAGTAACCCTGGATCCTTGATAGTGGAGATCACATCTGTTTCATTTCTCTATCCCCAGAAAGGATCCCAGGGTCTGGCACACAATGGGGTTGCTGTAGCTGCATTTGGATCTCATTTGCACTGTGCCTCCTTGGTTCTCTATATATTTTTGACTTATTTTGTGACGGCATTAGAAAGGCACTAGAGAGGCTTCAAAGAAGCCACCATCAGATTTCCTGGTGATTTTCTTGTCATGAGATCATGATCCTACATTAGGTCACATGATGAAACTGGCTCCTGTATCTCAGCAGATCTAACAGCAGAGTTTATTGAGTGTCTTCTACGTCTAATGTACTTGCCATGAGTTATTCCATTTTATTCTCACAACAACCTTGTGGGGTATGCAGGAAATATAATTATCCCCATTTTACAGATGATTAAATTACAATGTGAAATGATAAACCTACACAAACTCACACTGCTAACAAGTGTCGGAGGAACTTGAAGAAAGAAACTACCTGGTTTCCACTTTATTACATAGATCATGTCATCTTATTAAATCTTCATGAGAGCCCTGGTGAGTAGTTGTTATTTTCCCTAAGTATAGATGTGTTAATGACACTCACCTTGTAAGTGGTGGAGCTGGAATAGATTACCGGGTCTTTTCACTTTAGAGCCCCAAATCTTTCCACAACAACATACATGGCCTGCTGCAGATTATTGCCCTAGAAAACACATTGTACAGCACAGATCCTGAGAGCTGACCATACCTGCCCTCACCAAACAAAGTCAGATGTTTGGTACTAGAGTGCTAGAGGGGTATCAGCAGTTAACAACTTCAACACCTTTACGTTACATATAAGGAAACAAAATTATTGAAAATTCCAAATCTCCCGAAGTCCGCTGTCATTAATGAGAAGAAAAATAGTACTACATGAAAAGTAGGACAAAGATGGAGCTTGTTTATATGAAATGGGGGTCAGCAAAGCCCATAACCTAGGTTTGTATGACCCCAAACTAAGAATAGTGTTTATATTTTCAAAGAGTTGCAAAGTCTAAATTATTTACTATCTGGCCCTTTAAAGAAAAGTTTTGCTGAACCCTGGTCTAAGCCATTGGTTGTCAACCATGGATAACTGCACATTTAGCATTACATAGGAAGTTTTAAATACATGCCAAGCCAACCCTGGACTAATTAAATTGGAATCTCAAGAGATGAGGGTGTAGGCATTGTTTTTTCTAAAAGCTTCCCCGGTGACTCTAATGAACATTCAGGATTGAGAACCAACGATCTAAGAAGAAAGAAAAATGCTTCTTAGGGAAAGAGCTGCTGTTTTATTTAGCAAAAAGACCTTAATGGACCTGAGTGGCAATGAGTGTCAAGGTCTGCTGGGTCTACATGAGAGAAGTGTTGAAAAGGAAAATGTACTTTCCTGCATAGTAAACTATCATGAGCCTTTCCTTGTCAGAGATGGTAGACATGGGAGAAAATGGAGAGGGGGACATTTTGAAAGAGCATTGGCTTTCAGGCCCAGGAGAGATGTGTCTGATGGGCAGGATGTCTGGGAACACTGGACCTGGACTTCTAATGGTCATCTGTAAGTTATTGCCTGTTCTCTGCTGGGATATAGTGCCTCTCAATTACTCCCAAACTGTCAGCAAAATCTGTCACACCAAAGGCTATCTCAGTGGTGTTTAAGAAATAAGGGACCTATTGGGGAAGATGGGGTGAAAGAGGACAGCAAGTGTGGGAAGGGACTCAATCAGGTGAGAGATCAGGAATCCAGTGGGAACGAGATCATGAGTATAAAAGCATCTTCAGACATTGTGAGGAGCAGGCAGGCTCCCTGTAGGATGTGGATTTAGGCTTGAGTCATTGCGTTTGGATCATAAACAAAGAATATCTCCAGAAGATTGGAGAACTTGGGGACATCCCAATTGGAGATATTCAGTTTATAAATGCACTTTCCTTTAAAACCAGATGGGACTCCATCACATTTACAGCACCCCTCTCAAGCCTTCACCAGACTATCCCAGAAACAAAGGTTGTGTCCCTCCTTTTTCCAACATTTATTGCATTAAGTTTTATTTGCTTTTTTGTAATTTACCAATCAAGATGCAAGGGCCTTCTCTAATGCCAAGGTTAAAATATGAGATGCTGAGATAGCAGAGGAAGATGCCTATACCCCCTAATCCTTCCCTGCACCCCATCACAGCCAACAGCGCCAGACATTTAGCAGGCCATGGCCACAGTCAACGCATACCATCTATAATCAAATAACCAAGGAAGAGGCAGAATAAGAGATTTTTTAAAAGAATGAATGTGCAACCCAATGAGAAGAGACATCAAGGAAGGGGCAGAAGATGTCTAGTCCCTCCTCAACTCCTCTGTATGGAGAACTATTTGTGTATGTGTGTTTTGAGGGGCAGAGCTATTGCCACAAGTGCCACAAGTGTAGCTGAGACAGAAGTCAAAAGTATTTCTCAGGGAGTGACTCCAAAGTTTCTATATAAGATGGACTTTGAAGAGGCAAACCATTTGGAAGAGAGTATTGAAATTGTTACTGGGCCATTTGCAGAAGATGGAAACAGTTTATAATCCATAATAGAGAAGATAGAAGAGAAACAATCATCGAGATTATTCTCAGTCTCAGAGCCTTTCAAGTGAGGTAATGAGTACCTGACTCTGTGTAGGAGTGAGGACCAAAGATTGAGGTAAAGAAGTATGTTCAAAAGGAGCCATCACAACACACCTGAGAAGACCCTCAAGAGTTGAAGAACAGAACCAAAAGGATCTGTAAATTTGGATGATGGAGAAGGAGCTGTGGATCAGAAAGGGAAGACAGTAGTCAGGAGGCCAGTGCTCTTGGCTGGGTGTTTACAGGTTTCTCAAATACGTTTTGTGGTTAGGAAATGTTCTTTTAAAGGTACTAGTCACCAAGAAAGAAGAGCTACAAGCACCCTACATGAGAGGGACATATTTTGAATTGTCAGCACCAGTTATAAGAAAAATGAGCTTAGGTATACCAGCTATTTATTAAGCTCTTACATGTGCCAAACATTGTGTGCCTGCCACAATCTCCTTTAATCATCCCAACAATCATTTGCAGTGACTGTGAGACAAGGGAAGACGAAAGATCCAAAATGAAAATAAAATCGAGGCCAGGCTTGGGCGGAATCTAATAGCAAATGGCCAGAAGTAGTAAGAATAATCTTGGGTGAAGGTTAAAAACAGGGACTGGGTCAGAGCTGGCAGCTGTGGGTTAATATGTATGGAAGACATATCTTCCATAGACTGGAAAAGACAGAATTACCAGAAGAACATTCCGAGGTTATGGAAGTTCTTTGGAAGGCTCATGACCCACCCTCCAAAGATCAACCTCCACTGATTCGAAAGCCACAGACTTCTGATTAAACATTTTGCAGCTTCATGAGAAGAAGAAGAGAAATGGAAAGAATGAATTGATCCCCTCCATCCTCCCCAGCTTTAGTCTAAAACAGAATACATCGTGACCCTCCTAAGATGTTTCTGTCATTGTTGAGAGGTTGGATATGCTAAGTGACGTTCAAGGGAATGTGACGGCATTTTAGGGGAAAAAACTTCCATGATCCATTCCTGTACCTGTTCCCACTTCCCAGAAAAAGAAGGAAGACAAGAAGGAGGGGGAGGAGGAAGGCTTGATTAGGTTAACAGTGTGTTACTCTGTGAAAGAATCTGAGTGGACACCTACGTAATAGGAACATTGAAAATTGTCAGTTGCCTTACGACAGCTGGGCTCTTTATTAGAACAACAGATTAGAAACTTCAGTAAACTCTAGTATTTGGATAACTTTAGTTTATTAATGCCAAGATTTGTTTCCTAGAATATAGCCTTTAGACTTATGGGGAGATAGGAGTCTATAGGGGAAAAAATATTGCAAAATGGCCCATTATGTGGTTTCTCGTGGTATTTCAGTTCCCACATGGAATCTTTTACATTCTCTCCTATGGGTATCCAATTCTGGTCATACCCTATGAAATCAATTCAGTAAACTGTTGGTGTACTTAGATGTGTAAGGCACATGGCCAGGTGTTAACAGTGGTTGCAAAGTGGAGCAGTTGATGTCACTCTGATTTTTCTTGACTTCTACCAGACCCTACAACTAATATGCACGTGTATACATGCATGCATGCACACAAAGACACTCATCATCGTGCTGGTTATTTTATAGTTCAGATTTGTCTTGTACCCTTGACCTCATCAATGTTTCTAAGGCTGTGCTTTATGATATGCCACTCATCTACAGGCCCGGTTCACAGTTAAATGTTTTTGATGTTGCTGTTGTTGTTTTCTATATTTTCCTTTCCAGAACACATTCCCCAGAGAGTACTTGTCAAGCCTGGATCAAGAGTCCATGCAGAAAACATGTCAACTCTTTTTGCGGGATAAAGAAATGGTAATGTTCTGTAAATGTTAAAGCAAAAACACAGTCCCCAAACAAATGGATTCCATCAAGATGGATTTGTGCCAAACTGTGATGGTGATATTATGTTATATTCTCAGAAAGCCATGATGATAAGTCTTGAGTACTACTAATCAATAGAAAATAACTGAACAAACGATAAATAGAAAACAGATTGAGGATTGCAAAGTAATGGGAAATAGCACCTTTTGATTTATTAAATGATTGATCTAAGGATCCTCATGAAGCTTAAAAATAGCAATCCAGAGTGATCAGAGAGAGAGAGAAAAAATTAGCATGATAGAAGGCAGCTAGACTCACAAAAATGAGAAGGCATTACTTCCTTCCTCACTTTACGAGGATATATGTAGGTCATATTTATTTTGTTTAGTGATATGTATTTGAATACAAGCTCTAAGGACTATTCAGCTCCTTTTATTTCTTCCACAAATATTGATGGAGCAATTGTAATCCATAAGGCACTAAGGTAGTGGCTGGGGTAGCTCCATGCCAGAGGCTGGCCCTCTCGAATAGATCCTTTCTGAGAGACAGAGAACGGTCCTCTGCCTAAAGAAGGCTGAGGAAGTCATCCCAAAAGAGGAGGCATTTAACTACAGTCTGGTAAAGGGCAGGAAACATGAATTTCATGAAAAGAATAGCCTTCTGGGGGAAGAGAGAGAATTTTCACAAGACTGTAAACTGAGGTGACAAAAAGAAGGAAGATAGTGGAGATGAGAAATGAAAGGAGATTAAAGCAAGATTCATGGTGTGTGTGTGTGTGTGTGTGTGTGCATGAGTGAGTGTGGATATGGAGTCAGTGTGGCATGTTTCTACTTTGTTCTAGATTCCACAGCAGTTAAGCAATCAGGGGCCACAAACAGCTTTGTGAAATTGATTAAAGACTCATCCTTCCCCAAGGAGAAAATAGCATACAACTCTTGCAAAATTTTATAGGCAATTTCACATGGTTTATTGTCCCTCTGGGGCCCATCCACGAACCCAGTTTATAAAAAATGTGAAGTAGGAGCCAAAAAAGATTGCTAGCAACATACTGATATATCTAAAGATGAAAATTCCTAACTGTGTACAAAATTCTATTACTAACATATACACACATATTAGTAAATACTATGAGATTTGATATCATAAATTCCAAAAATTAAATGAGACTGAGGAATGATTCTATTTCTAATCATCTGAAACCAAGCTCAAAAAAATTTGATTCTTACCAGACCTTCTATGCATTAGGACTATAGCTGCGCAAAAATCACGTACCCACAAAACTACAGATTTCATGTGAAGAAAAAGAAATGAAAATCATTGTTATATGAGGTTGATGAGATTATGGGTGACTTTAAAATTTCCTTCATGGTGTTATAAATCTATTAATTATTCATTAAAAACTTTTATTTTCTCCTTACTCAGGATGGTTCATTTTCCTTGATAAAAATTGTAGGGGGTGGGGCAGCATCTCCTTATTCCTTGCTTTACATCTTCTCTTCTATCGAAGGTGGCTAGAAAAGAATCATGCTATCTCAAAGTTTAAAGTCATATCTGAGTTCATCTGATCCAAATGAAGCAACCCACCATTTGCTCATCAGATAAGCATCCAGCTTAAATACCTCCAGTGATAGACAACTCACTTCCAAATAGAACTCTCGATTGCTGCAATGAGCTTATACCAAGCTGAAATCTGTGTCAGTATCTGTGCATAAATGTGACTTAGTTCTTCCCATTGGAGCCACAGAAAACACAGGTATTCCCTGTACTGCTTTAAAAATAATAATCTATCAGCTATTTACAAATACCTATCAATATCTCCTCTGCCTAGTCTTCCAAGGGCCTTGTCTCCAAGTAGGCCAAGGTTAAATCGAAGAGCTGGCCGCATCATTCCTCATTTTTGTCAGATCATCAGTTTCAATCATATTGATTTTACTACACTAATTATCAAAATGGGTATGTGGAGGCAGGTACTCCCTAGGCAAATATGTCCCTTCTTATTTACAGCTTGGAATTTCAAGAAGAGAGCCTCCAAGTGTATTTGATGAACAGTAGTGTGTGCTGATATAAATCAAAAGCGCCAGTGGTTCTTTCAATCTGTGAGCAATTTTATTGGCATATTCTGAAATAGCTGATCTTCTATGCTTCTACTAGGAAAATTGCAAAAGCTGAAAGTGGGCACTTAAGAGGTCAGATTCAACAGGAGCCATCCATGGCATCACAGGGTATGCTGGGGTTTTAAGCAAACAAGGACACATCAAGGATATCACACAACCACTTACTGGGACAGTGAAGTAGCCCCATGGAATACAAGTGGGTCAAGCATCAGATAAAGACAGAGAGCTGCAGCCCAGGTATCTCAAACTGTTTCTCAGTAACTGTAACCCCCGTCTCTCTCAAAGTGCTTCCTGTTTGGATCTGTGTCCCAGGGATGTACTTGCATGACAACCTCTTGTCTCTTATGATGACAAGGTTCATCCCAGTGGTGCTTTCTCCCTTGATTGAATGCTTGCAAGGGAAGTCCCACATCACACCTAATTGCCTCCCGAGACTGCAGGATCCTCCAAGTAGGAGAATGTGACTGGAACCAGGGGTCAAGATATCCAGTGACATGCTAGTTTCCCATGAGCTGGGGCTTGGTCAAGAGGAGCCAGAAGCCTTAGGAGAAGCCCAGGACATTATTGAAGGTAGATCCTAGAGAGTCAGGCCAGAGAAGGCTGATGTGTTCTCAGATAAAAAAGTAAAACAGAGTTGGGGGCAGGAGGCAAAGGGCAAAGCACAAAGCTGGGGAAATCTGGAAACAAAATTCAAGACGATGACCAAAGGTAATAGGAGTCAGAATTTTTGCTGCAAAGAGGGCTGAAATTCTGAATTATCTTTTTTCTGGGTTTCAGGCTACATGGCACTTGGAAGGGACAACGTGGAGCAGGAAAGGGGTCAGGACGGGTGGGACAAATCCCTGCTACCTGGCAGTGTGACAAGAGCCAGGCTATGTAACCAGTAAGAACTGGGTTAGAATCACATCTACACCCCTTCCTGGCTGAGTGTGTTAGGGCTAATCACTTCAACGAGACTCAGTGTTATCAGTGCCATAGGAAAATCGCAGTATCCATCTTACGGCTGCATGAAGGTTAGTGTTAATATGTGTGAAATACTTCTTAGAGTATCTGGCATATAGTGGAATGACTGTATGTTGCTGTTATCATCATCATTGTCTTAGAGCTTCTTGAGTCCTTGCTCAGCTTGTTTTCCAAGCATTTCTTTACCCAGTTCCTTTCCTAGGACAGTCAATGTTTTCACATTGGACCATAGAGTGAAGATTTTCTGGGAGACTCCTGATAACAAATACTCTGTCCCATTGTCCCATAAGTTAATTTGTCTGTCCATGTTCTCTGGTTGTTTGTTTGGAAGAAAACAAACCTCTTCCTACTCAAGGAAACTCTCAGTTTTTTTGGCTTGCCTCCTCAGATGCTGCTACTGTAGACAATACAATTCCACTAGGAGCTGTTTTTCTACATCGATGCAGATGGAAGCTTTTGTCTAGCAATGAGAAAGAAAGAGGAGTTTGGGTTAAATTCAAGACCTGGAGTCAAGAAGAGGGTTTAAAGGGATAGCATAATATCTGGTTCTCATTATGGTTATAGGAACAGCCAGGAAAAGACAGAAATCTTTGCTAGAATTTTGTGAGTCTGGACACAAGCATTGATATTTAAGACTCCATTAACTGAGATTGCCAAGGCGTTGGGGGAGAGGACATTCTTTTACCTTTACCCAAGTCCCAGCACCTCCCTGGCACCCCCTCTACCTGGTGGTTTAGGGGCATCTGGTGCCTTGCCATGAACCTTGGACTTACCACCATGGGTTCTTTTTTTTTAAATTAAATTCAGTTTTATTGAAATATTTTCATATACCATACAATCATCCATGGTGTACAATCAACTGTTCACAGTATAGTTACGCATTCATCACCACAATCTATTTCTGAACATTTTCCTTATATCAGAAAGAATCAGAATAAGAATAAAAATAAAAGTAAAAAAGACACCCAAATCATCTCCCCCCATCACACCCTATTTTTCATTTTGTTTTTTGTCCCCATTTTTCTGCTCATTCATCCGTATACTGGGTAAAGGGAGTGTGATCCACAAGGTTTTCACAATCACGCTGTCACCCCTTGTAATCTACATTGTTATATAATCGTCTTCAAGAGTCAAGGCTACTGGGTTGGTGTTTGGTAGTTTCAGGTATTTACTTCTAGCTATTCCAATACATTAAAGCCTAAGAGGTGTTATCTATATAGTGCAAAAGAATGTTCACCAGAGTGACCTCTTGACTCCATTTGAAATCTCTCAGCCACTGAAACTTTATTTCATTTCATTTCCTATCCCGCTTTTGGTCAAGAAGATGTTCTCAATCCCACAATGCCAGGTCCAGATTCATCCCCAGGAGTCATATCCTGCATTGCCAGGGAGATTTATATCCCTGGGAGTCCCACCATGGGTTCTTGATACTGTGGCAACAATAAGCCTTTTTTAAGTGGCTCCTTGTTCAGCAGAGTTCAACAGTGTGAGTTGAGCAGGTGAAGAAGAACCTGGAAAATGCCCTGTCACAGCCGGAGCCAGTTTGCTTAGAAATATATTGACGGCATCGGGGAGTTGTGGCCGCTTGTAGACACAAGCTGAGGAAGTTGAAAATCCAGTTGCAGTAATGAGGGAAAGGAGAATGAATGATGAAGAATATATGATATGTTAGTGTCATGAAAGGACTGTCCATTTTCATCCATCATGAGTTTCTTAAAAATTTAAGAGTAGTTTGTAATCAGACTAAATTTGAGTCAGTATTCACAGTCTGTTATTGTTGGAAGAAGCTATAAGATTATGTAGTTAATGATATGCAAGCAAGATGAGAAATTAAAATTGCCCACTCAATTTCCTATAGGATTACCCATCTCTCCATTTGCAAAGGAGGGAAACTGAGGAATGAATAGCCAAGTCATGACCCCGATCATGTCCAAACTAAAATCCTTGTCCTGTACTCTTCACCAGGCCACAATATTTCCCCAGGGAGGACTTTAGAGTGAGCACTTTTAATCAATATCTTTCAGGAAAGCTTAATAGATTTTCTTTCTCAGCTTTCAGAAGACATTATTTTTAGGCTGTGAAAAAGCAAGAGGAATTTCCATTTAAATATACAACATTTTTCAGCAGCAGTAACAAAACTCCTGCTCTGTTCAGGATAATGTGTCGGCCTATTTTCTCCTTTATGTTTCTATTGGGCCATGCAGTATCCACTGAAATTTTAGGAAAAAATAAATCGTTCCCTCTCCACTCTTGGGTAAAATAGTAAGAAGGGATAGTATGGCAGGACAGGTGGCCTGTATGGAGAGTCACTAACTCGCAGTAAAATAATCAATTGAATGTTTAATTTATTTTAAGTGTTTGAAAGAGAGTGTGAGATAAATTGATAAAATGACAAATGAGCCTGAATTTTAAAATAAGATTAAGAACGTAAGGCTTAATACAGATTTTCTCTGTGTAATTACATGGTCTTCTCTCTCTCCTAAAAGTGAAAATCTTTCCATCCAACATAACCATACCCACCCCATCCCTTCTCCATTAACTTTTAAGAATTTGCTTCATCAACTATCTGTTCTCTCTATATCTTCTATCTCTTTCCTTAGATCAGCTCCTTTGCCTGAGCTTACAAATTTATTCAAGTTTTCCCAATTTGAGGGTTAAATAAAAACAAAAGAGAAGACAACCAGTCACCGATGATTTGGTCTTGGTCTAACTTGCCACCTCCTTCCTTCTGGTTTTAGAAAAGCAGCCAGAAAAGAGAAAACCCACAAGAAACCAAGGCAATGAGGCCAGAGCTGAGAAAACTGATGGAGCAGTTGGAAGTCAATCACTCTGGGCTGGGTTTCCAGACAATAAACTTCACTGACTTTACATGTAGCACATCTTAGTGACAATCACCAAGGCCCACTGTGCTTCTTTCTGTGACTGATCCATCTATAGAGCAGAGGCAGCCAGGGGGCAGAGGATACCCAGCCAGAAGAAAGAGTCAGGGAAGAGACCAGAAGACCCAGCAGGACCTGTGCAGGTGGGAAGGCAGTCTTCTATTTACACATCACCCTTTTAAAGCAGTAACACAGGCTTGCCCTTTACATC